>NC_137831.1:28419759-28734759 GCF_963921795.1 Nannobrachium achirus | reverse complement strand
GGTTGCCATTTTCCAGCTGGTCAAAGGCCATTCTTCCAAGAGAGAGAATGACATTGCTGTTCTGTTTGCTGTTGGTATACTTTTCATCTTTCTTTTTGGATTGGTCCACTGTGAAATGGATGAACATTGCAGCCAGGGTGTTAGGTGTTGCTCCTTTCTCATCCTGTTTTCCTTCCCTTAACGCATTCTCCAGAACGGTAGCAATGATAGAGCAGAATACTGGGATGTGGCACAAGATGTAGAGGCTTAGTGATTTCTTGATTTGTGAGAAGATTGTTTTGGCCACATCCTTATCACTGAATCTCTTCATGAAATACGCTTCCTTTTGAGCATCAGAGAAGCCTTTGACCTCTGTCGTCCTGTCAACATAATCAGTCGGTATCTGATCGGCTGCAGCAGGTCGAGTGGTTATCCAGAGTTTAGCAGAGGGTAGCAGGTCCCCCCTTATGAGATTTGTCAGCAACACGTCCAAGGGGGCCGGCTTTGTGACATCGGTCAAGATCTCATTGTCCTCGAAGTTTAAAGGAAGCCGACTTTCATCCAGTCCTTCAAGGGTGATCATAACTCCGGACCCGTCGGGGCCACAGATTTCTTCCATCTTGGTTTCACCAAAGTACTGATGAAGGAGCTCCATCAAGCTGAAAACCTTGTCCTTCTTCTTATTCAGCTCTCGGAAAGTGAATGGAATCATGAAGAGGACATCCTGGTCGGCTTTGTCTTCTGCCCAGTCCAGAGCACGCTTATTTGCTAAGACTGTTTTACCAATGCCAGCCACTCCTTTCGTCATCACTGTTCTTATTGGGCCCTTTTCTCCAGGTAAGGTTTTGAACATGTCCTCCATGCTGATGATCTTGTCTGTTTCTGCTGGTTGCATGGATCCTGGTGCAATCTGTCTGCCCTTTTGTTCTTTATTGACCTCGCCACTCCCACCCTTTGTGATGTAGATGTCTGAGAAAATGTCATTCAGAAATGTTTTTTTCCCTTGTTTTGTAGACAAAACCTGAAATTTCTTCCTCAATTTAGACTTGAATCGTTGTTGATACACAGCAGGAGGAGTTGCTAAAGGACAAAAGAGCAAAATACATCATTGAGGGCATGTTATGGTAATTATAGAACACAAATGAGAAGGGTTGGTGATTCTCAGGTTAACCACTTAAACTCTATAGTTGAACATTTCCACGTGGCCTTGCAATTTAGTTGACCTGATTCCAGAGGGCTAAACTAAATATAGCTTTGCTGAAAATAGATGGAAACTCACAACGCATCACAGTGGTGATGCTGTGCGGTGTGAGCTTCTAGATTGGTTATTTTTTGCTGAATGTTCAACTCATAAGGCTAGTGCTAGACATATCAGAACTGATCAAATTTAGATTGCTTTCACCCCCCACCCCCCCCCCCCCCCCCAATCATCAAGAAGACTATAGGAAAATATCCTTAAGCAATAACAAGTGACAATCTACTACACTCCCAGTGTTTATTGTACAGTTTTTCAAATGTTATCATGTGCTGCCATCACTTTGTGATATTGTGATGAAATGCTGTAAATTAAGACGTTCTTACTGCTCTCGGCAGGCTTGTTAGCTTCGGATGGCTGTGCAGATCCTGCATATGGAGAAGACGATAATGATAATGAAACTCAGTGAGTGGACATTATGGCATTATGCCAATATGACATTCATATCTTTACAGTAGAAAATATCACAATAACCTACATTGTTCCTCTTGTGGAGCAGACTAAAATATGTACCTCTGTCTCCGTCTGATGTGGAGCTGACATTGATGTTGATGTTGACAGAACCACCAATGTGACCAGAGATGTTAGGATACATCACTATGCCTCCACTCTGGGCGTTGACTTGAGCTGGAGGAACTGCAGGTAACACTGAAGGACCTGCACAATACAATCATCAGTGTTAATAACATTTGCTGAGTGTAAAAATTATCCCATCAAATGTTACAAACTTTCAGAGACAACAAGTAAATGCAATAACTTCAGTTTTACATGACTAACACAAATCAATGCACTTTGTAAAATCAGAGGAGGATTTAAAACAACTTCTGGGCTGATAAAATACACATACAGACATTGAACAAGGGACAAACACATTCATATGAATCCATGTAACTTATGTAGCTATACAGCATTTTTGAATAATTAATTTAACTGTTCCTGAAAGAAAATCAAACTCTTTCTTATAATAATGTGTCACAGTAGTCAGTAGTGTCACTAGGATTTTTTTCTTTTAAACATAAGATAGGGTAATGTATCCTTTCTTTCTTTTCTAATGCCATTGTACCTGGACATTCCTCATCTGACTTTTCAGGAAGTTGAAGTTGCTCCATTGTGTTCAGGATCTCTACTGAGGACAGCACCGCTGGTCACATGTCTTCACTCTGTCACCCATTGATAGACATTTACATTTACTTCATTGATCTCTTAAACATAATATAAAGGGGAAATAAATAGATATAATATATACAGGATAAAAAGCCATAAACAGTCCTCACTGTTTCCATTGGCATGATGTTTATTGTAGTAGGTCAGGTGGAGTAGTTCTACAATATGTCCAATAGATGGTGCACATATTCTACATTGAATAAGAAAGATACAAATAGTGAAAGATCAAACAAAGTTATTTTTTAAAGTAGAAATATGGATTGTTGTTGAAGGGGGTTGTGTAACATAGCGCCTCTTTGGTCCTGAAGCACTTCATATTTATATTTCAAAACCGTTCAATCAGTCATTAAATAAAAGCCTTATTCAAATATAGTGAAAATAACAGATCACAACTCACAATGTGAGGCGTTGCGAGCTTGCAGATCTGCTATTTTCACTATTACTGATTGACTGCTTGTTGAACATTTTTGGAAAACATTTTGCTAAATTCCACCAGGAGTGTTGCATTGTGTTACCGCCATCGCTTCCTTTAACTTGATGTTCCACCTGCTCCTGTACTTTTTTCAGAGAAGGCACAATATTTATGGATTCATGCAGCTACAGCTTAATGTGGCCACATTGAGTGGTACTAGTCATTTTAATAAATGTATCTCTACTTTATATACTGTACTTAAAGGACCTGTTCAACCATTTCCAAACTATCTTCATATACTGTTATTGGTCCTAATGCTCATTGTAAGATGGCATATGGCACCCTTTTTGTCTTTCCACTCTGTCTCAGAGGAAGGCTGTGGACAGTTCTGAAACCCAGGGCCGGTTCCTGGCATAAGCAAGGGCCACAACCACTAAGGGCAGCCACATCACAGGGAGAAGGTGTCATTCAAAGATGCCCGTATCTGGCCGTATCCAAAAAGAAGAAACAAAGAGAAAACAAAAAACAAAAACACAAACATTTTCAGTGGGGGAGCCACCGAAAATAATCCCCCTCTCAATTACTGACTTGCTACTGAGCTAAAACTATTCAGTAATAGAGAGGGGGATCTATTCCCTCCCACAGGGGAGAAATGTTGGGATCTCTGAGGTGTGATTTCTGACAGCAGCCCCAGCAGGGGGCTCACACATACTAATGTTGGGTACATTTTGGGCTGCTGAGCAGGAGATGGAGTTTATGGAAAGATTTAATTTAGTCTACACAACCGTAAACCTTGTTTTTTGAGCAGTGAACCTATCCTAGCCAACAACGTTTTACTCCAATACAATTATTTGACACCTTTAGTTTATGCGTATTTGATCATTAATAGCATACAAAAACATCCATTAAACATTTAAATCCTGTTTTAAATTTTGGCCATTTGAGAATAGACAATCTCCAGTGCAATGTGTCCTGGGCTTGTAGATCTGCTATTTTTGAGAAGGTTTGCAACTTTGGTGGCCTATATCTTTGACAAATGTGATTATTTTAACTTTGGTACTTCCACATTACGGACACTTTCTGGCCCCAGTGTGTGCTTGGACTTAATGCAAGTACACACTCATCAGCTCATGCATCATTCACTACATTTTTAAGCGCTGCAAACTTGTAGATCTGCTATTTTTGAAAAGTTGTGAAAATGTGTGCAAATCTTTGAATATATGTATTTTTTAAGCGAACAATTGCAACTAAGATTTTGCTTCTGGGACGTCCCTGGAACTAAATATTTTGAGATGGGGGTCCATGGCCAAATACATATCATTTTGGGGGTCCTTCACATGAAAAGGTTTGAGCACCACTGACATAGAATTAGAAACACAGAAGTATTTGAAATATTCAAAGACTTGTACAAATTTTCACCATTTAAAAAAAATAGCAGATCTACAAGCTCGCAGCGCGGCACCGAGTGCTTGAGAGCTTGTATATCTGCTATTTTTCAATAATTAAAGCACAAAATAATGCGAAATAATGCGTTGGGAGAGTGTTTTCTGCTGGTGTTTCAGTCCGAGTGTATCAAAGGGTGCGTTTGGAAATGCGCACCGGGTGTGTGCTCAGTGTAGTGAGTGCCTAAACCTAACCCTAATCCTAAACCTCAGTAAAACTCTGCCTAATCCCAACCCTAACCCTAACCCTAACCTCAGTAAAACTATGCCTAAAACTAACCCTAACCCTAACCAGAACCGGTGCGCATTTCCGAACGCACCCTTTGATACACTCTGACTGAAATACCAGCAGAAAACACTCTCCCATAATGCGTTTCCAGTCTAAATGGGTTAAACCCCCTCCCCCCATGAAGAACATTCATGGGGGGCCTGCAGTGAATCCTTGTACCCAGGGCCCAGAATTCGGTGGGACACCCCTGGACTCAGCCATGATCAAACCCAGCATGGCAGTAGGCTATTTTTACATTTAAATGGAACAATGCCTCACTTCCCTGAGGCGGACGCTGACAGAACACAACACAATGCTCCATATGGCCCCAGTGGAGCCCTGCTACAAGAACAAAACTACCACGGTGCAGGGGGGCAAGAGGGGAGTCGCCAGCTCACATGGACCACCTTGCCACTCCCCCACGTATCAGTGAAAACGGTTATACCGAGTTGCAAATAGTCGAAAACAAAGGCGACTATACAGCAGGCGTTGTAGGCGCAACGTGGAAAGGGACCTTCTGGCGTAGTACAGCCGGCTGCTACGGCGGCAGGTTGATCTATCGAGCACTGATCATTTCCGGTTGGCGTTGTCATCTGTCGTCACCGTACTAAGCTTAAATAGCCTATTCTAAAACGGCTAGTTCCATTCCTTGATTCTGATTGGCTGGTTGCCATGGTATACCTGAGACTGTAACCCATACCTTGAATCAGTTTATATCAAAGCCAGGTGCGTTATTTCTTTCCGCTGTGCCGTGAGGCTGAACTAGAGAAGCGAGCGTTTGATTTCCACTCAAATCCTGCCGTGCGGGTGCTTCTAAGCACCGCCCGCATGCATAGGACAGTGACTGAATGGCTCCGGGCGGGGCTTGTAAAGGCAACAAGCGCCCTCTATTCTCCAGGCACCACTCGGCTGTTTAGCTTAGGTTGCTATGCTAGCGTTTTTGATGTGATGTTCACCCCCACATAGCAGCTAAATCTGGATGAAAATAAACATGTGAATGGATCGAATATGGTTCTTAACTACTTAACATGAGACTGATCTAACACAAGTGTTGTTTCCCTATTTTTTTGGCAAAAAGAATGACGTGACTTTGTAAACACACACTGGCTTCCGTAAGTCCCGTTTGTGGCTGGTAAACGCAAGGACATGTCTCTTCCTGGTGGCGGAGAAGTGTACTTTTTTCTTTAAATAATGCAATGCTATTATTTTCATGTTGCAATATTGTGACCGTTTTAGAAAAGCAATTAGCCACGCGAGGCTTGTGGTTACCGGGGGAGTATACACCGGCTGAGAGGGTCGGAAACACTCGGCTGCGCCTCGTGTTTCCCAACGCCTCTCAGCCGGTGTATACTCCCCCGGTAACCACTCGCCTCTTGTGGCTTATTGCTTTACTGTCTCCTGGCACCGGGCCTGCCACCGTGTAGGTGTATGAATGGTCATAACACATGAGCCACTTCACAATCACATTGTCCTGTTAGGCCTACTATCTAACACATGTACAAAACACATCGGAGGCAGTCATTTCATTTCTACCACTTAAATAGGCTACTCATTATCATCGTCATCATAGTGATCATCAAACATTATGTGGACCGTGATTTATTCAAATCCAGACAAAGCAAAGAAGCTTTGTTTTTTAACCTTCACAGTTAGCCTACTTTTAAAATAATCCTACATGAAATTAATGAAGACAATATTGATTTAAATTCAAATATGTTTCCAAATTTATGTACTGACTCTGCCAACATTTCCTCTTGTTTCCTAGATAAATGTCACATTTAATTTGACACTTGAATGGGTTACCCATAATGTTAACAGAGCAGAGGGGAGACAGCAGACAAAGAACCTGTCGCTTTTCAGTGACATCACTGTCTTTACTGCTGTGCGTTTATGAGGGCCGACTTTGAAGATCCCAACATTTTCAACTACTAGAGTGAATTCTCCAGGTTAGTATTAATCAAGAAGTCTAGCAAAACGCCAGATGGAAGAAGCAAGATGCGATGATTTCCCAAAATAAATAGCCTAATATACATGAGAGAGAAGCGTATCTGCGTATTCAAAAATCAAGGGATTTGTCTGTGACGTTTTTACCATGCGACCACTTAAATTTAAGATTTCCAATGCTAGCACTTTTGACTCACGGATGAAGTATGTTATAGTTGTTGTGGGTTGTATATTGTGATGAGTTATATCACTTAAAAACTGACACATCAAACAACTGTGACACATTATTTAGAACACAAATAAAATCCCTACAACCTCAGTATTCAACCAGTGAAATTACGGTATTTTACAATGCCTCTCATAAGGATCGCATTGACATCTGCAGAACACTGTTGTCCCTTACCCGAAGTGGGGCCGCTGTCTCACTTGTGGGCGTGAATTTGTAGGCGCCCGTGTGTCTCTATAGAGCATCGCAGTGGAAGTGGTTTCCGGGCTCCACTAAAAATCACCATGTTAGTGTGTCCTTAGACTTTTACAAAAATGTAACAATTATGGTAAGCCTAGAACCAAGACATCCAGGATTCCAGTGAATCACAACCATAAAACCTTTGATCCTATATGATATATTGTGTATTTTGTAAATAACATGTTGATGTATGCTTTCTTCTGCCTGTTTTTAATGACTGTTTTTAAACTGTACGGCGACCTTGAGTGTCTTGAAAGGCGCCTTTAAATAAAATGCATTATTATTATTATTATTATATAAAAACATATTTTTATATTTAATTATTTGATATACTACATTTAATAAATACCCTTTGTTTAGCGATTTTCTAAATTTTCTTTTCATAGAAACAAAGGTTTCTTGTTCATGATTCACTGTCATTCTGGATGGCTTGGTTCTAGGCTTAACATAATTATTATAAATATTTTCATGAAAGTCTATGAGGAAATGAACAGGAAATTCTTTAGTGGAACCAGTAAACCACGCCTACTGCGATGCTCTATTCACCTTATTCCTGGCCCCAGAGGGTGCCATTGCCTTTTACAGAGGGCGCTAGAGAGTTTTTCTCTGTGTGCTGCTTCAAAAACATCTTTTCACTTCCTCCCAAGAAAGGAAGTGACAGGGAATTGTCTGTTGCCAGATTTTACCAAAGAAACAAGTGGCCAGGTCTATGAAAAGCTACTTTGCATTCATTTGAAAATAGCAGATCAGCAAGCTCACAATGTGTCACATTGCGACACATTGTATATTTGCTATTTACATATATATATTTTTGAAACATTTTAACAACACAAATCTGTGTGGAGGTCCCTGGCACCACATATTTTCAGATGGGGGTCTACGACTGTGGACAAATATGTTAATCTGGGGTCCTTGATATGAAAATATTTGGGAACTGGTTTAACATATATTAGAAAGTAAGCCCAATAAGCAACTACACTATTTTTAAAGACACAAATAGCTTATTATAAGCAGACATGGCAACACAGGTTCATTCAGAGACCAGAACGCCATCTACTGACCCATGAATGCAAGGACACAGGAAACCAAATTATGTTTAGGGAAAGATGCAGTATGTCACAAGAAACACTGGGGATAATAATTGTTTCCTTTAGGACAGACTGAAAATAACTTGTTTACTTGGCGTTTAAAGGAGGCATCCAGACCAAAACACATATAGGGTTAAATCTGCCTTTTATCTTACACCTTACACCTTCATACCTGCCCTCTCATAACTAACACAGTGGATTGTCCTCGAGTGCGGTTATTTTTTTTAGCTTCAAAGTTAGTATTTTTCTATTGGTGCAGAGCAGAAGCTGTTTGACAAGTAAGGGTGCCTGTGAGGTCAAAACAGCGGTTTGGTTGGCCTCAGGACGTTGTGTAAACACAATCCAATAAAAAAATACTAACTTTGAAGCTAAAGAAATAACCGCACTCGCCTGAGGACAATCCTCTGTGTTAGTTATGAGAGGGCCCACGAAATCTAGCAACAGGTGCAGCCGAAATCTAGCAACAGGGGCAGCTATGACAAAAATCGACTAAAGCAGGTATGAGGGGGTATGATAAAAGGCAGATTTAACCCTGTATGTGTTTTGGTCTGGATGCCTTGAACGAAAGCGTTCATTTTCAGGGGGTAAAATTCAGCAAACATAGCAGATCTACAAGCTCAAAACACGTCACGCTGTGACGCATTGTGAGCTTGTTAGATCAGTTATTTTAGAGACTATAGGTGTAGCCTACCATTGGCTGGAAAAGAACATATTAATAGACAAGTAAATAAAACAATAAAATAATACAGTACAAAACACAATTGACCAAAATAAGGGGAGCAACAGGAACATAATAAATGAACGTAATAAACAAACAAATAAATAATGCACCAGCCAGGGCAGGAATTTCAGGGAGGCCATGAAGGCCATGGCTGTCGTTGCCCCTCAGTTTGGCCTTGTGCCCCTCAAACCAATGGCATGACCTGAGGCCACAGTGGCCTTACCTGTACCCCTATCCCTATAAACTTCTTTGCCTCTTTTTTTATATTTTGGAAAACATTTTAAAATACTTCAAATAGCCGATCTACATCGGCAGGGGTCATCAACATGTCTGTACATGGACAAACGTTTCTGTGGCACGGACATGGACAAGTCCGTGGCACATTTAGTATTTTGGTTATCATGTGTACATAATCTATCCTAAACATTCAATAATAATAATAATAATAATAAAGCATTTGTTTGAATTATTTTGGGGACTGGTAAAGTGTCAGGATGATTAATAAGTCGTGTTGGCTACATGATTGCATCAGGTGAGGATGCAATGCAAGACAAGACAAGACAAGACAAGACAAGACATGAGTTTGGCAAAAGACAAAAGAATAAAACAATATTTGTTGATGGGTCAATGAATTGCAAAAACTATGCCACGATAGTGAAGAAAGGGAACTTGGAAAGACTCTTTCTGACCAACCACAAATCATTTGACTACTATAGAAGGAAGTGAAGCCTTACGTATTTGTGTACCATACATGGAACTGGATGGAGCTCTGTCAAGTATTTGTCTCATCAGCAAGATGGTGAAGGAAGAGAACTTGCGGACAAACCACACATCATTTGACGAGACATTTCCAGCAGACAGAGAACTGAGAAAAATAAATAAACTAAGGAACTGAAATTTCAACCATTTAGCCAAATATGATACAGTATATATGTTATTTTGTAAAATTATTGGACAGTTATTTTGTATGTCTGTGACAAAAATAAAATATTTATTAAAATGTCCATCACAAGCTGACATGGTGATGACCCCTGTACATTGGCATGTTGTGAGATCAGCTATTTGAAATATTCAAAAATGTTTTTCAAAATGGTAAAAAAAAAGGAAAGAAAGGTTTAGTGATCTTGAACTAAACTAAACTGATATATACATTTTTAAGACTTCATCTTTTTCAATGCAGTAAGTTTAACCCTTAAATTCAATTAAATTCAATTCATTATTTCAATGGACTAAAATCTTGTTTTATTTGATGGCCTTCCTGCCCTAGCATTTGGCCTTTGTGCCCTCAAAAAATGGACAACACCAAAGGCCAAGTGGCCTTGCCCCTAAAAAGACGAAATTCTAGGCCTGGCACCAGCATTAATAGACCTACATGTCGTCTGCAGCACCCCAGTCTGTGATGAAGGAAAGACGACCATTAAACATGCTGCATGCTGCTGCTGTGAGTCCTCACAAGTACTGCAAAACAGTTAACAGTTAAACAGACAAAAAGTTCGCCAAAACACCCAAACTCTTGCAAAGTGATTACACATCAACACATAGATAATTAGATATACATTATGATCTCGTTTTTAACAGTTTACATCGGTTATATTCTCTTAAAACAACTTTAGAAGCGAAATATCCAGAGAGCACAAAACGAAACAAACTGAGGAAGGAGGGAGGCGGAGAGCACACAGGTAGAAGTGAGGACTTCAAAATAAAATATGTAGGCTCCAAAAATGATCTATCAAATCAAAATAAAAGTGACAAATAACAATGTAAAGCTGGCAATACACTACAAGATAATCGGGCCCGATTGAATCGGGTATAATTAAACACTACAGGATAATTTCTTCAGATTATTTTACCAGATAATCTAAACGGGCTCAGACTAGCCGTTTTGAACAGTCGGGCGCTCCGCACGCTACAGGATTCTATTCAGATTGAGTCGGGCCTGAACAAAGCAATAATACATAATATAAAATACAAAATGTCACGGGGCTGTTCTTCGCCTTGCAACACACACACACACACACGCACAAAACAACACATAAACGTTATCCACACAACACACCATCGCTTCGCGCAATGGAGAAAAAAAAAAACGCTTCAATTGTGTCCCATTTTTATGATCATATGAGTTCACTTTGACACGTTTTGACATGTCAATCCATGCCTCTGTTCAACTCTCTGACTTTTACCCTCTCTGTCTCTATCACTGCTGCGTGCTGCGTGCTGTCTGCTTCTCATGGTGCCTGATTTATGATTAGTCGTATGACTGTGTGGCGCACAGAACATTAGATTTCCAAGATCAAACTGCGTCCCTCCGCGCCACATTGTAGGGTTTGTAGATCAGGCAGTGGGCGTGTACTTGCACTCGTGTGCTGTTCCCACTCCAGTCTGTGACTGACTGGTAGTGACTATTTCTGCTGATATAAACGCGACCATTGAGTTTTAATTCCCATCGCAAGCAATCATGATAGAACCTGGGAGGATGGATGTGGATCATTATTTGAAATAATAAGCAGTGTATTTATGTGTATTGCTTTTTTTGGGGGGGGGAACTAGTTTTCAGTCCCAAATATAGGCTACTGTAATGCTTTAAAAAGGACAGGCCTATTAGGCCTATATCCATTGTTTCTTTCAAGTCCGCTCCAGGTTATCATTGTCAGTTTTGATGAAGTCATTTTATTTTATAATAGTTAAGGTAACGTGCGCGCATATTTTCTAAACCTGCTGTCTGTTAAAATACTTGTGCGCGCGAAACGCCTGGCTATATGCGGGGCGCGCTGTGCCCGGAGTAGCCAGGAGTTGTTAACCCAGCTGGTAGATCAAACAACGAGTTGATGATGGCCCATTAATTAAGCTACACGCTGTACCTATGGCCAATTGGAACTTGAAAGGAGTAGAGATTACATAACTGCACCGTGCACAGACCATCAGAGAAAGTGACTGACGTGGGGTGAGCTGCTGTTGTAGGCTGCTTCCACCACGGACGGTTCAAGTTCAAGACAGGTTCAAGTTCAAGACAGGCAAGTGTCTGCTTTTACTTTAGTGGCCATGGCCTAGGCTTTCAATCATGATTTCCCCTGTCTTTTAACAAATTATCGCGGTGTGGGCGGATGGATCAATCAAATATAATCATTAAAAAAAGATCCGAGGGCACGGAGATCCAAATCCAATGTCCCAGAGAGAGAGAGAGAGAGAAAGAGAGGACGGTTCTATCTGGTCCATTTGAAGAACTGTAAAAGGTTGGTAATCCAGCATTTTGAGGTGGAAACATGGAGAATGCACAGGTTTATCATACATTTGAGAGTGAGAACCATAAGTTTAATGTAACTTGGAGTTGGAGGAGGAGAGCAGAGCTGGAAAGTTATTAGCGAGTCCAGACTTGCACTAATTGGTTTGGCCTAGTTTTATGTCTTTGTTGATTGATTGATTGATTTCGTGTGTGTGTGTGTGTGTGTGTGTGTGTGTGTGTGTGTGTGTGTGTGTGTGTGTGTGTGTGTGTGTGTGCGCGTGCGTGTGCGTGTGTGTGTGTGTGTGTAGAGAGAGAAAAAGAGATAGCTCTGTCACTCAGATATGTATGCTCAGAGACTTGCGTCTATCAGCGGCTGCTGTACCTATTTTCAATCAGTCCCCTGCTGCTATTCCAGTCTTCCAGACCTGTACTGATCCAGGAAAATATCAAACATGTTTGAAAAGAGTCGGGCAACCCCCGATCGTCCTCCGAGCCACTCGGCTGGGCTCCGAGTGGATCTGTCAGACCTCACGCTAGACGACGTTCATGCCCGATAGTCGGGCCCGTTTCAGTCGGAGGCAGCCCGATTGTCGGGAGGGTAATTAAATAGCCCGATTAAATTATTAGTGTGCGGCCAGCTTAAGGGAATTTGGTGGAATGCATTCAGTATATTTAATATACCTGCTACACCTGCTGCACCCATCGTGTAGTGTCCGACCGATTTTTTTGTGAACCGATACGATCCGATAGAAGAGAGGGGGGCCCATCACCGATACAGATATACAAAAAAAATATATAATATATAAAATAAATAGGCCTTTTACTCAATATGTGGATTGTGTAAAGGTTTTGCACCAATATGATTATGAAAAGGTACAGTGACAGTCATACTACAGATCCAGACAGCTGCTTTCTTAAACCAATGTCTTTATTAAATACTTTTTTTTTACTTGTCAGTCAAGGTACTGTTAACTTTTAACAATTGGCCAATTCAAATAGCCTACTCATATCTTGAAATGATCTGCTTTTTAGTTTGGAGATCGCGTTGTGACGACTTTGTCATTCACGCCGCGGCCATCGCTACACCTCCCCCTTATTAAGTGTGCCTGCCATGCAATGGCAAAACACTTATTGTAATCCGCCATACTTAAGTCAGTAAGTCGGTAATGTTCTTGCAAATTTCGGCACGTAATAACTGCCTCACAATTTATAACTCCATAACTCCACTTCCCAACATGTTAATGGTCTCAAACTCGGTGGGTGGTCCCACAGTCCCAACGGCTAACTGCTAATGCTAACCGCTACTTTTGCGAATGCCAAGCTGAAGATGCTAATGCTAACACATGCTAATGCTAACAAATGTTAATGCTAAAAATGCCAATGCTAACCCATGCTAATGCTAACACATGCTAATGTTAAAAATGCTAATGCTAATAAGCTAATGCAAAAAGGTTAATGGTAAAAATGCTAATGGTAAAAATTCAAATGCTAGCTAATGCTAAAAATGCTAATGTTAGAAATGCTAATTCTAAAATGCTAGCTAATGCTAAAAATGTTACCGCTAATGTAAAAAATGCTAATGCTAATGTAAAAAATGCTAATGCTAATGCTAAAATGTTAAAGCTGGTGCTAAAAATGCTAATGTTAAAAATACTAATGCTGATGTTAATGTTAATGCTGAAAATGTTAATGCTAACACCAACCACTACACAAGGTTGCACACACTTAGCGAGCTGCAGGCACACTTAAAATTAATTCGAAATTTTCTTTTCTAGTTTGTATTTTATTTTTTTGCGGATCTGCACTGATCTCATAAATAGCCCCTATGGAATCCTCAAGACTCAAATCAGTCCCCAGGACAGAGAACTTTAACCCCTGCGATAGCTGAAATTCCTGTTTCTGTAACATGAAGCAGCTTGATATTCAAGTACTGTACATGCCGTGGACATGGCACCAGTATGTTGCAGGGACTTACCCCGAATCCAACCCAGGATGCTCAGTGCCGATTGTAGTGATGCGCGGAAGCGGGGATTGAACCCGGTATTCCCACTTGCCAGTCCAATGCACAAACAGTCGTGCTAATAGGGCTCAGCCCGATTACCAGGGCTGTTGTCGCTGGTGGTTCATGGCTGGTACTAACTGTGGGGGCTACAATCACCCCCCGATCTTTAGAGGACGCCCTCGCGCTTCACACTTCACGCCGCGGACCGCCGCACACAACGTGGACCTGTCCCTCACGCGAGTCGCGAGGATACCACGCCCCTCATCCTGCCGACAACGCCAGATTGTAGTGATGCGCAGAAGCGGGATTGAACCCGGGACTCTCACAGTTAGTAACAGCCAGGGGGCAGCGACAACAGCCCTGCTGATCGGGCTCAGCCCTATTAGCACGACTGGTTGTGCATTGGACTGGCGAGTGGGAGTCCCGGGTTCAATCCCCGCTTCAGCGCATCACTAAACAAGCATTGGGACATTGGGTCTCATTTAGTCATTGGTTTTCAGCCCTACCCCCCCCCCCCCCCTGCCCCTTCTTTGTATATACTTACTGTTTGTTCAGACTCACTGTTTTCTTCTTTTTATCTTTCATTTTATTTTTTATTTACATATCTACTGCATAGTACTGTGTTCTATTCGTCTGTCATTCAAAGTTATATGAGATACGTAAATGGTTTCCTGTAGAAATAAGCTTAGTCTTTTCATGGATCTCCTTTTAGTAGACCTTGTACCAGTGAAATGTACCGTCATGAAACTGTACCTTTTCCTATGCAAACTTCTAATAAAGTCTTCAATCAATCAATCAATCAATGGTATGACCCAGACAGGGATCGAACCCTGACCTCCCAGTCCAAGGGGGGACGACATGCACCCACCAACGGGGGGATGACATTTATTTACCCCATAGCATGTTTTAAATCAAATAAAACAAACTAGAATAATCAATGTTTGACATTGCATCAGTGAATTGGTTTGGCATAAATATCATACTGTGTACTGTAGTACAAGATACAACCAGGAGACATGTGAGTGTGTGTGTGTGTGTGTGTGTGTGTGTGTGTGTGTGTGTGTGTGTGTGTGTGTGTGTGTGTGTGTAGCATTAACATTTTGAACAAGATAAGACCTGTCCCCCTCTCTCTCAAAGCACCCTGAGAAGCACAAATCCCCCCCACACACACACGCACACACACCACACACCACACACACACACACACACACACACACACACACACACACACACACACACACGCATTCTCTAGCAAGCAATACTTTATTTTGAGGTCGGGTCTATAATAATGCTTTATCATCACATTTAAAGGAGTAGTTCACCCCCAAAATGAATTGTTTTCTATTGATTAGTCATGCCATGGAGAGTAGAGTTCAATAATATTTTTATCGCATTCCTAAGACAACCCCCATTCGTTCCGGATGGGGACCCGTTTCGAAACGGGTCCCCATCCGGAATCAATGGGGGTAAATTTACTCAAATCAAATTTGTGTCTTAGGAATGTGACAAAAACCTAAAAATATTTTTGAACTCTACTCTCCATGGCATGACTAATCAATAGAAAAAAAGTCATTTTGGGGGTGAACTACTCCTTTAAGTGCCCTCCAGACGATACGCGGTCACCACCTCCTAGTAATTCATTTTCAATGAGAGGCGGGCGGCTATTTCGGCCGTGCAGCGAAGTTTAGAGGCGGCGAGGCAAGCGGGCGCAGTCCCGCGAAAATCCCCACGAGCGTGCTTGTTCGTGTATGCGCATGCAGGCGGTGAGAGATAGATTGTGTTCATCGTTGTGAAATACCGCGTGGCGTTTACTCACTGACTGACTCTCTATACCCACCCACCAGCTTTCAGTAACAAAATGTTTTATATCCACTACTAACGCTACTCCTCCTGAACATGAAATATGGATAACATGCTAATTTCAGCAAATTATGTTTTGCCAGAGAATACATTCATTCTTTAAATGCACACAGTTGTGCCTTATATAGGGATTGGTAGGTGGCTCCCTATGGTAATATGCAAATTAGGATATGGGGAAGGTATGGGGCTTGGGATTCTGTTTGGGTTTCGATTGTAATATAGTTCAGGCCTCTTGGAAAACTCCAAATCAGTGGTTCTCAAACATTTTCATATCAAGGACCCCCAAAATGACATGTATCTGCAGACCCCCATCTGAAATATTTTCTGCCAGGGAAGTTTTCAAGATTAATCAAAACGAAAATAGCCCATCTACAAGCTCAAACTGGGTAGTAATGGTATGCATTGTGAACTTGAAGATCGGCCATTTTCAAACAAATTATAACATAGGGTTAAAGTGGTAAAACGGTTCCTCATTTTTCTGTGGACCCCCTTGAACTTCCTAAAGAACCCCTGGGGGTCCCCAGACCACACTTTGAGAACCACTGCTCTAAAGATATGATAAAGATTTTATTGTAAAATTAATCATATATTACTGTAGAATTGAAGAAACTAAGAAGCGCCATTCCCACTGGGCACGACAACTATAAAGATAACTAACTATATCGTTCATCATTGTAGAATAGTTGAACACTGCCATTCACTTGCCTCAGAACGATTCTCAAAACAATATATTTTTCATAGTTATAGTTACTAGTCCTGTGCCCGGGGGTGTGCTATTTTCCCCCTCTGGCGTAAGTTTAAAAGTCTCTTTACGAGCATTATTGTGGAGAGTAATTCGTCCTCCTGTTGTGTGTCAAGGTGCTGGGGCCAGGCGAGTGATGTGATGACGACAGACAGGCAGAGCAGCAGTGGCAGAGAAGTATTGATGGGCTCACACTACTCTTTCTACATGCTGCATTCAAACCTGAAGCTATTTCTTTGTTTCTAGACGCCTCAATCGCTTCACTTTGGTCGTGCTGGTCAGCATTAGAAAAAAACATCAGAATCATATAGACCGTAAAAAATATGGACATGGGAACCGCCACGTGACCCACTGGTTTCTATCAAAGCGAAAATGAAGCTGTTTTTGCCCTAGTAAGGGGGTCCGCCATCATTGTATTAATGGTTCCCAGGGCTATTGGCTGCCAACAGTCACGTGCAACCGCAGGGATACTTGGGAGAATGACTTGAGCTTGCCGTAAATAAAGCACACGGAGAAGAAGCGTTGGATCAGAATCATCACAAGATAGCTCACGCCCCTCCTAAAGCACACTCTGCTTTAACATCAATTATACAATTAATGGGAAAATATTTTCACAAAACGCATACAGTATCATAGTGATTGAAACGAGACTTTAAACTAGTGACAGGAACCATACAGTATTTATGACTGTTTATTAAGGCAATAAAATCTAATGTAAAGTTCGGGTGAAAATTAATGGAGTCCCATGCTGCTTTTGGTACCAGAACAGCGCAAATAGCGGCCAATCCTTGGAACACTTAGTACCGTGTTTGCTTCATGTTAAATCTGGAGAACTGGCCCCCTGGTCAGAATCAAGGCGAAACACCTGGAAAAAAGAGAGTCCCAAAACCAAACTCAGGGGGAAGCGAAGGCCGCTCACCCCGCCCCATTCGTATGGTTCGCGACTAAGCGCCGTGCCCATTCACGCCGTGCCCGGTCGCGCATCGTCTCGTCTTTGCATTCACTTTGTGTGTAATCGCGCCGCTCGAACTATCCAGGTTTGAACGCGGCATAAAGGAAAGTTATCACGCCAGCGTGCGTGTGTTGTGCAGTTTGAAAGTGCCGGTTGTCATTCATACCGTTCTCCTCCTCCAAGAGCTGGCACTGGATTCGCAATGGATTCCGCGGTCTGAACTGGACTGGGCGCCTCCTCACTGCTGTGGTGAGACACAAAACCCGGGTCGGAGTCACCACAGGACTGGACTGAACTGTCGGTATTTCTAACCTTGTTTTGCTCCCTTCCTCCCAGTTTTATATCGAATGTTGCTTGTTTTTACATTGTTGCATTGATGATTTCAAAAGGTTGCTTGCTATTTTATTGATGTATTGATGAATTGAAAAGGGTACTCTTACTGTACATGCATAATTGTTTGTGATATTGTAATAAAAGGAATATATTTGTATACAATTCATTGAGTTGTGTCATTCACTCTGCATTGGTGCAGAGAGGTGTCCGAGTAGTAACAACTCTCACACAAAGACCTGTTACACACATGGCTTCCATTATAACGCAACTTTTCAGGAATAGAAAGCCTACAGTTTCTATTAGCTTGGATTCCCCATCGATGATGTCTCTATGTTAGACTGATTTCTGAACTGCCCACAGCCCTCCTATTAGACAGAGTATTTCTTTTTGACATTAGTATTTCTTTTTGACATATTATCATGAACATTGGTGAGGACATATGAAGATAGGTCGAAAAGTGGTTAAGTTGTCCTTTAAGGTGTGGAATAGGAGAATAATAATTGGACTAATTAAGACAGCACAGAATGACTAATTTTAGGACAATCCACATAGTCACCTTCATGACGTGAAGGAATAGCTACAGAGAAAAAAACAAAACAAACTACTGTAGTCCTTCAAAAATGATATAATTATTTTTAATGCGCTAGATGTGAGGGGAAAGTGACACGTGTTCGGAAAAGCGTTCTGATCAAACATTTAATCTAGCCGATTTTGTAGCTATATTGGACACAATGGACAGAGCCATCAAACCCATAATGCAGCAATACTGGCAGCACCTTAAAGGAAATGTTGCCTCACTTCCCTGAGGCGGATGCTGACAGAACACAACACAACACAACGCTCCATATGGCCCCAGTTTAGCGCAGCTACAGTATAGACCAAAACCACCACGGTGTCGGTGTGTGAATGATCATAACCCATGACCCACTTCACAATCACATTGTCCCGTTAGGCCTACTAACTAATACAAAACACATCAGAGCCAGTCATTTCATTTTAGTCATGTCAATTCTACCACTAAAATTACTCATCGTCATCATCATCATCAAACACTTGGATTGTGATTCATTCAAATCCAGACAAAGCAAAGAAGCTGTTTTTCTTCTTTTTTACCTTCATCTGCAGAGATGTTCAAAGAAATGATGCTGCTGAACTGATCCTCCTTCAACAATACAGAGCGTCTGACTTCAACTGTTGTCAGTAACATCCTCAAACTCCTACATACTGTGGAAAAAAAACACCCGCCTGAAAAGGCTGCTGACAATTTAACACATGAAGAGTTCATTTGCAAAAACAGATAAAAGCCATTTTGGAAAAAAATGAGATGACTATTGTAAATAACAGTTAAGTTAGAGTTTTATTAGAATATAAAATCAATTTTGTTGTTAAGGCAGATATATCCCATTCTAAACGCCCTCAAAGATCAGGTTTTGTAGCAAAAACAGACAAGTGACATAGCTCTTTGTTTGCAGAAACAGATACATCCATTGGGCAGCGTGTTTAGACCATGTGATCCAAGATGGTGCCCCATTATGCACCAAACTTGTCTCAAACATTGTTCAGGGGTCTGCCATGAGGATAGTCAAACCAGGGGCCATGTGTGGCCCCCAGGGGCCATGTGTGGCCCCCAGGTGCCTCTGGGTGCCACAGGCGCACTGTTGCCCCGTTTTGCACCAAACTTCTCTCAAAGACTGTTCCAGGGGTCTGTCATGAAGATAGTCACACCAGGGGCCATGTGTGGCTCCGAGGGGGCATGTGTGGCCCCCAGGGGCCTCTGGGTGCCATAGGCGCACTGTTGCCCCATTATGCACACTGTTGCCACCATTATGCACCAAAAGTGTCTCAAACACTGTTCAGGGGTCTGCCATGAGGATAGTCACACCAGGGGCCATGTGTGGCTCCCAGGGGCCATGTGTGGCCCCCAGGGGCCTCTGGGTGCGATAGGCACACTGTTGCCTCATTATGCACCAAACTTGTCTCAAACACTGTTCCAGGGGTCTGCCATGAAGATAGTCACACCAGGGACCATGTGTGGCTCCCAGGGGCCATGTGTGGCCCCCAGGGGCCTCTGGGTGCCATAGGCGCACTGTTGCCCCATTATGTGCACTGTTGCCCCATTATGCACCAAATGTGTCTCAAACACTGTTCAGGGGTCTGCCATGAGGAAAGTCACACCAGGGGCCATGTGTGGCTCCCAGGGGCCATGTGTGGCCCCCAGGGGCCTCTGGGTGCCATAGGCGCACTGTTGCCCCATTATGCACACTGTTGCCTCATTATGCACCAAACTTGTCTCAAACACTGTTCCAGGGGTCTGCCATGAAGATAGTCACACCAGGGACCATGTGTGGCTCCCAGGGGCCATGTGTGGTCCCCAGGGGCCTCTGGGTGCCATAGGCGCACTGTTGCCCCATTATGTGCACTGTTGCCCCATTATGCACCAAATGTGTCTCAAACACTGTTCAGGGGTCTGCCATGAGGAAAGTCACACCAGGGGCCATGTGTGGCTCCCAGGGGCCATGTGTGGCCCCCAGGGGCCTCTGGGTGCCATAGGCGCACTGTTGCCCCATTATGCACACTGTTGCCCCATTATGCACACTGTTGCCCCATTATGCACCAAAAGTGTCTCAAACCCTGTCCAGGGGTCTGCCATGAGGAAAGTCACACCAGGGGCCATGTGTGGCTCTCAGGGGCCATGTGTGGCCCCCATGGGCCTCTGGGTGCCATAGACGCACTGTTGCCCAATTATGCACCAACATTTTCTCAAACAATGTTCAGGGGTCTACCATGTGGCCCCATGTGGCGTGTGGCTCCCAGTGGCCCCTGATATACAGGGGCCCCTGATGAGGCCTGTGAGGTGGCCCCTGGTGTGACTATTGTCATGGTAGACCCATGGACAGTGTTTGTGCCATATTTGGTGCAGATCAGAGCAGCAGTGCGCCTTTGGCACCTGGGGACCCCAGGGGCCACTGATATGGCACACTGGGGCCCCTGGTTTAGCCCTTTGTGTGACTATTGTCATGGCAGACCCTTAAACAGTGTTCATGCTAAGTTTGATGCAGATTGGAGCAATGGTGTGCCTTTGGCACCCCGGGGCCCCCGGGGGCCCCTGATATGGTACACTGGGGCCCCTGGTTTAGACCTTTGTGTGACTATTGTCATGGCAGACCCTTAAACAGTGTTCATGCTAAGTTTGATGCAGATTGGAGCAATGGTGTGACTTTGGCACCCTGGGGCCCCCGGGGGCCCTTGATATGGTACACTGGGGCCCCTGGTGTGGCCTGTGAGGTGGCCCCTGGTGTGACTATTGTCATGGTAGACCCCTGAACAGTGGTTGTGCCAAGTTTGGTGCAGATTGGAGCAATGGTGCACCTTTAGCACCCCAGGGGCCCCTGAGTTGTCCCCTATTGTGCCCCCTGGTGGCTACATGTGGCCCCTATAAAAGTACAGACTACTTAAGTATGTTGTCAAAACTTTGTTTTTGCTCTCCTGTAAAATTCTGGAAATCTTTTTTGCGTCCTCGATATGGCAAAATTCAATGGTGAAACATCAATTGTGGAGTTATCTGTTTTTGATAAAAAACGACTGTTGGAGTTATCTGTTTTTGCCCAAAAAATAAGTTTAAATTAAAAGAAAAACTATTTTCTAATAAAGTTACATTTTTTATGATACATCTATTTTGTTAAGTCATTTTTACTTAGTCAAATCCACCCAACTTCAGTTTGATTGATATTACTTTGAGTGCACAATAAAAAAACTGGATTTGTGAACATTTATAAAAACGGAGTTATCTGTTTTTGCAAATGAACTCTTCACATTTAAAGCGTAGGCTACAATTTAGGCATTAGCAGATGCTCTTAACCAAGAGCGATTTACAATAAATAAGGACAACACAAGATAAATAGCCTAGTAACTTGGATCATAGGTAAACCAAGAACCCATCATCAGTATTTAATAGAACGCCCCAAAAATCTATAATCTGTACATGAGATAAAGATTAAAGATAAAGAAACTGTATTGTCCATTAAATTTAACATAAAATGAAAATGTGCCTTTGGCACAGATCAGGCAGTCAGTATACAACAATAAAAACAACAGTATACATACACACAAAATGCATAAAAAAAATACTATGCAACTAAAATGCATTCCCATAACACAGCAGCAATGATCATGGGCTGTAGGGATAGGTGGTAGAGCTATTTAAACATGTTCTTATTTAAAATGTCCACTGCTGTGGTTAGTTGGCACACGGCCCCTTGGGTTTCTAACAATGCAGCTCACAATTTAGCTGAATAGCCCTGCTGTAGATCATGTTTAGCACTGAGAATTGACAGATGTTGAAACCAAACTACACCCATCTCTCTGCACCATATCTGCAGTCTTTGATGACGATTTGTGTTGGCTGGGAACTCAACAACAAGTCACACACACATCAACCAAGTTGTAACCCCTTAATGACTGGCAGGCTACAGTTCTTAAGAGATGAGACCTTTTGTGACAGGCAAAGAATTCGGTCCCATCCTCTTTTACAGTACACTTTAAGACATAATAAGACAGAATAAGACAGAATAAAGCCATAATAAGAAATAATGTGTTGGTAATTAGAGCTAATATATTTTATTAGACAGAAACAAAGACAGAATAGTAGAAAGAGCGAATACATTCTCTGGCACCGTCACCTGCCGCAGAACTGCAGCGGCAGACACTGCCGCATGACCGCTAGTTCGACCAGCAGTCGCACTGCATCGCCGGCGATAGGACCAGCAGTCCCGCCAGTAGGACCGGCGGCCGCCGCACGGACCGGCAGGTCCCGTAGCGGTAAACTGCCCGTCCGTGCGGTGGTGGCTGAGACAGAATAGCAGAAAGCGAATACATTATCTGGCACCGGCATCGCTGGTAACTGCCGCGGCAGCCACCACCGCACGGACAGGCAGTTTACCGCTACGGGACCTGCCGGTCCGTGCGGCGGCCGCCGGTCCTACTGGCGGGACTGCTGGTCCTATCGCCGGCGATGCAGTGCGACTGCTGGTCGAACTAGCGGTCGTGCGGCAGTGTCTGCCGCTGCAGTTCCGCGGCAGGTGACGGTGCCAGAGAATGTATTCGCTCTTTCTACTATTCTGTCTTTGTTTCTGTCTAATAAAATATATTAGCTCTAATTACCAACACATTATTTCTTATTATGGCTTTATTCTGTCTTATTCTGTCTTATTATGTCTTAAAGTGTACTGTAAAAGAGGATGGGACCAAGAATTCTCTCTCTCCACGGCTTTGAGAGAGAGAGCGAGAGAGAGTTTAGGCTATATTTCAAGTCAAAGATAGAATTTGATTATTGGCTGATGATAAAACTAAACTGGCACTAGGAAATGTGTGAGTATTCAACGCATTCTGTGACCTGATGATTGTGCAACAGACAAAACGAAACTGCAGCTAAATGATCTGTATGGTGTGGTGTAGAGATAAGCATGAGAGGAGAGGATGTGGTCACAGAGCAGGCTGTAATAATAATAATAATAATAATAAAACGTTATTTATATAGCACCTTTTAAAACAGTGCTTAACAACATCAACAGTGAATCATAATCATAACAATTTCAGTAACAATAAAATAAATATAAAAACAACATACAGCAATGGTAACAGTAAGAAAAGATGCACTTTGCAGTTAGGGGGTTAGAAAGGCCTTTCTATAAAAATAAGTCTGAAGTTGAGATTTAAAAACATTTACTAGCAAATCTGAGGGCCACTGGAAGGCTGTTCCAGAGCGTGGGGGCCCTGACCGCAAAGGCCTTGTCGCCCTTGGTTACCCGGTTTGTAGTGTAGATCATGTGATGAGAAATAACAGAAGTGAAACCTTCAACCTAACCACTTCCCTGTGCCCTGCAAAGAACACTTGAGTCTCTGCAGCCACCATCTCTACAGTCTTCTGTACTTTTGAAAAGAGTGAATTGTTCAAAAGTACAAAGTTCTTTTTAATTTTGATATCAATGCATTGCTTTTTGTAAATAAATATGTGTTTTAGTTTACTTGGTATGAAACGCAAGAAACAGATTTCTTTGGTTGATGACTATTTTCAGGAGTACGTGCATATGAGTCATGAGCCCCTAGGCACGGATGTGTACTCCAGAAAATGTGTACTCCCTCCTGCACGCCTCCCTCCTGCACGCCCCATACCTTCCGCACGCACGCACGCATGCACGCACGCACGCACACGCACACACACGTAATCTAGTACAGCTTCTGTACCTCAACAGGATATAGTAGCCTACATACATACTATTGACAACAAACAGTCTTGTGTGACCAGACTGTTGCCCCACACAATTTGCAAACACTTCCGTCATACAGCTCTGATCATGAGTAGGCGATAAACAGATGTGAAGGATGTGAAATAAATAAAATTACAAAATAAATCTAAATTACAGCCCAACCCAAAAAGACCCGGTTGAGTTCAATCCCAAATCCCATATGTACCCCATAAACCCCCACCCCACCCACGCTCATCAACCTCCAGGTGGCTCCCTATATGCAAATTGGGATATGGGGAAGGTATGGGGCTTGGGCTTCTGTTTGGGGTGGATTGTAATAGTTCAGGCCTGTTGGAAAACTCTTAAGCAGTGGTTCTCAAACATTTTCATATCAAGGATCCCCAAAATGAGATGTATGTGCAGACGCCCGTCTGAAAATATTTTCTGCCAGGGAAGTTTTCAAGATTAATCAAAACGAAAATAGCCCATCTACAAGCTCAAACTGGGTAGTAATTGTATGCATTGTGAACTTGAAGATCGGACATTTTCGAGCAAATTATAACATAGGGTTAAAGTGGTAAAACTGTTCCTCGTTTTTCTGTGGACCCCCTTGAACTTCCTAAAGAACCCCTGGGGGTCCCCAGACCACACTTTGAGAACCACTGCTCTAAAGATGATAAAAACTTCATTGTAAAATTAATCATATATTAATGTAGAATTGAAGAAACTTCAAGAAGCGCCATTCCCACTGGGCACGACAACAATATAAAGATAACTATAACTATATCGTTCATCATTGTAGAATAGTTGAACACTGCCATTCACTTGCCTTAAAACAATATATTTTTCATAGTTATAGTTACTAGTCCTGTGCCCGGGGGTGTGCGATGAGGGATTGAATGTATGAGTCTCAGAAGTAATGTTGGAGAACCCAGACTGGGGCCCGTTGGGCACAATAGTCACCGACATCGGTGTCCAGTTGTGCAATACCCGTTGTATCCGTCTGTCTGGCTGGCACTCTTTTATGCCCAGGTGTTCCGTGTCCAGGACAGTCTGTGATGTCGTCTCCAAATCTGGGCACCGTAGTGATGTCAGTCAGTGATGTCAGTTGGGCTTTGTTAATGTCAGTTGGGAATTGTTACCATGGCGGTGGCACTGTTTAGTATCAGTGATGTCGGCATGACAGACGGTCAGACGGAGGACGGACCGACAGACATTCGGTAAATTAATAGTTAGTGCTCAGTGCGAATGGCCCCTAAGAGTGCTCTTCAGTGTGTGTAGATTCTGTTCTTACTATGCCAAAATCTTCTTAAACACTTCCTCTAAGAAGAAGAAATATCTTGGAGAATGAGGCCCATTGTGCATAAGATAGATGCAGTACTGTAGACAGATAGACTCACGCACGCACGCACACTCACACACTATAGCAGAAGCAAACATTGTAAGAGGAAGTTCATCACACTCAGCAGAGAACGCAGTAATGTGCAGTAATGTGTAGACAGAGCAGTTAAGATTGCAACTTTAAATTGTAAAAAAAGAAATAAAAATAAGAACATTGTACGTAAATTAGATACAGTACTACAGACTGACACTCTCTCTCACACACACACACACACACACACACACACACACACACACACACACACACACACACACACACACACACACACACACACACACACACACACACACAGTATGCTAATCAATGGTGAGGGGTGAAAATAGAACGGAGCATATTTATACAATCTATAAAAGTATAAACAATAGCAGAAGCAAAGTTTCAGACACACTCAGCAGAGACAAATTAACTAACATGGTTGTATAAGTGCATTGTGGTTATTGTACTATTTTATTCACTGATCTTTTGTTCTTGTCTCTAATATTTATCATGTTGCTCTTTTTCCTTGTCCTGTAAAGTACCCTGTAACGTGGAAAAGCGCTACAAAAACATTATCATCATTCATTTTGGCTCACTTAAACTCACAATCTCAGCGAGAAAAACTACCCAAAATGCTGTTACGGTGGTCAGACCAAGTTCAGATGACTGGGGTCAGATCAGTGGTTCTCAATGAATTTGGGCTCAGGTGACCCCTGTAAATATAATCTTTTCATTGTTACTTTATAGCACCTTTTGTGTTATTAACAGTGTAAATATTTAAATCTTTCACCAACAAAAAGAAGCCCTGCTCTATAGTCAGTCAGTCAGTCAGTCAGTCAGCCAGTCAGCCAGCCAGCCAGCCAGCCAGCCAGCCAGCCTGCCTGCCTGCCTGCCTGCCTGCCTGCCTGAACATTCAATGAATCATTTCCTGTTGCTGTAACATGAGGCAGCTATATACAAGTACATGGTACCAGTATGGCCCTGGACATGGTACCAGTATGGCCCTGGACATGGTACCAGTATGGCCCTGGACATGGTACCAGTATGTCGAAGGGACTTACTCCCAATCCAACCCTTGATGCTGAGTGCCAAGCATGAGGGCATTGGGTCCCATTTCTGTTGGTATGACCCGGACGGGGATCAAACCTCGACCTCCTATCCCAGTCTCAGGGAGGACGACATGTCCCCACCAACTGTGAGATGACATTTAATCCCCCCATAACATGTTAAATCAAATAAAACAAACTAGATTAATCAATGTTTTTAAAACATCATTGGATCAGTGAATTGGTTTGGCATAAATAAGCTATTGTGTAGTTGCGACCGTAAGGTCGCAGACGCAGTTACTATCAAAAACTTCACCGGCTGTCAGTCAGTCTGTCCGTTACGTCATGACACACTTTTGCCCAACTCATATCTCTGCCACCGTTGCCCCCATCCATGCCAAACTTTGCACACACTCCTTGGCTGCCAAACCACAACCTCCTCATTTGTCACATGGCCCTCTTCTAGCGCCATTTCCCATATTCCCTCCTGATTGGCTACCATTGCCTTCGAAAGGTTGTGTATGCGACGTGGAAGGCGCTTATCTCCCGATTAGGGAGATAAGACTATACTGGTATAGTCCAAGTTACAACCAGGAGACATGTGACGTGTGACCTGTGTGGCCTTCCACTCCAAAGTGCTCATTCAGCTCATGTGCTGAGGCTGCTGACATGAGGAAAGAATGAAAACAGAAGTGAGAGAATTGTTACATGAATGTCTAATTTCATCATGGGTTTTCCTGGAATAATCCGTTTCAAGGAAGAGAAGAGCAGCTGTTTCCACATGAGAGGCACTACTTTACATAATCTCTTTAGTTCAGGGCTCATCACCATGTCAGCTCCTGTTGGACATTTTTCATAATTTCATTTTTGCCACACATCCACACAAGTGGCCAATAATATTAGCAGAAACCAGGGGTCGCCAACATGTCCGTACACAGAAAGATGTGTCTCTACGGGGACTGCCCATAAGTCAGAATTGTATTAGTCCTACATCTCATTAGTCCGAATTTAGTTAGGGTTAGGATTAGGTTTAGGCATATAGTTTTATTGAGGTTAGGGTTAGGTTTAGGCATAGTTTTACTGAGGTTATGTTTAGGTTTAGGCATAGTATATTTCACCAGGTTACCATCACCAGATTCTGACTAATGGGATGTAGGAATGAGATTTCTGACCAATGCCATGGCACCGTCTCTACAGTGCGCGCTCTCTCACTATGTGTATTTTTTGCTTTGCTTTTTATCTGAGTAGCAAGCACTTTGTAACTTTGTTAAGAAAGGTGTGATGTAAATAAAGTGTGTTATCATTAACCCTACACTTGAGTTAATCTATGGTTCCCTTCCAGATGCCATTACAGTATGTTTTTGGTCCAATAGATCAAGACATCCTGCATTAGGCATCCTGATTAATGCAACATTTTGAGCTTCTAATCATCCAGTGGTCAAGCAAAGAGGAACCTTATTGTGCTCTTTGCTTGAGGACAGACAGCAAGAAGTAGTGGTTACACATCTGTGAATATTGCCACATTTCCTCAAAGTTACATATTTCAACACTCTTTAGAAAATTGACATTGACACTTTTCTTCCCTCTCTCTCTGCTGATATGCTGATCAGTCCATATATAAGTCGATATATATATAGTCTATAAATAAAACATTAATCATTTTGCAGTGGCTCAGTGCAGATTGGCAGGGTTGGAACAGAAATATTTACTCTGTTGGGAAGATGGGTTTTGAAACACATGTAGTGACATTACCAATTCTGGACTGAAAACTGTTGTAGCTTCTTAATTAGGTTGGTTACTGTACGTCCAACATTTAGTATAAAACAATAAAGAGACAGTGATTATCCTTTGGATGCAACCTGGTTTGTTTATTCACCATGGATCAGTCAGTCACATACTGGGGAACCCTGCCTGGCTTGTGTCGCCCTCTAGTGATTTATACAAGCACCAACAGGTGTCAGCAACTACAATCACTATAGAGACACAAGGGCGCCTACAAATATTGCCGTCCTATTGTAATAGCGGCCCCACTTCGGGTAAGGGAGAACGGTGCACTGCAAGCCAGCCCTGAGCCCATAGAAAGTCATTGCAATTCAGCTGTGGTTAGCCTAATATTAAAATAATCCTACACGAACTGCAGACTATCTTGATTTGAATAAAAATATGTTTCCAGATGTATGGCCTGACCCTGACAACATATCTTCTTGTTTTCTAAATACATGATGTGTGTCACATTTAATTTGCCACTTGAATGGATTACCCATAATGTTAACAGAGAAGAGGGGAAACGGCAGACACAGAACCTGTCGCTTTTCAGTGACATCACTGTCTTTACTGCTGTGCGTTTATGAGCGCCGACTTTGAAGATCCCGACCTTTTCAACTACAGAGTGGATTCTCCAGGTTAGTATTAATCCAAAAATAACCTGCAAGACTCCGTTTGGAAAAGGCGAGATGCGATCATTTCCCAAAAATAAACAGCCTAATTATACATGAGAGACGAGCGTATCTGGGTATAGAAAACCTCAAGGGATGCGTCCATGACGTGTGTACCATGCGACGAATACCAGTAGAGTCGCCGAAATGAAGGTGGCCCGGAATGGTCGCCGACAAGTGTCGCCGACGTGTTTGGAATAGTCGCCTGGCGTTATAGAAAACTCATCCAGGCAGTGAGAAATCTCATCGAGAATGGTCGCCGACGTGTTTGGAATTGTCGCCTATATTTATAAACCATTATAGACAACAAAGGTATAAAGGGAGTGAGTGAGTGAGTGAGTGAGTGGGGTATATATTTATAAACCATTATAGCCTACTTAGCATTTAAAACACAAAGGGAGCGAGTGAGTGGGGTATTCAAGTGAGTGTTCATATGTCATATGGGTAGGCTACCCTACCCATATGTCACCCATTCACATGTTACAGTAGTTGTACCTGTGCTATTTAGAGAAACTATAAGCGTATATAACTGTATAAGCTTATATAACTGTAGCTGTACCTGTCTTCTGTTAAACATCCAACTGCCCCTCAACGTGTTGCTTTAAACACATGAGCTAAATTGCGGTTACGACGCAGCAGCCAGCCAGCTTTGTACTATGACTTCTGTTAAACTACTCTGCATTCTGCCCTCCGTTAATCATCCAGACAACGTTGCAAAAGTTGTCTTGGTCCCATCACAGAAGCGAAGCCTACTCTGATTTCAGCCTTCCGTTGATTCCACACAACGTCGCGGAGGTAGTTCTCCTCACAGAAACGAACACAGACGAAGCATCAGTGGCTTTACCGTCTCAGCATCCCATCACAGCTGCGGAAAGCGAGCCAGCCAGTGGTGTTGCCAGATTGTCATTTGCGAGAGAAACAAGCAACCATGTCTATAACAATAAGCCAAAAATAAGCAACTAGGGCATGTCAGTCAAACAGGACACGGCAACCTTGAAATGATGCCTTCGGGCAGACGCTACAGGGCGCTACCCACGAGGACAAGTAGGTACAAAGACAGCTTCTACCCGAGAGCCATTGTGGCACTAAATGACAACTTGCTCTCTGAGAGGGGTAGGTAAGATCTGCAAGCTCGCAGCGCCTCGCATCGCGGGGCGCTGTGAGCTTGTAGATCAGCTGCCACCTTGGATGTGCACCTGGGTCTGAGTGCAATATACGGAAACCCTACGCTGGACTGTGGACATTGGCTGTGACAAAAACTGTGCAATACAAGAACTGTGACTGTAAGGAACCGTGTCAGCCGGGCTGACCAAGAGACTGTGAAACTGTGCTAATTGTTGGTTATTATTATGATCACTACGTGATTTTTAACTTATCTTTTATTCTATTATTATTATTTTTGCACTGTGTATGCACCTTGTGGGATTGGGCTCAAATTTCGTTATTCACTGACTTGTTCTGTGTAATAATGACAAATAAAACTCTATTCTATTCTATTCTGTTTTAGAACAATGGTTCTCAATCCTTTTCATGCCAAGAACAAGGACCCCCAATGTTTACAGAGTACTTTACAGAAAGAAGATGTACTTATAATAAAGAGATTTGGCAACACAGTATAGCCACAAATCCTCACTCTCTTCTCCTTCTAAATGTATTAGATAGTAACTAGGTACATAATAATGTTTGAAAAATAGCAGATCTTCAAGCTCGAGCTTGTAGATCGGCTATTTTCAAATAAACTAGGGCTTATCAAGTGGATTGATTGATTATGTATGTTTGTTAATGTCATCTATTAGTGATCTAAAAGCACAGTATTTTTTATTTGTGCCCATTCTCTCTCTCTCTCTCTCTCTCTCTAGTGACCCCACTGCACAGACCTGGGTGAAAGGTCCACCACTTTAGTGGTGTCTTACTCTTACTTTGCTTGCGCATATGGACAAAGCGCAAAGTGGCATTTGACATATTGAAATGTCTTTAGTCAAGTATCTGTTTCACCAAACAGAAAGATTAATAGCCCACTTTGAAATTCAAAGTAGGCCTAAATACAAAGTGCATTTTGTATGGACATTCAACAATCATAGGCCTATTAAGAAAACAATCCGAGGCCAGTATGAACATTAAATGAGAATAGGCGCAGTTTTTTTCTCTTTATTTTTTTAAGATTCGATTAATATATATACATCAATGCATTCTGATAGAGTCTCAGAATGCATGTCACTGGTATCAAATAGAAATAATTTACTAAATGCCACAACTTAGACCTGACATTATAGAGTAGGCTAACACATGAATATTATAGCTTTGCGAAGTAGGGATTAGGCAGGGGTTGACACTAAGGTCGCAGAGGAACTTGCCCATCGGGCAAGTACAGGTCATGTTCTACTTGCCCGAAGGTAATGCCCACTTGCCCGAAAAGTAAATCGTCCTTTATAAAATGATAGGTACGATTTTAATTACCGCTCAATTTAACACTTATTTCTTTACTTTCTGGGCCTGCGCGATAAAATGTCATACCTCAATACCTCCAAATACCAAATACTTTAGCTATGATTGAATATGTCTATGGGTTCACACTTGTTATTTTTTATTTTTAAATGTAGCAACAGTAAAAACAGCACATTATAGGTAAATAGTGCTCTTATTTTACATTCCACAGACCAGAATTGAATTGAATTGAATTGAAGACACAGCGCACTGGCCACGTTCAGGTGTTTAGACAGATATCTCATGTTTATAGACATTTGTGTCCCCTCTCAAATGAGCACTTGCCCTGTCGGGCAACCTGAAAGCCAACTTCACCTGCCCTGACGTTTTATTTACCTGCCGGGGGCAGGTGGGCAAGCCTTAGTGTCAATGCCTGGATTAGGGGAACGTTTAGAGTTCACATCATCACACTTGTAGACCTAATATTAGGCCTACATCCCAGCCAATTATTGTAGGCTATTACAATAGGCCTATAGACAATTTGTGTCGGAGATAAATCGCCGTCTGATATGACGGTAAAAAAACGATTCAAACTCAGCCTGCACAGGACCTGCCAAACTAAACGGACGTAGGTACCCTTTTAATTGATTGACTGATCATTTACAGCTGATGGCTTTGATTACTTCTACATGGCCCCGTATAGAGAAATCTCTCTGTCCATATGGCAATGGCAAAACGCAATTAAATGGGCTGGCATTACGCACGACGCGTAATGCGTGCCATGTCTCTCCATTAGTGTTCCATACATCATTGTTGCATCAATTGCTATAATATAACATGAATGCATTTTTTTTATAAATTCATAAGTAAAATGTATAAGCTAGTCATATCTGTCAAATATTGTTTTAGATCACTAATAAAAATAGTATGAAAGCAACTTTGTTATATAAGGTTATGCACACCCGTTGTCTTAAAATCTTTTGCAAGAAATATAGCCTAACCCCGACTGCAATAACTGTCGTCTGTCAAATTATCTTTTATTTCAAGACAAAAGCTAGGCTATAGCTAGGCCTATATATAGTACAACAGGTCCAGTGTGTAGGCTATATGATGCCTCCTCTGTGCATCAGTTCACCGATCGTCCGCATGATTATGTAGGCCTATTATTATTTTCAATCAAGCAAACACATCTAAGAAATTCCATAAATAAAAAAAATGAATTATGAAGTAGTGAAAATAGCCGATCTACAAGCTCACAGTCACAGCATCGTGAAGCGAAGCAATGTGTTTTGAGCATTCCATTTTAATTAAAAAGATCTTCTGTGAAATGTAATTTACTTATGTTGTATCAGCTATCATGAGTGTTTTATATGGATATGGGGGAATCACAAATAAAATAAACTCGTCCCTTGGTTGAAACATCAACAGAAATGTAGGCCTAATTATATCAAACTATATCCACAAAGTTTTATTTTACTGTCTGACAGCATCATGTTGCGAGCCGCGACTCAACACATATAGTGGCACGTGCACACATTAGACATCAAAGGGGGCTTGAGCCCCTGCCCTTTTATCCACCTGTAAAAAGTGCCCTCTCCAGTCTAGACCATGAATGCAGTTTTTATGGTGAAAGAAATGCAAGCGCCCTTTTCCGTGCCATACATGAATGCAGCTCCTGAACTTGAATGCAACATCTTATGTTGAAAGAATTGACCTATTTGTACCCTGTATATATATAAAATGTCACAATGCGATATAGCTCTGTTTACACAATGCTGTACCCCCTCCAACTGTATGTTCCCCATTTTCAACTGTTTTTATTTTATTTTATTGTATTTGTGATACTTGCTTTGGCAATGTAAACGTATGTTTTCTCATGCCAATATTTCATGAATTAGTAATTAGTAATTTCATATACTTTGAATTGAATTGAATTGAATTGACCTCCTTTAGAAGTGTCAGCCCCTGCCTCTCTAACATTCTCTGCACGTCCCTGGCACACACTGACAGCTGCACGCACAGTTTACCTTGTGTCGTCTTGGTCGGAGGCGCGAGCATAGGCTCGGTTGAAGTAGTTTGTGTCATGGAGGATGAAATGGATTGATTGAAGACTTTATTAGAAGTTTGCATAGAAAAAGGTAAAGTTTCATGACGTTTATTTCCAAAGCCACGTACCACCGCACCACTGTGGGAGTCGGACTACGAGCGGTTTTAATCCCAACGAAGCGATCTGTGCAGTCAGACATGCTGCTATTAAATCTACAGATCCAATACGTTGTAGTCGTTGGTCAGAGACAAAGTTGCCAGCAGCCAGCTTGTACAGTTATAAAGCTTATAGTTTCTCTAAATAGCACAGATACATGTTGTAGCATACTGTAACTATTATTTAGGGTAGGCCTAATTGATCTGCAAAGTGGTGGACACTTGTGCAAACGTTATGTGTGAATGGGTGACATTGATATGGGTAGGGTAGCCTACACTCACTTGAATACCCCACTCACTCACTCACTCACTCACTCACTCACTCACTCACTCCCTCCCTTTATAGTCTACCTTTGTTGTCTATAATGGTATAAATATAGGCGACTATTCCAAAAACATCGGCGAGAATTCCACCGAAATTGGTGAGCCTTCCTCGGCGACTCTTCCACGTTTTCCGGCGACCTTCATTTCGGCGAGTCTACCTGTTACCCCATGCGACCACCTAAACTTAAGATTTCCAATGCTAGCACTTTTGACTCACAGATGAAGTATATTAAAGCAAACAAAACGAGGAGGAAGGTCAACACGTCAAGCACTGAAAATGAAAGTATAACAATACTTTCCTGAAATACCAAGAGGACAACAGAACAGAACTGTCAGAACAGGCCAGTACAACAATCATGTCCACAGAGTAAGCCAAAACCAATGGGCTGAGGTAGACTATTCAGACCCTGACATGACCCAGGGGTTTATTATGCCCCATTCTTCTGGGTGTCACTAAATACAAGCACTGACAATCACAATACATGACCAAAACAAGTCTGATTACATTACTTGTTTAAGCACTATTTCAGTGGACTCCGATACAGCAAACAAAGCCAAAATGAATGTGTTCCCCCTGGACTTTAAAATGCCTTTATACCCCCCCCCACCATGAAATCAAATCACCAGTTGTTAGCTTTACCTGTTTAACTATTTTTAACCACTTTAAACCTTAATAAATGTACACCTTATTATGAAATCCATATGTAAGCAAGTACACAAAACAACCAGATGTCCTTTGTAATTTTATGTCAAAACATTAATTCAAATATATATATTTTTTTACAGGAAATACAAATAAAATGTGGTCAATCGGGTACTGGGTTCAGGTTCAATGCAATTCAATGCTTCACATTCAAGGAAAATGTACTTCAACACTTTTACCTCTGAATGTATTCAAATGAAATCACCTTATTGACAGCCCCCCCTCCCCCCAAAGGACTGATTGTCCACAAAATATAAAGCTTCACTCTCTGCAAGCAAAAAAGGGCAGCACTTACAGTCCAGGAGATGGCGTGAGGGCTCTGTGTGAGTGTCTTTTGTGCACGGGTGGTCTTACGTGCTGGTGGTCCGTGCGCACGGTACTTTTAGGAAGCAAAGTCTGTTAGAGATGAGGGGCGCCACAGCAGGTCTCCTCCTACTACTATATACTGTCCAGCTAACGCACATTCACCAGTCCAACACTTGTAACTCAGTCTACAGACTGCTTTGTCACCAATCTGAAATACACTGTTCATGAAATAAAGTGTGTTACGTTAATTTCCTCATCAAACATTTCTCTCCTTCACACACCGCCTCTGCTCTGTTTCAACTCCTCTCTCCATTCCTTCATTATCCTCATGCCCACACCTGTGCCCAATAGAGCATCGCAGCGGAAGTGGTTTACTGGTGCCACTTAAAAATCGTCATTAACTTTCCCCATAGACTTTTACAAAAATATTTATAACAATTATGTTAAGCCAGTAGAACCACGCCATTCATGAATCATGACCATAAAACCTTTGATCCTATGTGAAAAAATATTTTAATAATACATTATTTTATATACTGCATTTAATAACACTACCCTTTGTTTAGCGATTATTCAAAATGTTCTTTTCATAGAAACAAAGGTTGGATTTCACTGCCATCCTGGATGGCTTGGTTCTAGGCTTAACATAATTGTTATCAATATTTTTTTTAAGTCTATGGGGAAAATGAATGACGATTTTTAAGTGGCACCAGTAAACCACTTCCGCTGCGATGCTCTATCTCACACACGCACGCATGCACGCAAATACACGCACACACACCTTCCCTTCCCTTCCCTCAGATAAGTCAAAATAAAACCCTTTACAGTAACAGGAAAATAAAACTTTGCAAAAAAATAAATAAAGGGGTGAATATACACTTTTTAAACAACAAACATGAATCCCACACTTATAAATACCCAACACACACAGATATTATATAATTTACTGCTGGTCATAATGCATTATAAACTCAACAGAACAGCTCATTATAACTACCAGGTAACACTTTACTTAATTTAAAGGTCGGGTCTATAATGCATTATAATAACAATAACACTCAATGCACTACACTGGCAGCTGATAGACAGACCAGAGCTGACTTCAAGGTGCTGCTCCTGACCTTTAGCTCTAAATGGTCTTGCCCCAACCTACATGTAAGATTTAATAGAACCATACATCCCAGCGAGACCATTAGGATGCCGGTCTGCTTAAAGGGATCCCTGGCTAATACGACAAATATGCCTTAATACATTATAATTGTCCTCTATAACTACAATGTAAAATTAAAAACACCTCAATTATTTTATTTCTTCTAGAAAAAGCTAATCTTTCACTAAATAGGGGAAATGCCTGTCGCAAGTCGATGTCATAAATGTCATGTATGATCGATCCCTATGGAATGTATGGCATGCATGTGCAAATAAAACTAGACCAGGTCAACCTGGTTGTGCCAGACCCCGGTTCTGCCAACCCTCTGGGCCTATAAATTTAATGGTATTTATAGGCTGTCTGTCCCTTTATAGGCTGTCTGTCCCTCCCTCATGTCATCATCATTTGTGACATCATTGTGACCAAATATGGAGAAAAGAGGGAGGGACAGACCGACAGACAAAGCCTTTTGCTTTGTCTGTCGGTCTGTCCCTCCCTCATGTCATTGTGATGACATGAAGGCTTTGTCTGTCGGTCTATCCCTCCCTCATGTCATCATCATGTCATCATCATGACCATCTATGGAGAAAAACCGGACAGACCGACATTTGCTTATGTAGGCCTACCCATTTCATGGGTCTGGCAAACAAACTTAATACTTCCTATGGTTAATATGAACATGAAATCAATATTAGTTTGTGTTTTTTTTGCACATGCATTCCATAGAGATAGATCACACATGACATTTATGACATCATCAACCTGCGACAGGCATTTCCCCTATTGAGTGAAAGAATAGCTATTTCTAGAAGAAATACAATAATTAAGGTGTTTTTAATTTTACATTGTAGTTATAGAGATCAATTATAATGTATTAAGGCATATTTGTTGTATTAGCCAGGTATCCTTTTAAAGTCACAAATCACAACAAAGTAACAGTTGGGGGAAGAGCATTCACACATTGAGCCCCCTGTCTTTGGAATGCACTCCCTCAAGCTGGCAGGGATGCAGAGACTCCTTAGACATTTTTAAATCTAGATTAAAAACGTATCTATTTTGCCTACACTACAGTCTGCCTTAATCTCTGAACTTCACTTATATGACATAACCCTGCAGTGTCTTTTACATTGTGTTGTTTTATTTTATCCTTTATTTATTTATTTTTATTTTGTTTCTTTGCTAACTTATACATCTTCGGCTGTGTACTGATACATGGAAATTGTTTGACCATGTGTGCTGGCACTTTTTAATGTTTTTATTTTTTATTCTTTTTTTGGCTATTGTGTCTGCTGTTTGCCTTGTTGTGAAGTGCACAGAGCCCTTGGGGTGATGTTGCACTATAAATAAAACATAAACTGAAAATAAACTGAAACACATATAATGCTTCACAACATTCGTATAAACTTTATTATTGACTATAAGTCAAGGTTGTTATAATGTGATGTTTCACTGACAGTATGACCAGCACTTATAACACATTATAAACATTGTTATAAGAACCTGTTGCCTAAAAGACATCAGTTGTAATCTGTCTCCAAAATGTCTGTCCTGGCCAGATTCTCACTAGAGGTCAAAGATCATACACAGAAGCCTACTCTGACAGATAAAGAATGCTCAGAAATACACTCTCTGCACAGAAGACACACTGAATTAACTCCTGAACAATGATTTAAGGCTATCTAAACATTGTCATTCATTAAATTAAGGTATTCAGTTTTCAGGTTTTTTGTCATTCTGATTCTGTGTGGCTCTACTTTGTTCAGTCTCATGCTGACCTCTGGAGCAGGAGTGATAACTGATAATTACTTTGATATGAAACACATTGAACTGTGAGTATTATTTGATGTGTTAGGCCTACAGCATTACAAATAAAAACGTAATTGACTTGTTTATATAATGATCCTTGATTCATTATGACTGAGATTTTACTCTACATAGATATATTGTAGGGTAGGCTAATGTGTATGACTGTTGTTCTGTTTTATTTTATGATCACTAAGAAGACGTTTGTAGTGGCTCGGTGGAACTGTGCCAGGTGAGATTGTGCTTGGTTTAGAACACTGGTCTACACTAGATGAAGAAAAGTGACATTTTGAGGACAAACTATAAAATCTGGTCAAACATTGGCCAAATTGTCAAATAATATAAGAAAGAGGAAAAATTGGTGAAAGTAGCTGATCTACAAGCTCACATTGAAGGGTACCTATTGGTACCTATACCTACCACATCGTGAGAAGAAAAAGAAAAGAAAAAAGCGGGACATGACTTGTAGTATGAAGTTGGTTCTTAAAGTGGGGTCCTCCAGGAGGGGAGCGATCTTATCTCAGTCATGGGGGTCCGTCCGCTGGCTAATTAATATCAAGTTGGTGGTCCTTTACATGAAATCGTTTGAGAACCACTGGCCTATGAGAACAAAGACATTTAATATGAAGTCAGACAGTGCTGTGCTGTTTAGCTTTGGTGAGTAAAACTACTGTATTTACTCAACGTTATATTGCCCTCTAGTGGTAGAAAAACGCAATGAAGGGCCACATGCTGGTGTGATCATCCACACTGGATCTGACCTGCAGTGCCAAACAGTGGAAACCTCCATGACTTTATGTCTTATTGTAGGCTGCTAATTAGAATAATACAAACATAGAAGTGGTTAATTATTAAAAGTGCTGTATAAGTTTGTTTGTTTTTTAGTTCAAGTTCTATTTTCGGATAGAAACCAAATCAGAGATTAATATAAAGTGTTTGTTCAGTAACAGGGGTCCCAGACTCTCTTGCTCTTTAGTAAACAAAGAAACAAAATAAAACGTAGGCTTACATTTTCAGGTGGTTCACCTTTTTCATCCAATCAGGACTCAGAGAGTCCATTTATCAATCCAAATTGTGTCAGCTTATTTTTCCTGTCATCACTTCCAATTTAATTTAATTTGTTTATCCTGTGTCCTATACGGTTTTGGCTCCTGATTTAAAATGCATTCTGTTTACTGAAAAACTGAAGAAACAGAGGGACCCCCAGGCCTACTGGACCAACACCCTAGAACACTGGTTTTCAACCTGTTTCATGTCAAGGTCCATTATTTATTCAGCATTAGAGCCACGGACCACCAATTGATTACATTTAGCCTCTCAGACCCCAGATATTGTGTTGTCGTTGGATACGATTTTGTCCACAATTCCATGCTGTATTGATGTGGTTCCATAGGAGAGATAACAGGCAGACGTTGATCATTAAAAGAAGAAAAAGATAAATCTATAATATCTAATTGTGTAGACTTCTTTGTAAATCAAGTCATGCAGATGTTTAAGCATAATTTAACTCTTGAAAGTGTAAAATGAAACCAAATGGACCCGTAAGGTCCATTTGGTTTCATGTTACGCTCTCAAAGGTTAAAGATCTGTAAGGGTCCATTTGGTTACCAACTCTCCTTCATTTAGCTGGAGACCACCAGGAACCCCCTCAAGTAAATGGTGGTCCCCAGACCACTAGTTGAGAACATAATCTCGCTAGGCCAACCTGCTGTTTGAGGAGAAACTGTGTATCTTTGTATATGAGCTTTGGATATTTTCAATAGTTTTAAAACACTTTTTAAAGTTAACGTGAAAGTGTTTGCTGGGGGTCCCCGGTAAAAATAGAGTAAATACAGCATTAAATCATTTGAACCACTTCTATCCATTTATACGTTGTTGGCTATTCATAAATAGCAGATGTACAAGCTCACAGCGTGTCACTTTGTGCCGAACTGTGAGCTTGTATATCTGCTACTTTCTTTTTTTCCTTCCTGTTTTCTGGGGGTCCCTGGCGCTACACATTTTTCAGATGGGGGTCTGCGGCCAAACACTGTACAATGTGGGGGTCCTTGACATGAAAAAGTAACAGTTTTGGACATACAAGGTTTCCACCTGACAGCAGTGATGTTCAGCAGATAGTGTTCCTCTGAGGCCAAGGGCTTTCACACTCTTTATGGCAAGGACCCCCATAATTATATGGATTTGGTTGAGGACCCCCATCTCAAAGTATTTTGTGCCAGGGACCACCAGATGAGAAGACTTTTGTTAGAAATGTTTTGTTTATTTTTTTATATAAAAGAAATCTTCAAAAAAGATTTTTCAAAAATAGCATATCTTGTAGATCTGCTATTTTTGAATAGCCAAAGCATAAAATATGGTTAAAGTGGTTAAAATGATCGTGATGCTATATTAGCCAATTATACTGGGGACCCCCTCATTTTCAGGTCGGGATACCAATGTTATCCAATCAGGATAGAGAACTCAGTCAGGATACAGATTTAACAGCTGTAATTGAAAGTGATGACACCTAATAGACATGAGCAGACCAAAGTGGAAGTGGAACAGTATAAAATGTAGAGGGAGGTCAGTTCCTTTAGAAAGTGAAATATCCCTTTAAGCCACAGATCCTGCATGTTGCTAAGCCAGAGGCCTAGCCTAGGTCATACATTGCCCCTTCATGCCCTGAATGAATACTCTTTTATATTATTGACCTAAATAATGACAATATCATAGATCTGTAATGCTCTAAGAACGGAATATTATTTGTGATATGATACGTATATATCCTATGCCTAAAATATATGATGAGACCAAGACGTTTAATATGAAGCTATTGCTGTTCTGTTCTGTTTAGCTTTGGCTGAGAGTAACTATTTACTCAATGTTCTGTTGCCCTCTAGTGGTACCAAAACGCAATAACAGGCCACATGATCACAGACTCGTCTTCCAAGGCTGGTGTGATCATTCACACTTGATCTGACCTGCAGGGCCAAACAGTGGAAACCTTCTGTCTTATTGTAGGCTGATAATTAGAATAATACAACTAAGTGGTTAATAATTAAAATTAAAAGGTGCTATAAACGCTTTTTTTAGTTAAAGATCTATATTTTTGATTAGCCAAAGCATAAAATATGGTTAAAGTGGTTGACATGATAACCAATTATGCTGATTTTCAGGTTCGGAATACAAATTGTATCCAATCAGGATAGAGAACTGGTGACATTGGAAGTGATGACACCTAGAAATGAAACATTGGAACGGGAACAGTAGAAGGTTGAAGTTGCATGAACTCTTTTATGATTGGAAAATATATTTCTGTTTACTGAAGCGTTGGAGAAATCGGGAGACCCCTGTTATAACCCTCATCGATCCACATCCACACACTCTCGTTGCGTGGATCGCGTGGATCGGATCCCCCCGATCGCACTCTCCACCTCTTTGCACCCCCTCTAATGCTGATTAATATAAGAAAATACTGTAGCCTATAGTGCTTTAACCTTCTCACAAAATACTGTAAAGTGAGGTTTTGTTTTCACCAAAAAAATATCACTTACCCTGCAGTACCTTTACATTTATAATAGTTAAACATAATACTATAATTATTTTCATAGCTGGCATGTCCAAAGACGTTCCTTAGCAAAAAATAGATCTATAGGCACAGCACAAAGTGACGCGGTATGAGCTTGTATATCTGCCATTTTGAATAGCCAAATATAAAATGTGCTTAAAGTGGTTAAAATGATTGTGACACTATGTTAACTAATAATTAAAAGGACACCTGGGGGTCCCCAGACCCCACTTTGAGAACCAAATGCTTTCAGTTTTTAAATCAACAGACATAATCAGTACAAACTCTGCAATTCATTCTAGACAAAGGATATGAATTATAATTATATTAAAAAATACGCTTTTCAAAGAGAATTAAAGTTGGTTTATTGTCATAAAAGTTGATAACAATGTACATACATCTTTAGCAGTCATGATATTCTTGTCCAACTCAACATTTATAGACAATATTTACTCATTACATTTTCTACTGTCCTTGACACTTCAAGGAAAAATACATCCAAAACCAAGTACTCACACAACATGAATGTAGAAAATCAGAGCATCTTTATAATATAGAACATCATGTAGTTTATATATGACAGAGTTTAAAAAGCAACAGCATGGCATAATACATGTCTTATTGACTCTATGCATGCTTGATTCTTATGTGAACATGTGAAACAAACAGCAAACATCACATAATTGTAGCTCTGAACAACATATCAACCATCATTTACAAGCTCTATACAGTCTGGCTCATATAGTCTGGCTCCAGCCCAGGGGCGTCACAAGGGGGGGAGTGGGACTGAGTTACTAGGGCCCAAGGTGGAGGGGCCTTCATTATTTTATACTTTAGCTCTTGAAAAATAGCAGATCTACAAGCTCATAGCGCGGCACAGAGTGCCGCACTGCAAGCTTGTAGATCTGCTATTTTTTTAAACGTCGTGAAAATGTGTGCAAGTCTTTGAATATATGCATTTTTAAGGGAACATTTGTAAATTTTGCTTCTGGGGGGTCCCTGGAACGAAATATATTGACATGGGGGTCCGTGGCCAATCATTTTGGGGGTCCTTCAAAAGTTTGAGAACCACTGACAGAAACATAGGTTTTTAAAAAAGAAATTGAAGGATTTAGAAAACATTTATAGAATCGGGTCAAAAATATTCAAAGAGCTTATCTGCTATTTTTCAATATTTAAAGCATTAAGTAATGCATAATAATGCGTTCCCAATCTAAATGGGTTAAACCCCCTATGAAGAACATACATTGGGGCCCAAGGTGGAGGAGCCTGTAATTATTTTATACTTTAGCTATTGAAAAATAGCAGATACACAACCTCACAACCTTAAACGTTGTGAAAATGTGTGCAAATCTTTGAATGTATTTTTTAAGTGAACATTTGTAACTCAAATTTTGCTTCTGGGGGGTCCCTGGAACTAATTATTTTGAGATGGGGGTCCGTGGCCAAATACGTATCATTTTGGGGGTCCTTCACATGAAAAGGTTTGAGCACCACTGACATAGAAACGTAGGGTTTTTCAAAAAACCTTAGAAGGATTTGAAATATTCAAATACTAGCACAAACTTTCATGATTAAAAATAAATGAGCAGATCTACAAACTCGCAGCGCGGAACTCGGTGCCGCACTGTGAGCTTGTATATCTGCTATTTTTCAATAGTTAAAGCACAAAATAATGTGTAATAATGTGTGGGTTAAACCCCCTATGAAGAACATTCCCGCAGTGAATCCTTGTACCCAGGGCCCAAAATTTGGTGCGACGCCCCTATACGGTAGTTACTTTACAGATAAAATTATTACAAAACATAAAACGTAACTGAGTTACTAGGGCCAAAGGTGGAGGGGCCTGTAATTATTTTATACCGTAGCAATTGAAAAATAGCAGATCTACAAGCTCACAGTGCGGCACCAAATGCCGCGCTGCGAGCTTGTAGATCTGCTATTTTATTTTACATCGTGAAAATGTGTGCAAATCTTTGAATATATGTATTTTTTAAGCGGACATTTTTAACTCAAAGTTTTATTCTTGGGGGTCCCTGGAACTAAATATTTTGAGATGGGGGTCCATGACCAAATACCTATCATTTTGGGGGTCCTTCACATGAAAAGGTTTGAGCACCACTGACATGGAAACGTAGGGTTTTTCAAAAAACCTTAGAAGGATTTTAAATATTCATGAAAAAAAATAAATAGTTAAAGCACAAAATAACGCGTCATAATGCGTGGGTTAAACCCCCTATGAAGAACATTCATGGGGGGCCCGCAGTGAATCCTTGGTGACGCCCCTATACGGTAGTTACTTCACAGATAAAATGATTACAAAACATACTGTCAAAGGGTACAAATTAAACCAAATTGATCCTAACCTATTTATCAGAGGGTGCAAATTAAACCAAATTGATCCTAACCTATTTGTAAATGTCAGAGGGTACAAATTAAACCAAATTGACCCTAACCCATTTGTCAGAGGGTGCAAATTAAACCAAATTGATCATAAGCCATTTGTCAGAGGGTGCAATTTAAAACAAATTGACCCTAACCCATTTCTCAGAGGGTACAAATTAAACCAAATGGATCGCAACCTATTTGTAACCGTAAGAGGTTACAAATCAAATGGATCGCAACCTATTTACTGTCAGAGGGTACAAATTAAACCAAATTGACCCTAGCCCATCTGTCAGAGGGTGCAAATTAAACCAAATTGACCCTAACACATTTGTCAGAGGGTATAAATTAAATGAAATTCATCCTAACCTATTTGTAAATGTCAGTGGGTGCAAATTAAACCAAATGGACCCTAGCGCATTTGTAAGAAGGTACAAATTAAACCAAATTGATCCTAACCCATTTGTCAGAGGGTACAAATTAAACCAAATTGTCCCTAACCTATTTGTAAATGTCAGAGGGTACAATTTAAACCAAATTGACCCTAACCATTTTGTCAGCGGGTACAAATTAAACCAAATGGATCCATTTGTAACCCTAACACCTAACCACCTTGTCGTCGTTGTCGTGGCAACCCTAACCTAACCCTCCTCCTCCTGCTGCTGCTCCTCTCTCTGACACAGAGACACTGAGTCGCCTTTAGAATACACCCAGAACCCAGCATAGAGCGGTTCAGTGAATTTGGACTGGAAGGTATGTAGGTGTGTCAGTGAGTCAGACAACACTCTGTAGAAGGACAGAGTGCCGGCAGGACAGTCCAAATACACTCCTACTCTGTTGGAGCCAGAGGGTCTGACAGGGAGGACAGTGTACTTGTCAATGTGCCACACTCTGTAACTGTTATCATCACCATCACAAACCAGACTCCAGGACTTGTTATTGTGTCCAAAGCTACAGTTACCACCCTCACCCTGTCTTTTGATTCCTCTGTATGACACTGCCATCTCAACCCCTGAACCACTCCACTCCACCTCCCAGTAAGATCGTCCAATCAGACTCTCTCTACACATTACCTGTGGCCAGTATGTAAATCTGTCTGGATGATCAGGATACTTCTGATCCTCACCCACACTGGTCACCTTCCTGTTGCTGTCAGACAGAGAGAGCTCGCTGTGTGCCGTGTTTGGATCCAGTGTGAGTTCACACGCACCTGATGAGAGAACGAGATGCAACACAACAACAGTTTACAAACAAATACAACGTAATAATGACGTACAGATGTTATTATTAATAATAAATGAAAAGAAGATAATAATGAGGTACAGATGTTATGAATGCCCACAATTATCCATTTTCCAGTTGGCCAGTGCCCATCTATTTGACCAATTTGACTCATCTTTCAAAGCCTACAACCCATGTTGTACTATTACGATAATGCCATACAGGCATTCAAATGAAAGAGGAAAATGTGTACTTTCACCAGCAACAAAGAGCAAGCTTTTCGCTTTTACGGTTCTTGAGTTATTTAGCAAATGAAGATGAGTCGTTTCACCAAAAACGGAACATGAGGAAGTGTCCTCAACAGGATACATGAGATACATGACACAAAGCTGTACTCTGAGCCACAACAATGTTTATTTATTTACATTTCTTTGCATATTTATTTATTTATTTTTGCATTTCTTTATTTATAATTTCATTTATTTATTAATTCATTCATTTTGAATAAAGTCATTTTTCGTCCTCCATAGTTTTTACACTTTTCTTTTCGGGGTTGCGTGTGTGCCTTGCATGAGTCTGCCTCCCCTAGTCTCGCGTAGCCAGACAACTATTCCACAATCTCTGAATGCTATATAGAGTCTGGAACAGCAGCTTCCGAACGGCGAGTAATGGAAACGGGCATTACCGTTCAAGAAAATATATTTTAAAATGTAATTTCTGCTAAGCAGGCGCAGCACATGCTTATATGATTTTTATTTATATAATGATAAATGTGTGCGATGTGAGACTGAAACGGAAGTGACGTGGGGGCTTCACTTCCGCTTTCATCTCGCACTCATTTTTATCTTTCTGCTTTGCCAGACTGTATGCTGGGAGCATTTGACCAAATCTGGAGGGCACCGTCTGGCCACGCGAGACTAGCCTCCCCAGGCTCAGGGCCGCTCCACATACACACCCATTGTAACTTCAAACTCCCAAAATAATGGGTGTTTTCAATGAATCTATCATGGTTAACCATGATAGATTCATTGAAAACACCCATTATTTTTTTCTGGTGACTCATGCTACCCTCCTAATGCGTGAGCAGGCTGTGTTTTCTCAATAACTTTTTTCATTTATTTTTAATAATTTTGTTTTGTATTTAATTTTTCTAATTTTCCCAACGAATTATTAAAAAAATAAATGAAAAAGGTTATTGAGAAAACACGGTCTGCGCACGTATTAGGAGGGTAGTATGAGTCACCAGAAAAGAAAATGGGTTTCAATGAATCTATCATGGTTAAATTAAAATGGAGTTTGAAGTTACAATGGGTGTGTATGTGGAGAGGCCATGAGCCTGCAACATTTACATCAAATATGTAAATACTGAATATAGTAAATTAAAAACTGTCCAGGGTGTTCATAAAAGCCTGATTAGATGATAAAGTGACCAAACGTTCCCTTTAAGCTGTTCAAAAATAGCCGATCTACAAGCTCACAGATCGTCATACCGCAATGCCCTGTGAGCTTGTAGATCTGCTATATTTTATTTTGTTTTATTTCTTTCACCCTGAAAATGTAGAACTACCTTCTGTAAATTGTCTACATTTTCCATATGTACATATCACACCGTATAATCCTTAGTGTTAATTTTACTCTAAAAAGTAGCCTATGAATATTATGCTAACCCATGTTTAACTATGAGAGGGTAAAATGGAACCAAATGGGCCCTAACCCATAACTGAGAGGTACTCATTTTACCAAATGCACACTAACCCATTTACTTGAGAGTGTGCAAAAGTAACCAAATGATGCAAACCCATTTGTAACTCTAAATGGGTACAAATTGAACCAAATGGACCCTCACCCATTTGTAACTGACAGAGGGTACAATTTGAACCAAATGGACCCTAATCTTTTTGTAACTGTCAGAGGGTGCAAATGGGACCAAAATGATCCTAACCAATGCATGACTCTGAGACGGTACAAATTTAACCGAATGGACCTAAACCCGTTTGTAACTACCAGAGGGTACACATTGAACCCAATTATGGACCCTAACCCGTTTGTAACTACAAGAGGGTACAAATTTAACCAAATGGACCCCAAAAGGGTGCAAATGGAACCAAATGGACCAACCCATTTATACATCTGAGTGGGAAATGTAACAAAATGGACCCGAACAGCTCATCCGCCCTGCCCGTGACACGAGCGGCGCGATGCGACTCGAACAACGAAATCTCATTAAAACACGTTTGTTTCAATGAGACGTCGTCCACCCCTCCTTTTTGCTCACAGAGTCTCTATTGAGCAAGGTTTTGCGGCGATGTCCATAGAGGTAAATAGCCATGCCCCGCCCCCAAACACTTTTTATTATTGTTCATGTATTTGATTGGTTCAGGCTATGTCGCTCGCGCCGCAAGCACCCAGAACGGCTTGTAAATATTGAAGCAGCCGACCCCTACTGGCCATAGCTGGAACAGCAGGCGGGGGAAACTACATGCATGAGCATACGAGTTCAATGACGTCTAGTGACGTTCGTGTCTCGATGTAACACATTTTGGCACATTCAGATCCACATCCGGATTGGCACATCCATTTCAATTCAACTTGCATTGAAATTAGCGGGGCTATCTGCTCTCTATTATACTCTATGGCTATAACCCATATTATCAGGGGTGTCACAAGGGGGGGCAGGGGGGGGAGTGGGACTGGGTTACTAGGGCCCAGGGTGGAGGGGGCCTTAATTATTTTATACTTTACCTATTGAAAAATAGCAGATATACAAGCTCACAGTGCAGCACCGAGTACCGCGCTGCGAGCTTGTAGAAAGTCGTAGAAAAATGTGTGTAAATCTTTGAATATATGTGTTTTTTAAACGAGTGAACTCAAATTTTGCTTTTGGGGGTCCTTGAGATAATTATTTTGAGATGGGGGGTCCGTGGCCAAATACGTATCATTTTGGGGGTCCTTCACATGAAAACGTTTGAGCATCACTGACATAGAAACATACGTTTTTCATCAAACCTTAAAAGGATTTGAAATATTCAAAGACTTGCACACATTTTCAAGACTTTTAAAAAATAGCAGATCTACAAGCTCGCAGCGCGGACTTGGTGCTGTGCTGTGAGCTTGTAGATCTGCTATTTTTTATAATAATAATAATAAACATAGCTGCAAGCAGCGATAAAGTGGCCAAAACGCCTCAAATCATGAACACAGCCTGCGATGTGTGTGAAATTTTGCACGCACATTCCCACTAGGTCAAGGAACAGATTCCACCATTCTCACAGTGGCCTGTTATAGCGCAACCAGTGGGTCAACTTTTGCATAACAGGTTTTTGGAACAAAATGCCTCAAATCACGCATGGCCCAAGAACATGTGGCACCCTTTGTAACGGAGAAAACCTTTTATTGTGAAATGCCTGCCCGGGGGCACCGGAAGCGCACTAGCACATTGGAGCTAAATGACGGATGAGAGTCAGCCAGCGTCAGCTGTGGAGGAAAAGTTTGTGGCTGGTCACTGGTCCGAGCGACAGAAGCTTTTAAAAGTGTAATATGGAACAAGGAAAACGAGAATAAACGACTGGACCACCAAATGGAGGCAAGTAGGAGCAGCTAAAAATGGAAATGTAGTAACTTGAAATGAGAACGTTATGAGAAATTAAATGTATCATATTGTTTGTAGTGGCACACGGAAGGACGGACATGCCTAGAGTGGAACCCAGTCTCGGATATATAGCGCCTCGCTGGAGAAGGGAACAAGGTGAACATTATTTCTTAGTGGTTGGTTTATAATGTGGGATTTTATTGTTGGGCTTGTATTTTCCCTTTCTTGTACTTTGCTATGTTTTGTAGGTTTGATATATGCGCATTTTATTGTTTAATGAGGACAGGTGTTGACTTATTATTGTTATGTTTTTGTTTTTAGTTTCACATTGATAAATAAGGTAACTTCACATCATCAGTCGGACTTCAACTATTATTCCAGCTGGGGTTTGCTACACCCTTTTCACATTGGCCTATTATAGCACCACCAGGAGGCCAAAAAAATCTACCTGACCTGCCGGAGACCTGTTTTCGGAAGAACACTGCTTCTAGTTTTTCTTTGATTTCTTTTCCCAATTTTCTTGCTTTTCTTGCTTTTTTCCGCTGCTTTTTTGCTTTCCTACTTTTTCCTGGCATGGCCACTTTATCGCTGCCTGCAGCTATATTATACCATTGTTTTTTGGCTTAAAGCGAGCCCACAATTGTTTCAAAGGAACAATATTTTCCAATATTTGGTATTGAATGAAGGGGGAATTCTTCAGCAATCAAAAGTATCGAATAGGGTTAATAGGGTTAATACCGGGATCCTGGGATCCGGGCTCCCCCGCGGGCAGAGTGCAAGTAATATCCCGCCCAGGAATTGGCTGCGGGACCCGTCGTCCCGGAGTTTATGTTTTTTCTTGTTAGAAAATACAATTTACTAGAAACGCGGAGGCAATTAGACTGCCTGACACGTTATCCTCGCCAGCCATGCTTGTAGATTGGCTGTTTTCACTAGGCTAGGCTACGTCTTAAAGTGATGCAGATAAAATAAACACTGCCAGATGATATGATAATGACACATTTACTTTCTTATTGCTGCATTAATTATGCTCTTAACATTTTTTAGTTTTTACATGAGAATCTCTAGCTAAAAAGAAAAGGGAAACAAATATCCTACTACAATCAGCTAAATGCACGCACGCAGTTCGCGAGAAGCTGCGGTGCGGTTGCGGGTCGCGCCCTGTGAGCTTGTATATCTGCTATTTTTCTATAACTATGAAATGGGAGATTTGCCATAAATTGCCAAGATATATACAGTAAATGTAACCACCAATAACGCATGCATTATTGATGTGTCCTCTCCACTCCAATTGGACTCACAAATGGCCACTCTAAATATGAAATAGGCTTGCCTACTCTGTTGGTTTATATTTCCACACAATATATATTAATCAGAATTAAAATATCTGCCAGCACTTTGTGACAGTTTATGAATTGTATTGGCGTAGGCCTACCTTTCAAAATGAGTGGGATGGTTGCACGCTTATTTGCTTGAACAGAGAAGCGCTATTCTGGGCACAATGTTGCTCTCTGCACACGAAGATCATCTGCGTGATATTTTATTTTTATACAAGTGGGCGCAGAAAACGTCTTTTCACAGAGATACTGTATGTGGAAGGCAGTGTTGCCGTAGTATTGGGTCGCGCGCCCCCGACGACCAGTGATCATATCTTTCTAGTGGGCACTTTTTGTCTCCGCCAGGCCAAGAGGAATCGGAGACAGATTTGAGTTTTTTTAAATATAGATATTTTTCTTAACGGGACATCCCGGGAAGCCCGGGCTAAGGTCAGAAAACTCCCGGGATTTAAAATGAGCTAAATCCGGGAAAAATATTAAACCCTAGTATCAAATATGTTCATAACATCTGATGGGAGAACACAATACAATTTATACAGCACCAGTTTACAAAGTATAAATCATACTATATCCTATCCTATGTCCTACAAACCTATCCTAAAATTCCTACAATCCTACTATTAATTGAAACCTCTGGCTGGATGTGATAGCTGGATGTTGTGCTGTTTTGATTTAATGAATAAATCAATATACACACTTACTTGCTGGACACTTCTTTAAACCTCGTTTCAGCCAACACACTCCACCATGGTCAACACTGGGGGTGAGGGAGAGACATAGTCAGGACTGTCTTTTCTCTTTGAAAATAGTATCAATATTTTATAACAATTTCACACGATTAAACATTCAACAATACTATACAGCATTAGCGTACTGTAAACCTTCTAAGGCTGCGATTAATTTCATAATCGATTAATCTGAAGATTATTTAAACGATTAATCGGATAATGGCACTTTTTTGCAATTACCTTTACGATTTAGCTTGAAGTTGTTTTAGGCATTTTCTAACCAACAATAAAGACATTCAAAATTAATTCTTCCTTCAGAAATACTATTTTATTACAGCTTTCTTGACTGTACATATCGGTACTTTTTTATTACATTTGGTAAAAAAGGAAAGACATTTGTCAAGCTAAATTGTAACATATCTCTAACTCAAATATTGTATTTACGGTATTTATTATTCATTCACATATTTTATTTAACATTAAAAAGAATAATATTCTAGCCCAGTGGTTCTCATATTTCAGGGGTTCCTTTTAGGGGGTCTAAATTGAGTCTGTAACTCTGCATTAATTGTAAACAAATGAAACCAAATGAACCCTAACAGGTTCGATTTGAACACTGTCAGAGTTAAGGGGAGACCTTGAAATGTAAAGTTTTGAGAAACACTTCTAGTAATTTCATGTTCTTGATTATTTAATCCAACAGGCAGAATGGTGTATGTATTGCCTTGGCTTTAATATGCAGGAAAGCCTGGTTTCTAGTATTTACTGCTCAGCACTGAAATCCTGTCTAGAGCCTGCGTACTGTATCTGGTAAATTACACACCGACATTCGCACGTGTTTCCGCCCAAGACCAGATCAGCAACCTGCTAAGAGAATTGGTCCCATACTAGCGTTCGCGTTTCTTTCAATAGCGTAAATAGAGCACACAGGATGATTAATAAGACTGGACCTGACCAGTACTGGACGGAAAAAATAAACCAGGTGAAGAGTAGTTAATTTTAAATCCAAAGCCAAGACAACTCTGTCTGGAACCGGCAGGCAAGCTAAGTAGCTAAACAAGCTAACCAACACTCCGATGTGCTTTCTCTTGTTATGTTCATTCGTTGTGCTCCCATGCCAAGCAACGTCTATCTTGCAATGTTTGCATCTTACTGTTTTGCTTTAACAGTGAAATGCTCCGAGCTTTTAGACGTTTTTTTTTGCCGAATAATATCAATAATCAAATTTGTTGGCAACAAATTTTGTAATTGATTTTTATCGATTGAATCGATTGGTTGTTGCAGCCCTAAAACCTACTAGAGCACATTGACACTGAGTGGCATCAAGTTCCTCCATACCTAAGAGTCTCAAGGCTGCAGTGAGGATCATTCTGTCTAGCAGACAGCAACGCCACCCCTTGGTCTCCTGGATGATTTTTTCTGAGGTTCAACACTTTCAAATGGGAGGGGTTGGAGATCAGAGCTGAGTCGAGAGAAGAACAGCCTTTATCTGTGACCAGACAGCCTGACAAACTACACACACACACACACACACACACACACACACACACACACACACACACACACACACACACACACACACACACACACACACACACACACAGAGAGAGAGAGAGTAGTGCAGTAGTCAAATGCCTGTTGACTTGTTCTACCTGTCCAGGCCATGCTGTGTGTGACCTTTCACTGTGAGCTGTGATAAAAGCACACACACCCATGCACACAGAATATTTAATTACCTCAGAGTGGGTTATTATGAATGTGCACTTTATTTTTCTTTACCTTTGACTTACTACAGTTATAATTCTTAAATATCTTTGTTAGTGTTATTATTTCTGCTATAATAATGAGGAAGTGGCAAGAACCAAAACCACTCGTACTATGAGATGTACACATTTATCTTTAATCTTTGAATTATTTCATCTGGAGTACATAAACATTGCCTCCTCTACACTGACATGTTCCTATGATGGCTGTGTATTGTGTGTTGTGTATTTTGTGTATTGCAGTGTGTTGTGTATTTTTCAATTTTTGCCTGGCAGTCTAATACTACCAACATTCAATCTCAGCACAAATATGTGAGCATAAAATATGATCACATGATACTTACTGACCTGAGAGTTTCCAGTATACAGTCCTTACTCGCCAGTCCAGTAGAAAGCAGATCCACGCCATTATCCTGTAGATCGTTGTTACTGAGGTCAATCTCTCTCAAACTCAAGCTGGAGCTGAGAACTGACGATAACTCCTTACAACACCTCTCTGAAAGGTTACAGCCACTCAGCCTGAAGAAAAAAGAGCAGAAAAAAAAAACATTATTGTATTTTATTTTCTATTAAAATAAAACAACACAATCTTGAATCTAACAACTCATTGTCAATGCACTTACAGGGCTCTCTTGGAGGCTTTGACAACTGGCAACAGCCTCAGAAGACACTCCTCTGTAGCAGAGTATTTCTTCAGGTCAAACACGTCCAGTTCCTTTTCTGATGACAGCAAGATGTAGACCAGAGCTGACCACTGAGCAGGAGAGAGCTTGTCTGTGGAGAGACTTCCTGAACTCATGGACTGTTGGATCTCCTCCACTAGAGAATGGTCATTCAGCTCGTTTAGACAGTGGAATAGATTGATGCTCTTCTCTTGAGAGGGATTCTTCCTGATCATCTTCTTGATGTACTCAATGGTCTTATTATTGGCCTTGGACCTATTTCCTGTCTTCACATCAAGCAGTCGTAGTAAGAGAGTCTGATTGGACTCCAATGAGAGGCCCAGCAGAAAACGGAGGAACAAGTCCAAGTGTCCATTGCGACTCTCTAAGGACTTGTCTACAGCACACTGGTAGAAGTCAAATTCCTTGTCTCTGAATGGCTTTGGCAACTTGGAGGTTGCTTTTGGTTTTATCAGTACATTGTCACCTTTGTTGATGAATGACACATAGGCATAAAGAGCGGCCAGAAACTCTTGAACACTCAGATGGACAAAGCAGAACACCTGGTCCTCATATAGCCCATACTCCTCTTTCACGATCTGTGTGAAAACTCCTGAGCACACAGCGGCATCTCTGATATCAATGCCATACCTTTTCAGGTCTTCTTCACTGAAGATCAGGTTGCCATTTTCCAGCTGGTCAAAGGCCATTTTTCCAAGAGAGAGAATGACATCGCTGTTCTGTTTGCTGTTGGTATACTTTTCATCTTTCTTTTTGGATTGGTCCACTGTGAAATGGATGAACATTGCAGCCAGGGTGTTAGGTGTTGCTCCTTTCTCATCCTGTTTTCCTTCCCTTAACGCATTCTCCAGAACGGTAGCAATGATAGAGCAGAATACTGGGATGTGGCACAAGATGTAGAGGCTTAGTGATTTCTTGATTTGTGAGAAGATTGTTTTGGCCACATCCTTATCACTGAATCTCTTCATGAAATACGCTTCCTTTTGAGCATCAGAGAAGCCTTTGACCTCTGTCGTCCTGTCAACATAATCAGTCGGTATCTGATCAGCTGCAGCAGGTCGAGTGGTTATCCAGAGTTTAGCAGAGGGTAGCAGGTCCCCCCTTATGAGATTTGTCAGCAACACGTCCAAGGAGGCACGTTTTGTGACATCGGTCAAGATCTCATTGTCCTCGAAGTTTAAAGGAATCCGACTTTCATCCAATCCATCAAGGGTGATCATAACTCCGGACCCGTCGGGGCCACAGATTTCTTCCATCTTGGTTTCACCAAAGTACTGATGAAGGAGCTCCATCAAGCTGAAAACCTTGTCCTTCTTCTTATTCAGCTCTCGGAAAGTGAATGGAATCATGAAGAGGACATCCTGGTCGGCTTTGTCTTCTGCCCAGTCCAGAGCACGCTTATTTGCTAAGACTGTTTTACCAATGCCAGCCACTCCTTTCGTCATCACTGTTCTTATTGGGCCCTTTTCTCCAGGTAAGGTTTTGAACATGTCCTCCATGCTGATGATCTTGTCTGGTTCTGCTGGCTGCATGGATGCTGGTGCAATCTGTCTGACCTCATGTTCTTTATTGACCTCGCCACTCCCACCCTTTGTGATGTAGATGTCTGAGAAAATGTCATTCAGAAATGTTTTTTTCCCTTGTTTTGTAGACAAAACCTGAAACTTCTTCCTCAGTCTAGACTTGAATCGTTGTTGATACACAGCAGGAGGAGTTTCTAAAGGACCAAAGAGCAAAGGACATCATTAAGGGCATGTAATGGTAATTATGGAACTCAAAATGAGAAGGGTTGGTGATTCTCAATTTAACCACTTAAATTCTACTTAGTTGACCTATTCATATGACCTTGCAATTTAGTTGACCTGATTTCAGAGGGCTAAACTAAATTTTGCTTTGCTGAAAATAGATAGAAACTCACAACGCATCACAGTGGTGATGCTGTGCGGTGTGAGCTTCTACACTGCTCAAAAAAATAAAGGAAACGCATGATCATTGCAATGTAACTCCAAGTCAATCACACGTTTGGGATATCAACCTGGCCAGTTAGGAAGCAACACTGATTATGAATCAGTTTCATCTGCTGTTGTGCAAATGGAAAAGACAACAGGTGAAAATGAGGCAATTTGCAAGACAACCCCTAAAAAAGGAATGGTTTTGCAGGTGGTGGCCACAGACCATTTGCCTGTCCTCATCCTTTCTGGCAGATTTTTGGTTAGTTTTGGATTTTGCCAGTGCCCTGACCACTAGAGGTAGCATGAGGCGGTATCTGCAACCCACAGAAGTTGCTCAGGTAGTGCTGCTCATCCAGGATGGCACATCAATGCGCACTGTGGCAAGAAGGTTTGCTGTGTCTCCCAGCACAGTGTCCAGAGCATGGAGGCGATACCAGGAGACAGGCCAGTACACCAGGAGACGTGGAGGGGGCCGTAGGAGGACAACAACCCAGCCGCAGGACCGCTATCTGGTCTTTTGTGCAAGGAGGAACAGGAGGAGCACTGCCAGAGCCCTACAAAACGACCTTCAGCAGGCCACTAATGTGAATGTTTCTGCTCAAACTGTGAGAAACAGACTCCATGATGGTGGTATGAGGGCCCGACGTCCACAAGTGGGGCCTGTGCTCACAGCCCAACACCGTGCAGCCCGATTGACATTTGCCAGAGAACACATTGACTGGCAGGTCTATGTTGGGTTTTTTGGGTGTTCCTTTTATTTTTTTTCAAATGTTATCATGTGCTGCCGTCACTTTGTGATATTGTGATGAAATGCTGTAAATTAAGACGTTCTTACTGCTCTCGGCAGGCTTGTTAGCTTCGGATGGCTGTGCAGATCCTGCATATGGAGAAGACGATAATGATAATGAAACTCAGTGAGTGGACATGACAATCATGAAATGGGACTTTCTTCATTATGGCATTATGCCAATATGACATTCATATCTTAACAGTAGAAAATATCACATTAACCTACATTGTTCCTCTTGTGGAGCAGACTAAAATATGTACCTCTGTCTCCGTCTGATGTGGAGCTGACATTGATGTTGACAGAACCACCAATGTGACCAGAGATGTTAGGAGACATCACTATGCCTCCACTCTGGGCGTTGACTTGAGCTGGAGGAACTGCAGGTAACACTGAAGGACCTGCACAATACAATCATCAGTGTTAATAAAATTGTAAAAATTGTGTAAAGATTATCCCATTAAATGTCACAAACTTTCAGAGACACCAACTAAATGCAATAACTTCAGTTTTACATGACTAACACAAATGAATGCACTTTGTAAAATCAGAGGAGGATTTAAAACAACTTCTGGGCTGATAAAATACACATACAGACATTGAACAAGGGACACACACATTCATATGAATCCATGTAACTTATGTAGCTATACAGCATTTTTGAATAATTCATTTAACTGTTCCTGAAAGAAAATCAAACTCTTTCTTATAATAATGTGTCACAGTAGTCAGTAGTGTCACTAGGCTTATTTTATTCTTAACATAAGATAGGGTAATGTATTCTTTCTTTTCAAATATCATTGTTACCTGGACAGTCCTCATCTGACTTTTCAGAAAGTTGAAGTTGCTCCATTGTGTTCAGGATCTCCACTGAGGACAGCACTGCTGGTCACGTGTCTTCACTCTGTCACCCATTGATACACATTTACATTTACTCAATTGATCTCTTAGACATAATATAAAGGGGAAATAAATAGATATAATATATACAGGATAAAAAGCCATAAACAGTCACTCACTGTTTCCATTGGCATGATGTTTATTGTAGTAGGTCAGGTGGTGTAGTTCTACAATATGTCCACTAGATGGTGCACATTGTCTACATTGAATAAGAAAGATACAAATAGTGAAAGATCAAACAAAGTTATTTTTTAAAGTAGAAATATGGATTGTTGTTGAAGGGGGTTGTGTAACATGGTGCCTCTTTGGTCCTGAAGCACTTCTTATTTATATTTCAAAACCGTTCAAACAGTCATTAAATAAAAGCCTTATTCAAATATAGTGAAAATAACAGATCACAACTCACAATGTGAGGCGTTGCGAGCTTGCAGATCTGCTATTTTCACTATTACTGATTAAATTCCACCAGGAGTGTTGCATTGTGTCACCGCAATCGCTTCCTTTAACTTGATGTTCCACCTGCTCCTGTACTTTTTTCAGAGAAGGCACAATATTTATGGATTCATGCAGCTACAGCTTAATGTGGCCACATTGAGTGGTGCTAGTTGTTGTAATAAATGTATATCTACTTAATATACTGTACTTAAAGGACCTGTTCAACCATTTCCAAACTATCTTCATATACTGTTATTGGTCCTAATGCTCAATGTAAGATGGCATGGCACCCTTTTTGTCTTTCCACTCTGTCTCTGAGCAAGGCTGAAACCCAGGGCCGGTTCCTGGCATAAGCAAGGGCCACACCCACTAAGGGCAGCTACATCACAGGGAGAAGGTGCATGTCATTCAAAGATGCCCGTATCTGGCCGTATCCAAAAAGAAGAAACAAAGAGAAAACAAAAAAACTAAAACACAAACATTTTCAGTGGGGGAGCCACCGAAAATAATCCCCCTCTCAATTACTGACTTGCTACTGAGCTGAAACTATTCAGTAATAGAGGGGGGGGGGGGGATCTATTCCCTCCCACAGGGGAGAAATTCTGGGATCTCTGAGGTGTGATTTCTGACAGCAGCCCCAGCAGGGGGCTCACGAATACTAATGTTGGGTACATTTTGGGCGTCTGCTGAGCAGGAGATGGAGTTAATGGAGAGATTTAATTCAGTCTACACAACCGTAAACCTTGTTTTTTGCGCAGTGAACCTATCCTAGCCAACAACGTTTTACTCCAATACAATTATTTGACACCTTTAGTTTCTGCGTATTTAATCATTAATAGCATACAAAAACACCCATTAAACATTTAAATCCTGTTTTAAATGTTGGCCATCTGAGAATAGACAATCTTCAGTGCAATGTGTCCTGGGCTTGTAGATCTGCTATTTTTGAGAAGGTTTTGCAACTTTGGTGGCCTACATCTTTGACAAATGTGATTATTTTAACTTTGGTACTTCCACATTACAAGGACACTTTCTGGCCCCAGTGTGTGCTTGGACTTAATGCAAGTACACACTCATCAGCTCATGCATCATTCACTACATTTTTTAAGCGCTGCAAGCTTGTAGATCTGCTATTTTTGAAAAGTCGTGAAAATGTGTGCAAATCTTTGAATATATGGGTCAGTGACGTGACGCCCCAAAAAAATTGTTTTAAAAAAAACTTTAAATTGCAGGCCTAAAAGTTATTTACTTTTGTTCTACTCACTCTCAACCTTATGGAAATACATTTTGTTTTTAGATATTTTATTGGAATCAGACTTTATTCAGCAGTTTGTTGTACTTGTGCCTAAAATCGTCATATGGTGTGACATGAAAATAATTGTTCATAAAATGAAAATGGAGTACATCTTTCTTAAGTTACTCACTTTATCAAAGTCCTTTATCATAACTAACCAGTGATCCACTATAGTTTTTTGAAAATGTATTATATCTGTATATTTTTTTCATAATCGACACTCTGTGTGAGGCCCATGTTCATGATCTTACAACATATTTTAAATGTATTCTGTCAAAACTTTCTCTAAAATTACACAAATATTTGTGACTCTTCCTGATAATATTCTCTATGTAATCCATAAACATTTTTTTGGTTTAATCATTAATAAAGGTATGATTTTTCACTATTTGGAATGTCACACCAAATGATTTAGTGTCACACCGTATGATCATATCTTCATGTTTCAAAGCAAACTGTGTTTTAACCTACCTATTAGTGAGTACTGAACTTTACTGATTGATTAAACAATTACCCAGGATAACATGGCCTTAATATTTCTGAACAGGATATTATTGTAGGGCTTTAACATGGGATAAGAAATAATTGTAGTAGTAGATGGATGATGAGGATGTGCACAGGAATGCTACACACACCTAAGTCTTCTGCCGGCCCACGGCAGAAGGATCCTAAAGAGACAATAAGGCGCATAGCCACACTTGGAGCCAAGGCAACATTTTATTAACACCAATTAGTGGAAACAGAACTCAGCATTCAGGTAAATTGCTTTTTTCCGAAGTCTCCTGAACTTGAACACAGCATTTTGTGTTGAACAAATGTAATTAGGAATCATGACATTACACCACATCTCCACTAGCTAAAGAGTGCTGGGTTGCGCAACTCCGAAAATAGCTGATCTACAAGCTCTCGCAGCACAACGTGTTGAGAGCTTGTAGATCAGCTATTTTCGCTAGTTTTGTCTCGGGTCCTACCTTAACACTGTCCACTGTCCAGTCCAGTGAGTGAAAGTACAAAAGTATTAGATCAGATTAGATTATACATTTAGACTGTATTGTACATCAGCCAGTCGTATTTGGTGAGGGTAGCAAACCGGCTGCCTTGTTGCGGTTCTGCTATGCCACAGACAACCTCCTGCTCTTCGTAGAAAATGCAGTCTCGCCCCTTTGGCTCCTCTCTCCTTGCTGGGTCATTGTTTAGTTTCTCCCTGTACTTTCTCGTTCTCTCAGCACTTGTCATTTTCCAGCTGACAAAAGAAAATGGAATGTATAGTTTAAGACAAAGAGAAAATATTCTTTAGATTGAAACAATATGTTAAGGTTTCTGTGAAGGGGTTTCTGCTCTGTCTGATGAATTTGAAGTATCACTGAATGAAGCTAAATTACATTTTATGTAAAAATGTTTAAAACAAATGTTTAAATGTACAAAAGAAACATGGAACTTTGTTATTTATTGTTATATCTGTAGTTAAATACAGTATAAATCATATGGTGTGACAATCAAGTCATATGGCGTGACAAGCAGACATGTCACACCATTATGATTAAGTGTCACACCATATTACGTTTTCTGCATTTAGGTTTACCTTGAGGCTACTATGTACACATTAGCATGCTAACAGCATGCTAGCTATATCAAAGCAACCTAGATCTACATGGAAATATGACCAAAACTTCAAATAACTTAAGCTTTTTTTAATGAAAGGGTGTCACACCAACAGACATCCAAAGTGGTGAGTTTGTCAAAGTTTCAACAAGATGGCATTTCATGAAAATGTTAAAATCTTAACTCACCTCAGACACCTGTCTTGCAGTTGTGCTGGGAGTGCTGAATAGCCTTACAGAAGAAGGACCTCTCTAGCCAATAGGTGTCCAAATAATTGCCTGTTTAATTTGTCCAAACTAGTGTCACACCAAATGATTTTGGTTTGGGGGACAAAATGTTTTTGATCAGAAATGACTGAAAACATTATGCTTTGACTTTGAAAAGATATAGGCTCACAAATAGACATTTCTTTAGCCTAAATTCATTTTCAAATGATTTTTAGCAATTATTTTTCTTAGTTTTATTCAAGTTCCCACTTTGAGAAACAAGGTCAGGACAGTCACACCATATGAGTTTTGCCATGTTTGGTTGAAAATTCTGAAGAAATGAGGAATGAAATGTTTTAATCTTGAGTAAGTTCACATAAAGCTTAATGTCCTGCACAATATTCAGAAGGTTTTTGACAAATATATTTTTTATTTATACATGTTTGACACCGAGGACAGCGAAAACGTTACGTCACGTCACCCACCCATATGTAATTTTTAAGCGAACAATTCACCAGTACCGGGAGCTCCGCCCCCACCTTTCCCTCCACGTTACTGCTTTGAAGTCCGAAAAAAAAAACCTTTTCTTTTTCAAAAAAAAATAAAAATAAAATAAAATAAAACAGTAAGGTCAGTACTGTACTGTACTGACAGACAGGAACAGATCGAGAAGGGCACTGTTGTGCAGACTAGAGACACACACACACACACACACACACACACACACACACACACACACACACACACACACACACACACAGGGTATAGCTGCTCACCGCTCCACTTCAAACCGAGGTTTGATTTTTTTCTCTCTACAGACACATTTACAGAAAACATCACACTGATAAGAACCAGTACAAGCGCACAAGTCAGAGGCAAAAAAAAAAAAAAAAAGACCGCTCAAGTTGCAATGTAAAAGGGGTTACCAGCCTCATGTGTAAAAATGCATCCCATTAAACTTTCCGATACTGTTTTTTTCCCAGTGTGGAGGAAGAATGCTTTGGATTGAAATAAAATCCTTGGTTTCTGTTGTTTGTAAAAAATACTAGTGATTCAAAGCAGATGTTCTCAAAACCACTCCTGCAGTCACTGTCATCAGAACGGAGGGTGCGCTGCTCATGATCACAGCACCAGAGCTGCTGACTGTTGCTATACAGCTGGATCCCATCAAGCCTAATTTATGCTCCATCCGGCCGAGAACATCAGAAAATAGTAGACCTCCAAGCTCATAACACTCACATCTGTGACGCTGTTGTGAGCTTGTATGTCAGCTGTTCTCTGCACGGAATACCATTGCAGGGTGAAGTATAGCCTATACAGTATGTCTGCTAGCAGCGTCTCACCAGCCAACACACCAGAGGAGGTTGAATGAACATGAAACCAGAGATCCCCAAAACAACAGCTTTGGGGATCTGATGGGAACTGATTACATGAAACAGTCACCTGAAGAGGCATTACTTATGCTTACCTGCCACAGATGTCTTGTAACAGCTGCTCTGCATTAGCAGGGGTGTTGACATAAATCAGAATGGATTTCACAGAACAAACTTCAGAGGAAAAATGGTCCAACGTTCTGCTCTGTCTGCTGGTAGAAGAACAATGAGAAATGCTTTCGTTTTCAACACCACAGGATTCCCACACGATAGCAGGATGTCATCTCTGGCTGTTCCTGTGAACATTATGAATGACAGATTCATATGTAAATGTACACAACAAATAAAAACGTTTAATTAATCAACAGATCATGAATGGATTAAAAAAGCTGAGATTTATAAGTCTGATAATGATGTAGCCTACCTGTGCATGTTCACATCATGAGACAGACCATTTTTCAGATGATATATTTTTTTATCATTTTTGTATGTGTTTTTTTCAGACATTTAACGACTTAAAACTCAATACTTGACTTCACCTTTGCTCGGTTCTTGGTCTGCTCTTTTGTCCCAGGACACCTATTTGTTTGTGATAGACCAAAATTACTTTTTATTTACACGCAAAGTGTGAAAATAGCAAATCTACAAGCTCACAGCGTCTAACATTGTGTGATGTGTTGTTGTGAGCTTGTAGATTGGCTATTTTTAAAACATCCAAAGTATAAAATAGAGTTAGAGTGGTTACACTGATTTTGCTGGGGCTCCGTTGAACCCCCTCAAGGCCCCCGGGTGGTCCCCGGACCCCACTTTGAGGCCCATTAAGAGAATATATTCTTTCATACATGTACAGTATACCCTAGCATCTTTTCTAGGTTGTGGTCAGAGTTGGAAGTGGAAGTAGAAATGATCTGTAAGGAAACCACAAGTTGAGCTGCTTGTCTTTCAGCTCACTTCATCCTCCTGCACTCTTAACACGTTGCAGTCCGAAATAGAATGGGGGTTGGTAGATTAGCCGTGAAATTTCTATTATTGTATTGTGATCTGAGACATAATATTATGTTTATAAACATGACCCCGCAGCCCCTCCATCTTGAACAGCGCCGCTGTTTTTTCTTTTTTTTTTTCCCCCAGGCCAGTAACTCACCATGATTTTCTCGATCTCCGTTGGGATAGAATGGGGGTTTTGGCCGATCGTCGATGTCCCCGTGCGTTTCGCGTGCGCGATCCTTTCACGTAAATGTCCCCGCAAATAGTCCATGTGTGACTGAAGAACAGACCTGAAAAGTTTCGCTAGCATAGCCCCAAGCATGGCTGCAGGAGGAGCTCGAGTGTGTAGACAGTAAACGGATGGGTGGAAGGTGCCTTGGAGAAGGAGAGGCGCTGACGTCACCTCTGCTTCATGCACGGTCTGCATGAGCCATCAGTGCACGAGTGGTGACTAGGGAAGGTTAGACGATCGCCGATTTTCGGATCAAAAGCTTTTATTCCGGTTTTAAAGACAAAGTCCGGGAATGTGCGACGTGGCTGAGAGTCCCTGGGGGGATGTGCGATATAGTACGGTTTTAACATTAAGGGGCTCCCCTTGGCTTAGAAGGTGTTAAAAAAAAGCCAGGGCACTTTGCATTCTTCTGTGGAGGTTTAATATTCATGTGTGTGTGTGTGTGTGTGTGTGTGTGTGTGTGTGTGTGTGTGTGTGTGTGTGTGTGTGTGTGTGTGTGTGTGTGTGTCTCGCAGGGCCGGACTTACCATTGGGCTAGGGTGGGCCGGTGGGCACGCGCCCGGGGGCCTCAGGGGAGGGGGGCCTCAAAAAAGAATTTTTTTTTTTTTTTTTTCAAATTTCTTTCTGGACCCCCAAAAATGTAGTAGGCATGATCGCAATCGCGAAATTCCATGTCTAACCCCCATACCAACCCCATCTTTCAAACATGGCAGCCATGTTTGTTTACATTTCAAGAAAACATAATGGCTGCTAGCTCATGAATGCCTGAACGGATTTCCATTTGGATTTTTTGGTTTGAAGGCTGTGAACAGTGTGCACACACGTGGTGCATGATCTAGGCATGGGCGTGCATGATCCGTGCACTATGAATTACATGGAAGTCTATGGAGAGGGAGGCGGTGTGGAACTTGGAAGCCATTTTGAAAAGACCCTGAATGAGTTAATTTAATGATGACATTTTAAAGTATTGCAATCCAAATAAAGTGATATTTGTGTTTAGTTACAGTACATTTTGTTTTATTATTGAGAGCTTCTGCTCTGCTGGCCGCACTGCATATAGCTGCTCTGAAAACTTAGTGCAGTCTAAAGCCCGCCCACTCTATGTATCCGGTACTTTCCACACACGTAGGCTACACACATGCACGCAAACTCCAATTCTGTATCTGTGTGTGTGTGTGTTTCGCTGCATGCTAAATAAATAGTAACAGCTATCTGCAGCTCCTTGTTAGACTGTTGTGTGGGGAATAAACACCCGAAATTGATATAAAAAGCACCCAAAAACAGGTAAAACCCCAAAAAATTCGCACCGGCCCTACGGGCGGGTGGATACACTTCATTCCTTGCAACACCCTAGATATTAGTCAAATTACGCCTCTGCACACAGTCACATTATGCATGGGCCGGTCCGGAGGTGAGGTCACGGTGTGGTCAGGTGGACCGGAGGTGGAATTTTTGCGCGCGCACAAGGGCCTCTTTATTTCCCCTTGCCCAGGGGCCTCATGTCATATAAATCCAGGCCTGACCCAGAGCCTCGAAATCTCTTCCAAATCCGTCAACAAGACCTGGCATGAAATTAGAAAAATATGTAGCCCTATTAAAACAAAGCAGCAGAGAATACAGAAGCTCTCTGCTGGTTTCAGAGCCGTTTTACACTGACTCGGAAAGATTTAAATATGAATACACTGTATTGGCTAAAAATGGCTCATGACTATAACACCAACACCTTATTTGTTATGTTAAATAGCTACTGATTATCCCCCTTGGGATAATAAAGATATCTATCTATCTATATATCTATTAAGTGGCCTGCCTAACATAAGCCATAAGCATACTACCATCATCATTATCAGCACAGACTTTATTTGTTTAGATCGATTCATGCCATTATAATGATTAGTGTTATTGACCTGGGCAGAATATGAGTTACTTTCATCAAGTCATATGAACTGAGAAAATATGTGTAGGCTACTCATTTATACCAACACAAACATTGTATGTGTTTATATCAAGAAGCACCAAGGAATAGGCTACTTCATCTGATATAAAGCAACTTATCACTGGACTGGACAGTTGTGTACATAAGGTAAGAAAGACAACAACCTAATAAATATACCTACCAGTGAATTTGACGCCTAAACGGCGTGTTAATGTATTTATTTGATCTGTGATGATGGTGTTTAAACTTTAAACAGCCTATAGCGACGAATGAGGTAGGCAGTATCCTACTCTGTCTATTTCTCTTATTTCACAACAACCAGAATAAACTGCTTCAAATGTAGGCTAGGCCTACATGTTTCTTATCATGCCGATTGCTTATAAATGAGATCTCTGGCGTTAAAACGTCTTGATTCCGAAAAGTTTTAGAGTCGCAAATATAGCCAAGGGTGTCGTCGCACCAAATTCTGGGCCCTGGGTACAAGGATTCACTGCGGGCCCACATGAATGTTCTTCATCTGGCGATTTAAAAAATAGCAGATATACAAGCTTGCAGCGCGGCACTCTCGAGTTTATATATCTGCTATTTTTCAATAGCTTAAAGCTATACTGTGTAAGTTGCTCAACTGGTGGTCTGTAGCAGTATAGCAAACCGCGGTTGCGTTTGCTTTTTTCTTTCTTTTTTTCGCCGCGGACGGGGCCGTCAGACCACCGCGTCCGCCTCGCCTCGCCGAGACGCTTTCAATGAGGTCTCCCGTGTCTGTCTACGAGCAGCGGTTGGGGAGTTACATGCTAGACTCCTCCAGTGTAAACACTGCAGTGTACTTCCTGAAGGCGTGTTTCCTAAACCCACCAGAGAGCCCGGCAGTGTATAATCTGCGCTGTGATTGGCCGGCATTGTATAACCCTCGCTGTGATTGGCCGTTAGTGTGATGACACAATTTTCCCGCGAAAGACCGCCCCGGTCACTGCCCAGTAGAAAACATATAAAGAAAAGGCTTTCAGAGCTGAAATTCACGGAGTGAGGGTTCTAAAACTTTAGCGATGTAACAGTTAGGACAATTTTAAGATTTGTTTTATAAAAAAAGTTACATAGTATAGCTTTAAGTATAAAATAATTAAGGCCCTTCCACCTTGGGCCTTAGTAACTTAGTAACCCCCCTCTTGTGACGCACCTGCACACATCCTGCTGCATGTCAGAAATACAATACTTTGCGTTGTTCATTCATCATTAGGCTACTTTATCAGTAGCTATTTTACATAACAAATAAGGTGTTGTAGTCATGGGTCAATGGCCTTTTAGCCAACACAGTGTACAGGTATTCATATTTAAATCTGCTTTTTTATATAAAAAACGTCGATCTGTGGTCCAGCAGACAGGGGCTTCCTCATTCCTTTTTTTCAAAACCGAGGTTTGATTTTTTTCTCTCTACAGACACATTTACAGAAAACATCACACTGATAAGAACCAGTACAAGCGCACAAGTCAGAGGCAAAAAAAAAAAAAAAAAAGACCGCTCAAGTTGCATTGTAAAAGGGGTTACCAGCCTCATGTGTAAAAATGCATCCCATTAAACTTTCCGATACTGTTTTTCTCCCAGTGTGGAGGAAGAATGCTTTGGATTGAAATAAAATCCTTGGTTTCTGTTGTTTGTAAAAAATACTAGTGATTCAAAGCAGATGTTCTCAAAACCACTCCTGCAGTCACTGTCATCAGAACGGAGGGTGCGCTGCTCATGATCACAGCACCAGAGCTGCTGACTGTTGCTATTAGTAGAGGAGCCTATCAATTTCCGTAATTTTGGAATGTTAATTTTTGGAGACATGTATATCTTGATTCTTGAGGTTCTCAGAATGCCAAAAAAACATGTCTCCAATTTTTATTTTGGGGTTTAGCATGTGTAATTAGCATAATTAGCCAATTTATTGCCCAAAACAGGAAATGGCAATAACTTTGCTTCTAGGTAACTTATAAAGGTGATCTAAGAGTCTAAGTCCATGTTTGTGAGGTCCAGAAATTCATCTGTTACCATTGTGAAGTCATACAACCTTTCCTAATTATCATAATTAGCATACATTATTCAAAAACGGGTGAAAATAAGTAAATTGCTGCATTTTAGTCAACTTTGAAAGCTTCTCACAAACTCTAAGATGTATTTTTTTACAAGTCATCAATTATCATCATCCTATAAATAAATCATGTAACCCTTTGTCTGTGTAATAATTATGTAATAATCACACCCAAACGAGAAATAGCTATATTTCTTTGCTTTAAGTTAATTAATAAAGATGATCTTACAGACAGTGTAAGTCTGTTTGCATGTCTAGAAAATATTCTCTTTCCATAACTAGGATATCTAACCTTTCATTATTAGCGTAATTTGCATATTTATTATAACGACCCTGCAAGAGATCGGGCCGTAACTCGCCATGCCAAGCGAGCTGCTTGCCTTGTCTGCTGAGTGGGGGGCTGGGGTTCGCTTCCCGGTTTGGGAGCGAACCGCCTCACTCAGTCTGCAAAACGCTACATTAGTCAGACGGGCAGGCACGTGGAGCGTGCCTTTGCGTGAGGGACGTGAGGGACTCGGCCGTGGGCAGTGAAGCATGAGGAGGGGGTAGTGTAACGACCCTGCAAGAGATCGGGCCGTAACTCGCCATCTTGGCGTTGCGGGTTGCTTGCCTTGTCTGCTGAGTGGGGGGCTGGGGTTCGCTTCCTGGTTTGGGAGCGAACTGCCTCACTCAGTCTGCAAAACGTTACAATATATATAGGCCTATATATACTGTATATCCCTCATATAAAATAAAGAACAATATGAGAAATGGTCACCGATTGATTGATTGTTCTAATATTTACAGAAAGTTTTGTAAACACATTTAAATAGAAGGGTCTCCATCTTTGTTGTCATCATCATCAATCCCCAACAGATGTGCCTTGCTTACATTACAACACACCTATTCATCTGCCCCACACATGCATATCTGAGAGCAGTTACACGTTTGAGATCGACAAGAACAATGTGACATGCACTGGGATTTCAGTTGGGTAATGGTGGCTCGAGCTGGGGGATCATGTGTTGTGACTAGCACCAGTTGATTTCCCTCAGCCTCCCATCCATATTCAGTTGCTGGTGGTATCTGTGGGTGTATGTGGTCCTGACTCCTCATACCATACAAATGCCTGGTAATGGGCACGGGCAATGGCTTGATGTAATGCTCCTTGTGTAGGTTGCAGCTTATCTGCTTCTAATTGTTTCTTTGTGAATAACCTCCACCTGAGCTCACCAACATCCACAAGATTTGTACCGGGATTGTATTTGTAGCTGGAAACAATGCTTCAATCTTTTTTTCTGTGTCAGAACTGAGCTTGTTTGCAGTACCTAGAGTAGCAAATGCAGATACCACCTCCACAGGACACGGGTGTAGGGCTTGCCAACAGGTTAACTTTCCCTTGCCAGCAAAATGGCCTGGCTGGTCAGCTCCAGAAATAGCATGTAACCCTGGTAAGGCTGAAGTCCTTGTTTTACCCAGTGCACTACTGGCTCCAGTGAGATGATACGTTTTTTGTTCCCCACACCGGTGATGAAATGGGGGTCCTTGTACAGCTGATGGTAACCCACACACAGCAGGCTGTGCAGGATTATCCTTGTGTCAGCCTCTTCCTGTGAGCTGTGGAGATGTTTTACATTGATAGAGTTTGAGTGGACATGTTGCCTTGACGTGATTATGAAAATGTTGGGTTTCCCCTGGAAGTGTTGGAGGGCTTTCTTAGCCAGATAGACAGTCAGCTCATCTTTGGTGTGGATACCTGACAGTTTTTCTGACTCCTTCCCTATCAGTGTGTTGTCTTCCACATGATAAGTGGTAGGGGGCTTGCCACCCTGGCATCTCTTACATGTGGCCTCCCCCAGTGAAGATGCAATGTCATGGCGGTCAAATACTACATGGGTCTCACTATGTTCTTTGGTCTTCCTGTCCAGTGTGGCTATGAAGTGGTCAGCCCACTGGGAACATCTCTTGATCCATTATGGCTTTCCCATTTGCATTTGCTACTCTAGGTACTACAAAAAAGCTCAGTTCTGACGCAGAAAACAAGATTGAAGCATTTGTTTACCAGCTGTACGAGCCCGGTACAAATCTTGTGGATGTTGGTGAGCTCAGGTGGAGGTTATTCACAAAGAAACAATTAAGCCGAGAAGCTGCAACCTACACAAGGAGCATTACATCAAGCCATTGCCCGTGCCCGTTACCAGGCAATGGTATGGTATGAGGAGTCAGGACCACGTACATAACCCACAGATACCACCAGCAACTGAATATGGATGGAGATCAACTGGTGCTAGTCACAACACATGATCCCCCAGCTCCAGCCACCATTACCCAACTGATCAAATGTGTCTGCGAAAAATCCCAGTGCAAGTCACATTGTTCTTGTCGATCTCAACATTTTAACTGCTCTGAGATGTGCATGTGGGGCAGATGAATAGGTGTGTTGTAATGTAAGCAAGGCACATCTGTTGGGGATTGATGATGACAACGACGAAGATGGAGACCCTTCTATTTAAATGTGTTTACAGAACTTTCTGAGAATAAACAATCAGATAATTCTGTGACCATTTCTCGTATTGTTCTTTATTTTATATCACTTCACTGCCCACGGCCGAGTCCCTCACGTCCCTCACGCAAAGGCATGCTCCACGGGCCCGCCCGTCTGACACTAATGTAACGTTTTGCAGACTGAGTGAGGCAGTTCGCTCCCAAACCGGGAAGCGAACCCCAGCCCCCCACTCAGCAGACAAGGCAAGCAGCTCGCTTGGCATGGCGAGTTACGGCCCGATCTCTTGCAGGGTCGTTACAATATATATGCAAATTAAGCTAATAAGGAAAGGTTAGATATCCTAGTTAAGATTATCTTTATTAATTAACTTAAAGCAAAGAAATATAGCTATTTCTGGTTTCGGTTTGATTATTACATAATTATTACACAGACAAAGGGTTGCATGATTTATTTTAGGATGATGATAATTGATGACTTGTAAACATACATCTTAGAGTTTGTGAGAAGCTTTCAAAGTTGACTAAAACTAAAGAAATGCAGCAATTTGCTTATTTTCGCCTCGTTTTTGCATTATTTATGCTAATTATGCTAATTAGGAAATGTTGTATGACTTCACAATGGTAAGAGATGAATTTCTGGACCTCACAAACATGGACTTAGACTCTTAAATCACCTTTATAAGTTACCTAGAAGCAAAGTTATTGCCATTTACTGTTTTTGGCAATTAATTGGCTAATTATGCTAATTACACAAGCTAAACCCAAAAAGAAAAATTGGAGACATGTTTTTTTGACATTCTGAGAACCCCAAGAATCAAGATATACATGTCTCCAAAAATTAACATTCCAATATTACGACCAACAGAATCTGCTCGATTGGCTCCCCCACTATATACAGCTGGATCCCATCAAGCCTAATTTATGCTCCATCCAGCCGAGAACATCAGAAAATAGTAGACCTCCAAGCTCATAACACTCACATCTGTGACGCTGTTGTGAGCTTGTATGTCAGCTGTTCTCTGCACGGAATACCATTGCAGGGTGAAGTATAGCCTATACAGTATGTCTGCTAGCAGCGTCTCACCAGCCAACACACCAGAGGAGGTTGAATGAACATGAAACCAAAGATCCCCAAAACAACAGCTTTGGGGATCTGATGGGAACTGATTACATGAAACAGTCACCTGCGTGTGCAGTCTCGAATGTGTAAACAATAAATCCGTCTATAACTATCATTCTTTCCTCCAAGAACATGAGAGACAGACATTTTGTTTCAAAACTTTTTTCAGCCTCGCCCTTCACTGGCAGTAAGATAAATGTAAGTAAACATCTTTAAAGTGAATGAAGAGGCATTACTTATGCTTACCTGCCACAGATGTCTTGTAACAGCTGCTCTGCATTAGCAGGGGTGTTGACATAAATCAGAATGGATTTCACAGAACAAACTTCAGAGGAAAAATGGTCCAACGTTCTGCTCTGTCTGCTGGTAGAAGAACAATGAGAAATGCTTTCGTTTTCAACACCACAGGATTCCCACACGATAGCAGGATGTCATCTCTGGCTGTTCCTGTGAACATTATGAATGACAGATTCATATGTAAATGTACACAACAAATAAAAATGTTTAATTAATCAACAGATCATGAATGGATTAAACAAGCTGAGATTTATAAGTCTGATAATGATGTAGCCTACCTGTGCATGTTCACATCATGAGACAGACCATTTTTCAGATGATATATTTTTTTTATCATTTTTGTATGTGTTTTTTCAGACATTTAACGACTTAAAACTCAATACTTGACTTCACCTTTGCTCGGTTCTTGGTCTGCTCTTTTGTCCCAGGACACCTATTTGTTTGTGATAGACCAAAATTACTTTTTATTTACACGCAAAGTGTGAAAATAGCAAATCTACAAGCTCACAGCGTCTAACATTGTGTGATGTGTTGTTGTGAGCTTGTAGATTGGCTATTTTTAAAACATCCAAAGTATAAAATAGAGTTAGAGTGGTTACACTGATTTTGCTGGGGCTCCGTTGAACCCCCTCAAGGCCCCCGGGTGGTCCCCGGACCCCACTTTGAGGCCCATTAAGAGAACTAGAAGCTTCGGGCGGCCCAGCGTCTAGTCGGCGACCTGGCCAACTCGGGAACGATGTAAATAGGGAATGAATCCCCCGCCCTTTAATGCAAACCCCATTATACCTGTTGTCATAGAACCCGTTTTGACCATCTGTTTGCCTGTGTCCATTTATGCCCATATATGGAGATATCTGTATCTGTCTGTCTGTCGGCGTCCATTTTATGTCCATATATGGAGATCACTGCAGATATAGTTCTGGGTCCATTTTATGCCCATATGCCCATATATGGAGATATCTGTCTATTTGTGTCCATTTTATGCCCATATATGGAGATCTCTGTATCTGTCCGTCTGTGTCCCTTTATGCCCGTATATGGAGATATCTGTTTATCTGCGTCCATTTTATGCCCATATATGAGATCTCTGTCGCTTTTTGTTTGTTTCTTCTTTAAGCAGAATACACAGCCTGCTTAAATCTGCATCATTCAAGTCATCCTCCCAGTCCCACGCTTTGTCGCTTGTCTTATGTTTGTTTTTGTCTCTTTTATTTTCTTTTTTGGAGCGGACCCCATGAATGCCCCATCCTTTAATGCAAACCCCAATATACCTGTTGTCATAGGACCCGTTTTGACCATCTGTTAGCCTTTGTCCCCACCCTTTAATGCAAACCCCAATATACCTGTTGTCATATAGGACCCGTTTTGACCATCTGTTTGCCTTTGTCCCCTTATGCCCATATATGGAGATCTCTGCACACACAGTACCGGTTGCGGAAAACTCTGATGTCAGACATCAGCTCCGCATTCGGGGATTCATTTTATGCCTATATCTGGAGAAAGCGTGTGCCGGTGGGAAGAACGGTTCTCGAGATTCACATACATACATACACATTCACAGAGATTTTTTGTTGACTCATGTGGCGTACGTGATGTCACAGCCTTTTATGAAGTGATGTCACAATGAGTCAGCGCTTGCGCCGATTTCCTCCGGAACAGCCTGATGTCAACAATCAGCTCCGCATAAGGAGATTCCGAACGTTTTGCGCCGGTTTCGGAAAACCGCGAGTCGGGTCGGGTCGAGGCCCTGCACTGCACTCCGCGCGGCGGCGGGGAACGCGCGTGCCGAATCTGAAGCCGGTGGGATGAACGGTTCTCGAGATACGTGGATTACAAACAAACAAACAGACAGACAGACAGAGATTTGTCGCATTTATAGATAGACTAGAAGCTGGGCCGCCCTTCGGGCGGCCCAGCGTCTAGTCGGCGACCTGGCCAACTCGGAACAACGTAAATAGGGAATGAATGCCCCGCCCTTTAATGCAAACCCCATTATACCTGTTGTCATAGGACCCGTTTTGACCATCTGTTTGCCTGTGTCCATTTATGCCCATATATGGAGATATCTGTTATCTGTCTGTCTGTCAGCGTCCATTTTATGTCCATATATGGAGATCACTGCAGATATAGTTCTGGGTCCATTTTATGCCCATATATGCCCATATATGGAGATATCTGTCTATTTGCGTCCATTTCACGCCCATATATGGAGATCTCTGAATCTGTCTGTCTGTGTCCCTTTATGCCCGTATATGGAGATCTTTGTGATTCTGCGTAAATTTTATGCCCATATATGCCATTTGCGTCCATTTTATGCCCATTTATGGAGATCTCTGTATCCGTCTGTCTGTGTGTCTGTCTGTGTCCCTTTATGCCGTATGAGATCTCTGAATCTGTCTGTCTGTGTCCCTTTATCCATTTTATGCCCATATATGGGGGCATTCATTTTATGCCCATATATGGAGAACGCGCGTGCCCGTGGGACGAACGGTTCTCATATGGGGGCATTCATTTTATGCCCATATATGGAGAACGCGCGTGCCCGTGGGACGAACGGTTCTCGAGATACGCGGATTACCTACATACATACACACTCACAGAGATTTTTTGTTGACTCATGTGGCGTACGTCTGCCCATATATGCCCATATATGGAGATATCTGTCTATTTGCGTCCATTTCACGCCCATATATGGAGATCTCTGAATCTGTCTGTCTGTGTCCCTTTATCCATTTTATGCCCATATATGGGGGCATTCATTTTATGCCCATATATGGAGAACGCGCGTGCCCGTGGGACGGAACGCGCGTGCCCGTGGGACGAACGGTTCTCGGAGATCTCTGAATCTGTCTGTCTGTGTCCCTTTATCCATTTTATGCCCATATATGGGGGCATTCATTTTATGCCCATATATGGAGAACGCGCGTGCCCGTGGGACGGAACGCGCGTGCCCGTGGGACGAACGGTTCTCATATGGGGGCATTCATTTTATGCCCATATGGAGAACGCGCGTGCCCGTGGGACGAACGGTTCTCGAGATACGTGGATTACCTACATACATACACACTCACAGAGATTTTTTGTTGACTCATGTGGCGTACGTGATGTCAGAGCCTTTTATGAAGTGATGTCACAATGAGTCAGAGCTTTCGCCGATTTCCTCAGAAACAGCCTGATGTCAACAATCAACCCCGCATAAGGAGATTCCGAACGTTTCGCGCCGGTTTGGGAAAACCGCGCGTCGGGTCGGGTCGAGACCCGGCACTGCACTCCGTGCCGTGGCCATATATGGGGGCATTCATTTTATGCCCATATATGGAGAACGCGCGTGCCCGTGGGACGGAACGCGCGTGCCCGTGGGACGAACGGTTCTCGGAGATCTCTGAATCTGTCTGTCTGTGTCCCTTTATCCATTTTATGCCCATATATGGGGGCATTCATTTTATGCCCATATATGGAGAACGCGCGTGCCCGTGGGACGGAACGCGCGTGCCCGTGGGACGAACGGTTCTCATATGGGGGCATTCATTTTATGCCCATATGGAGAACGCGCGTGCCCGTGGGACGAACGGTTCTCGAGATACGTGGATTACCTACATACATACACACTCACAGAGATTTTTTGTTGACTCATGTGGCGTACGTGATGTCAGAGCCTTTTATGAAGTGATGTCACAATGAGTCAGAGCTTTCGCCGATTTCCTCAGAAACAGCCTGATGTCAACAATCAACCCCGCATAAGGAGATTCCGAACGTTTCGCGCCGGTTTGGGAAAACCGCGCGTCGGGTCGGGTCGAGACCCGGCACTGCTTTCATACATGTACAGTATACCTTAGCATCTTTTCTAGGTTGTGGTCAGAGTTGGAAGTGGAAGTAGAAATGATCTGTAAGGAAACCACAAGTTGAGCTGCTTGTCTTTCAGCTCACTTCATCCTCCTGCACTCTTAAAAAAAAGCCAGGGCACTTTGCATTCTTCTGTGGAGGTTTAATATTCATGTGTGTGTGTGTGTGTGTGTGTGTGTGTGTGTGTGTGTGTGTGTGTGTGTGTGTGTGTGTGTGTGTGTGTGTGTGTCTCGCAGGGCCGGACTTACCATTGGGCTAGGGTGGGCCGGTGGGCACGCGCCCGGGGGCCTCAGGGGAGGGGGGCCTCAAAAAAGAAAAGATTTTTTTTTTTTTTTTCAAATTTCTTTCTGGACCCCCAAAAATTTAGTAGGCATGATCGCAATCGCGAAATTCCATGTCTAACCCCCATACCAACCCCATCTTTCAAACATGGCAGCCATGTTTGTTTACATTTCAAGAAAACATAATGGCTGCTAGCTCATGAATGCCTGAACGGATTTCCATTCGGATTTTTGGGTTTGAAGGCTGTGAACAGTGTGCACACACGTGGTGCATGATCTAGGCATGGGCGTGCATGATCCGTGCACTATGAATTACATGGAAGTCTATGGAGAGGGAGGCGGTGTGGAACTTGGAAGCCATTTTGAAAAGACCCTGAATGAGTTAATTTAATGATGACATTTTAAAGTATTGCAATCCAAATAAAGTGATATTTGTGTTTAGTTACAGTACATTTTGTTTTATTATTGAGAGCTTCTGCTCTGCTGGCCGCACTGCATATAGCTGCTCTGAAAACTTAGTGCAGTCTAAAGCCCGCCCACTCTATAGCCGTTTTCCAATCCGAAGGGTTCGCACTTTGAAGTGCGCATATGAAGGGCTATGACGTCACTGGGCCGCGCCTAGTGCTGTCCCATTTAGTAGACTGCGTTAACCTAGGGTAACCTACCCTTGGAATGTGCACTACTCCACAATGCAACGCGCCTCCACGATTCAACCCGGATCAAAACAAAAACAACAGTGTCTGCTGTCCATCGCATAACTTCTTTTTTATCCACTTTCATCCAGCTCTCTAACTTCTTGTTTGGTGCCACAGAGTTTAATTGTAAGGTGTTTTAGGTATAGTATTTAGTTGTATAAACTTCATAATTAATCATGACAGAGCCTATTTAAAAATATGATCGGCGTTGTCGGAAGGTTCCGAGAACCGCAGTGTCTCGTCTCGGGGCGGGCAGCTCTACGCATCGAATCCCTCTGAAGGCAACTTGTTCTCGGCTCCACGGCTCTGCTCCCCTCCCTTGGAATTGGTGGTGGAACATGACTGACAGATTTGTTGTTGTGGCTTAATTAACAGGCAATCCATCAAATTGTTTTCTTAATATGAATAGATATGAAAGAAACCGCCTCTGTATAATGCTTGGTTGAATGTTTTGTTTTCAATGTTTTCAAGTAACATGACGAACTCATATACCATTCATTGCATATTCTACTGAGCATACCGTTATTAATTCAGATTGTCCAGTGTATTGTATATGTGCGTTATGTTATTTCCAATTAAATAAACAATCTAACTACCACTGAGTTCCCGTGGCAAAGAACTTCGAGCATCAGGTTTGGTATTTGAGTGTTGTTTAAAATAATATAGGTCTATAGCCTATAACAACGTGTGAACGTGTCCACTAATAAACGAGGAACCAATTCAGAATATAATCAAACATCAGAATGAACTGTAAATAGAAATGGATAGAGAGTAGGCCTACTAGGCTATGGCAACATCAAATCGGGAATAGAGTATTTCCCTTAATTACAGATGTTATGAATAGGCTACGTGAAACAATAATAGCTATTGACATAATGTGTGATTTAGTCCTAAATTCGCATAGGCTATAAATAAATAAACGTTAACGATGGGGGAACAATTATTTTTGCTTTATTCTCCACTGCTCTGTAATATACAAAACAGAGGCTCAGAACTCAAATGACATTTAGTGGAAATGTTTTATTCTCTCACCTTCACACACTTCAGAACATTTGATTATAGGCCTATCCTAGTGTAATATCTGTGGGTTAGAACTCGGCATTCAGTCTTCACTATAATAACTAAATAAAGCTTCAGATCTTTGTCATATTTCCGTAAAAAGAATTACCGGTACATTATGCGTTGAAGCCATTTGAATGTTTGCTTTATGATTTACTATGAATTATGCCTGACCATGATATGAAATGTTGCATTTTTATTTTGGGGCTTGTATTGCTTAAAATTGCTGCTATTAATGATGATGATCAGATTACGGTGATGTGACAGAAAGGCAGGGCAAACACATTTTCAACCACAAACATATCACAGAATATACGAATCATTTTATTTTGTTTAAAACGAAGGTCGGGCTTTTCATATTTCTCTCTGTCAATAAATGACCTGAAATGATGTTAATTCCGAAGCCGCTTTTACATTATGCATAATATGAATATCATGAGATACATGTTGTTACAGTGTGAATTGTAATAGAGCGTGTTAATAAACTGTTATTTGATTTCATGATCTTGTGCTTCAGAACAATCTCATCATACAATTATGTGACTGTCAGACCTCAGACCTTTAATTATGACAAAACCAAAGTTTCTTTAATATCTAATCAACAGAAAACTATTTGAAACGGGTTGTCTGAAAGTTGTAGCCACAATAAATCATATCACAATCATGTATAGGTCTATAGCCAGTGTTTCCCAAACTTTTTAGCCTGTACGTGACCCAAAAAATAAATTAATTTGCCCTGGATTCAAACTAGTGAAAACAGCAGATCTACAAGCTCACAACGCGTCGCTTTGCACCGCGTTGTGAGCTTGTAGAGCAGGTAAGCAACAGGACATGCAACGCTCATCCCAAGCCGAAGATCGAATGCCTTGGACGGATGACATGACTCTCACTGCCTGCCTCGGTTCGAGTGATGCTGGTTCTCAATTCTCCTCGAACGTCAAAATAGCTGTGAATTATTAGGTGACCCCCCAAAAAGTTCAAAATATCCTAAAATGTCTTAAAAGTTAATTCCGCCTCACAAAAAAATAAGTTTGGACGTTTAAGAAGGTAAAATACGTAGTTTAAAAGCACCACGGAGGAAAAAATGGCGGAGGAATGATTTTTGCAACCGGAAGTTCTCGGCTATGGACTTGGTAGTGCTGTCCCATTCCACAGGCACTGTGGAGTGCACTTCATAGGACAAGCCCTACACATGGCACGGCCCAGTGACGTCATAGCCCTTCATATGCGCACTTCAAAGTGCGAACCCTTCGGATTGGAAAACGGCTTATGTATCCGGTACTTTCCACTCACGTAGGCTACACACATGCACGCAAACTCCAATTCTGTATCCGTGTGTGTGTGTGTTTCGCTGCATGCTAAATAAATAGTAACAGCTATCTGCAGCTCCTTGTTAGACTGTTGTGTGGGGAATAAACACCCGAAATTGATATAAAAAGCACCCAAAAACAGGTAAAACCCCAAAAAATTCGCACCCGCCCTACGGGCGGGTGGATACACTTCATTCCTTGCAACACCCTAGATATTAGTCAAATTACGCCTCTGCACACAGTCACATTATGCATGGGCCGGTCCGGAGGTGAGGTCACGGTGTGGTCAGGTGGACCGGAGGTGGAATTTTTGCGCGCGCACAAGGGCCTCTTTATTTCCCTGTGCCCAGGGGCCTCATGTCATATAAATCCGGGCCTGACCCAGAGCCTCGAAATCTCTTCCAAATCCGTCAACAAGACCTGGCATGAAATTAGAAAAATATGTAGCCCTATTAAAACAAAGCAGCAGAGAATACAGAAGCTCTCTGCTGGTTTCAGAGCCGTTTTACACTGACTCGGAAAGATTTAAATATGAATACACTGTATTGGCTAAAAATGGCTCATGACTATAACACCAACACCTTATTTGTTATGTTAAATAGCTACTGATTATCCCCCTTGGGATAATAAAGATATCTATCTATCTATATATCTATTAAGTGGCCTGCCTAACATAAGCCATAAGCATACTACCATCATCATTATCAGCACAGACTTTATTTGTTTAGATCGATTCATGCCATTATAATGATTAGTGTTATTGACCTGGGCGGAATTTGAGTTACTTTCATCAAGTCATATGAACTGAGAAAATATGTGTAGGCTACTCATGTATACCAACACAAACATTGTATGTGTTTATATCAAGAAGCACCAAGGAATAGGCTACTTCATCTGATATAAAGCAACTTATCACTGGACTGGACAGTTGTGTACATAAGGTAAGAAAGACAACAACCTAATAAATATACCTACCAGTGAATTTGACGCCTAAACGGCGTGTTAATGTATTTATTTGATCTGTGATGATGGTGTTTAAACTTTAAACAGCCTATAGCGACGAATGAGGTAGGCAGTATCCTACTCTGTCTATTTCTCTTATTTCACAACAACCAGAATAAACTGCTTCAAATGTAGGCTAGGCCTACATGTTTCTTATCATGCCGATTGCTTATAAATGAGATCTCTGGCGTTAAAACGTCTTGATTCCGAAAAGTTTTAGAGTCGCAAATACAGCCAAGGGTGTCGTCGCACCAAATTCTGGGCCCTGGGTACAAGGATTCACTGCGGGCCCACATGAATGTTCTTCATCTGGTGATTTAAAAAATAGCAGATATACAAGCTTGCAGCGCGGCACTCTCGAGTTTATATATCTGCTATTTTTCAATAGCTTAAAGCTATACTGTGTAAGTTGCTCAACTGGTGGTCTGTAGCAGTATAGCAAACCGCGGTTGCGTTTGCTTTTTTCTTTCTTTTTTTCGCCGCGGACGGGGCCGTCAGACCACCGCGTCCGCCTCGCCTCGCCGAGACGCTTTCAATGAGGTCTCCCGTGTCTGTCTACGAGCAGCGGTTGGGGAGTTACATGCTAGACTGTAAACACTGCAGTGTACTTCCTGAAGGCGTGTTTCCTAAACCCACCAGAGAGCCCGGCAGTGTATAATCTGCGCTGTGATTGGCCGGCATTGTATAACCCTCGCTGTGATTGGCCGTTAGTGTGATGACGCAATTTTCCCGCGAAAGACCGCCCCGGTCACTGCCCAGTAGAAAACATATAAAGAAAAGGCTTTCAGAGCTGAAATTCACGGAGTGGGGGTTCTAAAACTTTAGCGATTTAACAGTTAGGACAATTTTAAGATTTGTTTTATAAAAAAAGTTACATAGTATAGCTTTAAGTATAAAATAATTAAGGCCCTTCCACCTTGGGCCTTAGTAACTTAGTAACCCCCCTCTTGTGACGCACCTGCACACATCCTGCTGCATGTCAGAAATACAATACTTTGCGTTGTTCATTCATCATTAGGCTACTTTATCAGTAGCTATTTTACATAACAAATAAGGTGTTGTAGTCATGGGTCAATGGCCTTTTAGCCAACACAGTGTACAGGTATTCATATTTAAATCTGCTTTTTTATATAAAAAACGTCGATCTGTGGTCCAGCAGACAGGGGCTTCCTCATTCCTTTTTTTTCCTCCAAATATTCCTCTGCGGTTTTGTTCCATTCGCCGTGTAGGCTACTACACCTTCCTCCAACGCATGCCATGCCCTGCCGACAGACCAGGAAGAGATTTCGAAGCTCTGGGTCCAACACTGAATTAGTATTTAATGTGTAAAATGTGTGTACAATCCGCCGTATTTCCCATTCAGGTGAATGAAGCCAATAGCGGCGCGCTGTGATAGTGTCGGGCGTAGCTTTCGAGTGCTTGACAGCTTGCCTTGTATATCTGCTATTTTTCAATAGTTAAAGCACAAAGTAATGCGAAATAATGCGTTGGGAGAGTGTTTTCTGCTGGTGTTTCAGTCCGAGTGTATCATTGCGCTTGGAAATGCGCACCGGGTGTGTGCTCAGTGTAGTGAGTGCCTAAACCTAACCCTAATCCCAACCCTAACCTCAGTAAAACTATGCCTAAACCCAACCCTAACCCTAACCTCAGTAAAACTATGCCTATAACTAACCCTAACCAGAACCAGTGCGCATTTCCGAACGCACCCTTTGATACACTCTGACTGAAATACCAGCAGAAAACACTCTCCCATAATGCGTTTCCAGTCTAAATGGGTTAAACCCCCTCCCCCCATGAAGAACATTCATGGGGGGCCTGCAGTGAATCCTTGTACCCAGGGCCCAGAATTCGGTGGGACACCCCTGGACTCAGCCATGATCAAACCCAGCATGGCAGTAGGCTATTTTTACATTTAAAGGGAACAATGCCTCACTTCCCTGAGGCGGACGCTGACAGAACACAACACAATGCTCCATATGGCCCCAGTGGAGCCCTGCTACAAGAACAAAACTACCACGGTGCAGGGGGGCAAGAGGGGAGTCGCCAGCTCACATGGACCACCTTGCCACTCCCCCACGTATCAGTGAAAACGGTTATACCGAGTTGCAAATAGTCGAAAACAAAGGCGACTATACAGCAGGCGTTGTAGGCGCAACGTGGAAAGGGACCTTCTGGCGTAGTACAGCCGGCTGCTACGGCGGCAGGTTGATCTATCGAGCACTGATCATTTCCGGTTGGCGTTGTCATCTGCCGTCACCGTATTAAGCTTAAATAGCCTACTGTCTTCTGGCACCGGGCCTGCCACGGTGTAGGTGTATGAATGATCATTACACACGACACGAGCCACTTCACAATCACATTGTCCTGTTAGGCCTACTATCTAACACATGTACAAAACACATCGGAAGCAGTCATTTCATTTCAGTCACCATTCTACCACTTAAATAGGCTACTCATCATCATCGTCATCATAGTGATCATCAAACATTACATGTGGACCGTGATTTATTCAAATCCAGACAAAGCAAAGAAGCTTTGTTTTTTAACCTTCACAGTTAGCCTACTTTTAAAATAATCCTACATGAAATTAATTTAGACAATATTGATTTAAATTCAAATATGTTTCCAAATGTATGTACTGACTCTGCCAACATTTCCTCTTGTTTCCTAGATAAATGTCACATTTAATTTGACACTTGAATGGGTTACCCATAATGTTAACAGAACAAGACAGCAGACAAAGAACCTGTCGCTTTTCAGTGACATCACTGTCTTTACTGCTGTGCGTTTATGAGGGCCGACTTTGAAGATCCCAACATTTTCAACTACTAGAGTGAATTCTCCAGGTTAGTATTAATCAAGAAGTCTTGCAAGACGCCAGATGGAAGAAGCAAGATGCGATGATTTCCCAAAATAAATAGCCTAATATACATGAGAGAAGCGTATCTGCGTATTCAAAAATCAAGGGATTTGTCTGTGACGTTTTTACCATGCGACCACTTAAATTTAAGATTTCCAAAGCTAGAACTTTTGACTCACGGATGAAGTATGTTATAGTTGTTGTGGGTTGTATATTGTGATGACAGTTATATCACTTAAAAACTGACATATCAAACAACTGTGACACATTATTTAGAACACAAATAAAATCCCTACAACCTCAGTATTCAACCAGTGAAATTACGGTATTTTACAATGCCTCTCATAAGGATCGCATTGACATCTGCAGAACACTGTTGTCCCTTACCCGAAGTGGGGTCGCTGTCTCACTTGTGGGCGTGAATTTGTAGGCGCCCGTGTGTCTCTATAGAGCATCGCAGTGGAAGTGGTTTCCGGGCTCCACTAAAAATCACCATGTTAGTGTGTCCTTAGACTTTTACAAAAATATAACAATTATGGTAAGCCTAGAACCAAGACATCCAGGATTCCAGTGAATCACAACCATAAAACCTTTGATCCTATATAAAAACATATTTTTATATTTCATTATTTGATATACTACATTTAATAAATACCCTTTGTTTAGCGATTTTCTAAATTTTCTTTTCATAGAAACAAAGGTTTCTTTCTTTCTTCACTGTCATTCTGGATGGCTTGGTTCTAGGCTTAACATAATTATTATAAATATTTTCATGAAAGTCTATGAGGAAATGAACAGGAAAATTAGTGGAACCAGTAAACCACGCCTACTGCGATGCTCTATTCACCTTATTCCTGGCCCCAGAGGGTGCCATTGCCTTTTACAGAGGGCGCTAGAGAGTTTTTCTCTGTGTGCTGCTTCAAAAACATCTTTTCACTTCCTCCCAAGAAAGGGAGTGACAGGGAATTGTCTGTTGCCAGATTTTACCAAAGAAACAAGTGGCCAGGTCTATGAAAAGCTACTTTGCATTCATTTGAAAATAGCAGATCAGCAAGCTCACAATGTGTCACATTGCGACACATTGTATATTTGCTATTTACATATATATATTTTTGAAACATTTTAACAACACAAATCTGTGTGGAGGTCCCTGGCACCACATATTTTCAGATGGGGGTCTACGACTGTGGACAAATATGTTAATCTGGGGTCCTTGATATGAACATATTTGGGAACTGGTTTAACATATATTAGAAAGTAAGCCCAATAAGCAACTACACTATTAGCTTAAGCAGACATGGCAACACAGGTTCATTCAGAGACCAGAACACCATCTACTGACCCATGAATGCAAGGACACAGGAAACCAAATTATGTTTAGGGAAAGAGGCAGTATGTCACAAGAAACACTGGGGATAATAATTGTTTCCTTTAGAACAGACTGAAAATAACTTGTTTACTTGGCGTTTAAAGGAGGCATCCAGACCAAAACACATATAGGGTTAAATCTGCCTTTTATCTTACACCTTCATACCTGCTTTAGTCGATTTCTTTTCATAGCTGCCCCTGTTGCTAGATTTCGGCTGCCCCTGTTGCTAGATTTTGTGGGCCCTCTCATAACTAACACAGTGGATTGTCCTCGAGTGCGGTTATATCTTTAGCTTCAAAGTTAGTATTTTTCTATTGGATTGTGTTTAGACAACGTTCTGAGACCAACAAAACCGCTGTTTGGTTGGTCTCTCCTCTCCGCTCTCCTCGCTCCAAGACTACCTGGCTGCAGACACTAGGGTCCTGTTGATGTCCACGGGAGACAGGAACATCAACAAGTGGCAGGAAGTGACCTCACACCTCTTTCTTGCTCTACCCCATGGAGGTTCTGTTTAGGGTTAGGGGGTAGAGTTGGGTTGTCTAAAAGATAAAAGATAACATGTACACATAGCGACAATGCGGCTCAAAGGGACTGTAGTGCCTTGGACTGCAAGGCAGAGACGTCACGTGACCTCCACAAGCGGCATGAAGTCACTTGACACTGTGAGGTCACTTCCTGCCACTTGTTGATGTTCCTGTCTCCCGTGGACATCAACAGGACCCTAGTGTCTGCAGCCAGGTGCTGCTCCCTCTCTCTGCTCTGGTGCAGAACAGAAGCTGTTTGACAAGTAAGGGTGCCTGTGAGGTCAAAACAGCGGTTTGGTTGGCCTCAGGACGTTGTGTAAACACAATCCAATAAAAAAATACTAACTTTGAAGCTAAAGAAATAACCGCACTTGCCTGAGGACAATCCACTGTGTTAGTTATGAGAGGGCCCACGAAATCTAGCAACAGGTGCAGCCGAAATCTAGCAACAGGGGCAGCTATGAATCGACTAAAGCAGGTATGAGGGGGTATGATAAAAGGCAGATTTAACCCTGTATGTGTTTTGGTCTGGATGCCTCCTTTAACCCCTTGAACGAAAGCATTCATTTTCAGGGGGTAAAATTCAGCAAACAGCAGATCTACAAGCTCACAACACGTCACGCTGTGACGCATTGTGAGCTTGTTAGATCAGTTATTTTAGAGACTATAGGTGTAGCCTACCATTGGCTGGAAAAGAACATATTAATAGACAAGTAAATAAAACAATAAAATAATACAGTACAAAACACAATTGACCAAAATAAGGGGAGCAACAGGAACATAAGAAATGAACGTAATAAACAAACAAATAAATAATGCACCAGCCAGGGCAGGAATTTCAGGGAGGCCATGAAGGCCATGGCTGTCGTTGCCCCTCAGTTTGGCCTTGTGCCCCTCAAACCAATGGCATGACCTGAGGCCACAGTGGCCTTACTCCAGCTGACTGTACCCCTATCCCTATAAACTTCTTTGCCTTTTTTTTTATATTTTGGAAAACATTTTAAAATACTTCAAATAGCCGATCTACATCGGCAGGGGTCATCAACATGTCTGTACACGGACAAACGTTTCTGTGGCAGGACATGGACAAGTCCGTGGCACATTTAGTATTTTGGTTATCATGTGTACATAATCTATCCTAAACATTCAATAATAATAATAATAATAATAAAGCATTTGTTTGAATTATTTTGGGGACTGGTAAAGTGTCAGGATGATTAATAAGTCGTGTTGGCTACATGATTGCATCAGGTGAGGATGCAATGCAAGACAAGACAAGACATGAGTTTGGCAAAATACAAAAGAATAAAACAATATTTGTTGATGGGTCAATGAATTGCAAAAACTATGCCACGATAGTGAAGAAAGGGAACTTGGAAAGACTCTTTCTGACCAACCACAAATCATTTGACTGCTAGAAGGAAGTGAAGCCTTACGTATTTGTGTACCATACATGGAACTGGATGGAGCTCTGTCAAGTATTTGTCTCATCAGCAAGATGGTGAAGGAAGAGAACTTGCGGACAAACCACACATCATTTGACGAGACATTTCCAGCAGACAGAGAACTGAGAAAAATAAATAAACTAAGGAACTGAAATTTCAACCATTTAGCCAAATATGATACAGTCTTTTGTAAAATTATTGGACAGATATTTTGTATGTCCGTGACATAAATAAAATATTTATTAAAATGTCCATCACAAGCTGACATGGTGATGAACCCTGTACATCGGCATGTTGTGAGATCAGCTATTTGAAATATTCAAAAATGTTTTTCAAAATGGTAAAAAAAAGGAAAGAAAGGTTTAGTGATCTTGAACCAATGCTAACACATGTTAATGCTAAAAATGCCAATGCTAACCCATGCTAATGCTAACACATGCTAATGTTAAAAATGCTAATGCTAATAAGCTAATGCAAAAAGTTTAATGGTAAAAATGCTAATGGTAAAAATTCAAATGCTAGCTAATGCTAAAAATGCTAATGTTAGAAATGCTAATGCTAAAATGCTAGCTAATGCAAAAAATGTTACCGCTAATGTAAAAAATGCTAATGCTAATGTAAAAAATGCTAATGCTAATGCTAAAATGTTAAAGCTAATGCTAAAAATGCTAATGTTAAAAATACTAATGCTGATGTTAATGTTAATGCTGAAAATGTTAATGCTAATGTGGCATAGTGGTATATTTAAGTTAATTGCCAGACAACGCCACCGGTGGAATTGCGCCACCAGAAATAGTTATTATTAAACACCTTAAAGTCAATATAGCACACAGGTTCGCTTTACAGTAAATCAGGCAGAAACGTGTTCTACAAAAGTACAAAACCGTTCTTTATTTAGATTAGGCAGCTTATTTCAGTCAGCAGATCATATATTTCTTTTAATAGTCAGTTTAACAATAGAGCTGGTAATGGTTTAAAATGGGAACAGTGACATGAAGCGAATCAACAATAAAACACTATTGGACTATCTATGGGCCAGGTGCATAAGGCAGGGGGAGTAGGGACAAGGCGACCGCCCCAGGGCAGTGGCTCTCCAACAAATCACAGCAAATTAAATATAAACAAAATCATATAAATCAAACACAGCAAACGGGGGGATTACCACAACCCTGGGCGGCCGCCCCTGTCCCACCGTAAGGCCCCAGCACCGTGGCCTGCGTAATAGAAAGAGACAGGTGTTAGAATGAATGATTCACAGTAGTTTCAATATAGGACTGGTTTCCTAGTGAAACTAAATATTGCCGTCTATATATATATACTGGCCTAGTGCCGGATAGTTGTCAGTAAATGAACCAAATAAACAAAATAAACTAAATAATCCAACACAATAAACCATAAAGCAAAATAACAAACATAAAGCTGGCCTTAAAGCCGGGCTATGGACCGCCGGGTAGGACGGCTGTAAGGAGCCGTACAACGGCGTGTCTTCGTGCCGCCCGCCAGCAACTTTATGAATGGAGGAAGAGTGGTATGGTATCAGACGTTGGCTTTCTTTAATGGCTGGTGACCGTAAAAGGTCCGCAAAGCAGCAGCTGCCCTGGCCCTGAAACAGGCAACAAGCGGCCCGGTTAGTTTACTAATTACACTATAAAGTTCACAGAAACAGGAACAGAGAGATGCACACCTACCACTTTAATGCGAGCGGCACTCACAGAGTCCCGTCTCCGCAGCGGCCCCCGGGAGGACGTTAGTAACTGGAATAATACAAATACCATGTTTAGTCTGGTGAAGACACCAAACAAAACTATACTGCGGAGAGGGAGGACTGTACACCTACCTAATGTGCGTGGCACTAGATCGCCTCACAACCAAAGCTCCTGACAGAGCGTTTGTATCATCAGTAGCATCAAGGCTAAAAAGACAACAGTCACAGTCAAGTTCAAGTTCACCATGCAACGTACAAAGGGTATTTACTTGAACAGCAAAACCTGGGAACGTACCTTTACTGAGCAAATGAATGTGTAGCTGCTGGAGCCCATCAGGCCAGCGCGAGCTGGAGGGCACCTTCAGTGTGCCCCACCAGCGAGAGGAGACAACCATCTAACTCACAGCTGAAGACCATGCTGCTTAAATACTGGTTTCAATCAGGCAGCTAACAAGGGGGAGGAGGATGGGCAATGGGAACCGACGCCCATACTGCTACACTAACACCAACCACTACACAAGGTTGCACACACTTAGCGAGCTGCAGGCACACTTAACTCATTGAGTGCCAATCCCGAACTAGTTCGGCTTTATTAGCGTATCGCAGAGTGCCGATCCCGAACTAGTTCGGCTTAAAAAAAAAAAAAAAAATGTTTTTTTTTTTTGAAAAAAAAAAATTTGATTTTTTTTTTTTTTGGACCCCATCAAATCTAGTGAACATGATTTCAATCGCGATTTTGCATGTTCCACCCCCATACAACCCCATCTAACATACAGGGCAGCCATGTTTGTTTACATAACATGTAAAACATAATGGCGATTATCTCAAGAATGCCTGAACGGATTTCCAATCGGATTCTTTTGTTTGAAAGCTGTGAACAAACTGCACAAATCCACTCCAATGCAATCCAGGATTGCATTGGATTTTTTAGAGCTCATTCTTCTCTGTTTTTTTCCCATGCATGAGGTGTGCAAGGTTTAATCATGGCTAAGTTGACGAAAATAAGGCTTCTAAAATGCTTGGTAGCCAATAGCTAACTTCAAGCTAACTTCATCCTCTTCCTGTACATGCACAAAGGAAAGTGTTCAGGCAAGTCATGGCTGCAGGGCTTCTGCATATACCAGCATATCTCTATGGGATTTTCTATGGCCACTGGGCGCCCTCTAGTGGTGACTAGGGTGGCACTCAAAGAGTTAAAATTCATTCGAAATTTTCTTTTCTAGTTTGTATTTTATTTTTTTGCGTATCTGCACTGATCTCATAAATAGCCCCTATGGAATCCTCAAGACTCAAATCAGTCCCCAGGACAGAGAACTTTAACCCCTGCGATAGCTGAAATTCCTGTTTCTGTAACATGAAGCAGCTTGATATTCAAGTACTGTACATGCCGTGGACATGGCACCAGTATGTTGCAGGGACTTACCCCCAATCCAACCCAGGATGCTCAGTGCCGATTGTAGTGATGCGCGGAAGCGGGGATTGAACCCAGTATTCCCACTTGCCAGTCCAATGCACAAACAGTCGTGCTAATAGGGCTCAGCCCGATTACCAGGGCTGTTGTCGCTGGTGGTTCATGGCTGGTACTAACTGTGGGGCCTACAATCACCCCCCAATCTTTAGAGGACGCCCTCGCGCTTCACACTTCACGCCGCGGACCGCCGCACACAACGTGGACCTGTCCCTCACGCGAGGATACCACGCCCCTCATCCTGCCGACAACGCCAGATTGTAGTGATGCGCAGAAGCGGGGATTGAACCCGGGACTCTCACAGTTAGTAACAGCCAGGGGGCAGCGACAACAGCCCTGCTGATCGGGCTCAGCCCTATTAGCACGACTGGTTGTGCATTGGACTGGCGAGTGGGAGTCCCGGGTTCAATCCCCGCTTCAGCGCATCACTAAACAAGCATTGGGACATTGGGTCTCATTTAGTCATTGGTTTTCAGCCCTACCCCCCCCCCCCCTGCCCCTTCTTTGTATATACTTAATGTTTGTACAGACTCACTGTTTTCTTCTTTTTATCTTTCATTTTATTTTTTATTTACATATCTACTGCATAGTACTGTGTTCTATTTGTCTGTCATTCAATGTTATATGAGATACGTAAATGGTTTCCTGTAGAAATAAGCTTAGTCTTTTCATGGATCTCCTTTTAGTAGACCTCGTACCAGTGAAATGTACCGTTATGAAACTGTACCTTTTCCTATGCAAACTTCTAATAAAGTCTTCAATCAATCAATCAATGGTATGACCCAGACAGGGATCGAACCCTGACCTCCCAGTCCAAGGGGGGACGACATGCACCCACCAACGGGGGGATGACATTTATTTACCCCATAGCATGTTTTAAATCCAATAAAACAAACTAGATTAATCAATGTTTGACATCATTGCATCAGTGAATTGGTTTGGCATAAATATCATACTGTGTACTGTAGTACAAGATACAACCAGGAGACATGTGAGTGTGTGTGTGTGTGTGTGTGTGTGTGTGTGTGTGTGTGTGTGTGTGTGTGTGTGTGTGTGTGTGTGTGTGTGTGTGTGTGTGTGTGTGTGTGTGTGTGTGTGTGTAGCATTTAACATTTTGAACAAGATAAGACCTGTCCCCCTCTCTCTCAAAGCACCCTGAGAAGCACAAATCCCCCCAACACACACACACACACACACACACACACACACACACACACACACACACACACACACACGCATTCTCTAGTAAGCAATACTTTATATTGAGGTCGGGTCTATAATAATGCTTTATCATCACATTTAAAGGAGTAGTTCACCCCCAAAATGAATTGTTTTCTATTGATTAGTCATGCCATGGAGAGTAGAGTTCAATAATATTTTTATCGCATTCCTAAGACAACCCCCATTCGTTCCGGATGGGGACCCGTTTCGAAGCGGGTCCCCATCCGGAATCAATGGGGGTAAATTTACTCAAATCAAATTTGTGTCTTAGGAATGTGACAAAAACCTAAAAATATTTTTGAACTCTACTCTCCATGGCATGACTAATCAATAGAAAAAAAGTCATTTTGGGGGTGAACAACTCCTTTAAGTGCCCTCCAGACGATACGCGGTCACCACCTCCTAGTAATTCATTTTCAATGAGAGGCGGGCGGCTATTTCGGCCGCGCAGCGAAGTTTAGAGGCGGCGAGGCAAGCGGGCGCAGTCCCGCGAAAATCCCCACGAGCGTGCTTGTTCGTGTATGCGCATGCAGGCGGTGAGAGATAGATTGTGTTCATCGTTGTGAAATACCGCGTGGCGTTTACTCACTGACTGACTCTCTATACCCACCCACCAGCTTTCAGTAACAAAATGTTTTATATCCACTACTAACGCTACTCCTCCTGAACATGAAATATGGATAACATGCTAATTTCAGCAAATTATGTTTTGCCAGAGAATACATTCATTCTTTAAATGCACACAGTTGTGCCTTATTTGGTAGGTGGCTCCCTATGGTAATATGCAAATTAGGATATGGGGAAGGTATGGGGCTTGGGATTCTGTTTGGGTTTCGATTGTAATATAGTTCAGGCCTCTTGGAAAACTCCAAATCAGTGGTTCTCAAACATTTTCATATCAAGGACCCCCAAAATGACATGTATCTGCAGACCCCCATCTGAAATATTTTCTGCCAGGGAAGTTTTCAAGATTAATCAAAACGAAAATAGCCCATCTACAAGCTCAAACTGGGTAGTAATGGTATGCATTGTGAACTTGAAGATCGGCCATTTTCAAACAAATTATAACATAGGGTTAAAATGGTAAAACGGTTCCTCATTTTTCTGTGGACCCCCTTGAACTTCCTAAAGAACCCCTGGGGGTCCCCAGACCACACTTTGAGAACCACTGCTCTAAAGATATGATAAAGATTTTATTGTAAAATTAATCATATATTACTGTAGAATTGAAGAAACTAAGAAGCGCCATTCCCACTGGGCACGACAACTATAAAGATAACTATAACTATATCGTTCATCATTGTAGAATAGTTGAACACTGCCATTCACTTGCCTCAGAACGATTCTCAAAACAATATATTTTTCATAGTTATAGTTACTAGTCCTGTGCCCGGGGGTGTGCTATTTTCCCCCTCCGGCGTAAGTTTAAAAGTCTCTTTACGAGCATTATTGTGGAGAGTAATTCGTCCTCCTGTTGTGTGTCAAGGTGCTGGGGCCAGGCGAGTGATGTGATGACGACAGACAGGCAGAGCAGCAGTGGCAGAGATGTATTGATGGGCTCACACTACTCTTTCTACATGCTGCATTCAAACCTGAAACTATTTATTTGTTTCTAGCCGCTTCAATCGCTTCACTTTGGTCGCGCTGGTCAGCATTAGAAAAAACATCAGAATCATATAGACCGTAAAAAATATGGACATGGGAACCGTCACGTGACCCACTGGTTTCTATCAAAGCGAAAATGAAGCTGTTTTTGCCCTAGTATGGGTGTCCGCCATCATTGTATTAATGGTTCCCAGGGCTATTGGCTGCCAATGGTCACGTGCAACCGCAGTGATACTTGGGAGAATGACTTGAGCTTGCCGAAAATAAAGCACACGGAGAAGAAGCGTTGGATCAGAATCACCACAAGATAGCTCACGCCCCTCCTAAAGTACACTCTGCTTTAACATCAATTATAAAACTAGAAATACTGTTCCTTCGAAACAGTGTGGGCTCGATTCCAACCCAACAAATAGGATACTTTAAGGTACTGTAAGGTACAGTACCCTACAGTATTGTACTGTACCTTACTATACTGTACTGCACCTTACTGTACTGTACTGTACTGTACTGTACTGTACTGTACTGTAACTTACTGTACTTTACTGTACTCTACCTTACTGTACTTTACTGTACTCTACTGTAACTTACTGTACTTTACTGTACTCTACTGTACTTTACTGTACTCTACTGTACTTTACTGTACTCCACTGTACCTTACTGTACTTTATTGTACTTTACTGTACTTTATTGTACTTTACTGTACTCTACTGTAATTTACTGTACTCTACTGTACCTTACTGTATTGTTTTGTACTTTACTGTACCTTACTGTACTTTACTGTACTCTACTGTACCTTACTGTACTGTACCTTACTGTACTTTACTGTACTCTACTGTACCTTACTGTACTGTACTGTACTGTACCTTACTGTACTATACTATACTGTACTCTACTGTACCGTACTGTACCTTACTGTACTGTACTCTACTGTACCTTACTATACTGTACTTTACTGTACTCTACTGTACTTTACTGTACTCTACTGTACTTTACTGTACTCCACTGTACCTTACTGTACTTTATTGTACTTTACTGTACTTTATTGTGCTGTACTGTACCTTACTGTACTTTACTGTACTCTACTGAACCTTACTGTAATTTTACTGTACTCTACTGAACCTTACTGTACATATTCTATGTGTTTCAGAGGTGTATATTGAGTGCATATACTGTAGGTTAACAATCCCAGATCACATCTGTCCTCCACTATGTCTATAACCAAGGCGTTCTTCTATGTGGCCACTCCAGACTGAGGAGTGGAGCATGACTTTTATTGTGTTTGTGGATCTGATTTGAAAATGCATTGGTTGTGATATCTCCCTGAAAACCAACAACAACCACTAATACGGCTGATTGTCCCTGCGGGTTCTAGGATATATACTGTAAATCCCATTGCCCGGGATCCTAAAACCTTATTCTTTTTAAGTAAAATTTCTAAAACACTACAAAACATGTCTCAAAGACAAATACAAGCAAACGTCTCCACAGTAACACAGTAACAGTTGTTTGTGTGTGTGTGTGTGTGTGTGTGTGTGTGTGTGTGCGTGCGTGCGTGCGTGCGTGCGTGCGTGCGGGCGCACATTGTAGATCAACTTCATAGCAGTATTAAGTGGTCCATCTATGTTTTTTATTAATAATAAAATCTGCAAAGTAACAAGTAACTGAGGCTGTCAAATGCTGTATTTATAGTAGAGTATATGTAACAAAAATGGAAAGTAGAGTAAAAGTACCTCAAAATTGTACTGTAGGTACAAGTACTTGTATATACTAGAGTAAATGTACTTGGTTACTTTGCAGCACCACAGAACAGCCAATGACAGACAGGCCTTTAATCACAGCTGTCTCAATCAGTAGAGTGGAGAGGGACATTTATAGATATTTGTAGTTTTAACTCAGAATATATACATCACAAAGCTTAGATATTTGGATCAAATCAGAGAGCAGACCTGTGTGAACGCAATGATATAGATAGCATATCTGAAGTGTGAACACTGCAGCCACAGCGCCTTAACATAAACATGGGTCTATTATCCTTCTCTCTACTCTGTCCCCACTCACTAAACCCATTGGAAATGCATTGGGTGCTTAAAGTTAAACATTTTTATTTTTTTATATTTATACTACAAAACATTTCAAAACCAAAAATACAAGCACACTTGTCCTCAGTAAGCTGAACACATAAAAATTTGAATGGTGTTGAAAGGTGTAAGCGTTTAAGAGATGAAGCGCGCCAAAGTTTTGAGGAGATACTGACTAGTATATAAATAAATAATGAAGATAACATACGTGTGCTCGCCTTCCAGGCGAGCCCACAATTAATGGGAACATATTTTCACAAAACGCATACAGTATCATAGTGATTGAAACAAGACTTTAAACTAGTGACAGGAACCATACAGTATTTATGACTGTTTATTAAGGCAATCAAATCTAATGTAAAGTTCGGGTGAAAATTAATGGAGTCCCATGCTGCTTTTGGTACCAGAACAGCGCAAATAGCGGCCAATCCTTGGAACACTTAGTACTGTGTTTGCTTAAAGGAGCTATAGTCAAATTTTTCTTGAAAAACGGATGCTAAAATAAAAATAATGTTTCGAAAATATTTTATAAAAAAATAAGCTTCATATATTATGTGTTTCCATTCAAAAATGACCACAAAAAGAAAAAATTATGATAAAATAATCATTTTGGCCATTGTCAGACCAACACTTTGTTTACATCCTAGTCTATAGACTAGGATGTAAACAAAGTGTCGGCCCTACAATGAAAAAGTTGACTATAGCTCCTTTAAATCTGGAGAACTGGCCCTGGCCTGGTCAGAATCAAGGCGAAAAACCTGGAAAAAAGAGAGTCCCAAAACCAAACTCAGGGGGAAGCGAAGGTCGCTTCCCTTGGATTTTTCCAACTGGGGGCGAAGACACCGAGGCGACCAGTCACGCCGTTCACCCCGCCCCATTCGTATGGTTTGCGACTAAGCGCTGCGCCCATTCACGCCGTGCCCGGTCGCGCATCGTCTCGTCTTTGCATTCACTTTGTGTGTAATCGCGCCGCTCGAACTATCCAGGTTTGAACGCAGCATAAAGGAAAGTTATCACGCCAGCGTGCGTGTGTTGTGCAGTTTGAAAGTGCCGGTTGCCATTCATACCGTTCTCCTCCTCCTGGCACTGGATTCGCAATGGATTCCACGGTCTGAACTGGACTGGGCGCCTCCTCACTGCTGTGGTGAGACAAAAAACCCAGGTCGGAGTCACCACAGGACTGGACTGAACTGTCGGTATTTCTAACCTTGTTTTGCTCCCTTCCTCCCAGTTTTATATTGAATGTTGCTTGTTTTTACATTGTTGCATTGATGATTTCAAAAGGTTGCTTGCTATTTTATTGATGTATTGATGAATTGAAAAAGGTACTCTTAATGTACATGCATAATTGTTTGTATTTAGATATTGTAATAAAAGGAATATATTTGTATACAATTCATTGAGTTGTGTCATTCACTCTGTATTGGTGCAGAGAGGTGTCCGAGTAGTAACAACTCTCACACAAAGACCTGTTACACACATGGCTTCCATTATAACGTAACTTTTCCGGAATAGAAAGCCTACAGTTTCTATTAGCTTGGATTCCCCATCGATGATGTCTCAGACTGATTTCTGAACTGCCCACAGCCCTCCTATGAGACACTGTAGGCCTATTTCTTTTTTGACATATTAGTATTTCTTTTTGACATATTATCATGAACATTGGTGAGGACATATTATATGAAGATAGGTCGAAAAGTGGTGAAGTTGTCCTTTAACCCATTCAGGCCGGGTACACATTTTAGTGTATGGGAGGGGCTTACAGTACAGTATGTATCAAAATATTTGTTTTTGTAGGCTAATTTCTGATTTGGGCCTAACTATAGGTTAACTAAATGGGTTAAGGTGTGGAATAGGAGAATAATAACCAATTAAGACAGCACAGAACGACTATAACTTTAAGACAATCCACACATAGTCAACCTCATGACATGAATGAATAGCTACAGAGAAAAAACAAAACTACTGTAGTCCTTAAAAAATTATATAACTATTTTTAATGCGCTAGATGTGAGGGGAAAGCGTTCTGATCAAACATTTAATCTAGCCGATTTTGTAGCTATATTGGACACAATGGACAGAGCCATCAAACCCATAATGCAGCAATACTGGCAGCACCTTAAAGGAAACGTTGCCTCACTTCCCTGAGGCGGATGCTGACAGAACACAACACAACACAACGCTCCATATGGCCCCAGTTTAGCGCAGCTACAGACCAAAACCACCACGGTGTCGGTGTGTGAATGATCATAACCCATGACCCACTTCACAATCACATTGTCCCGTTAGGCCTACTAACTAATACAAAACACATCGGAGCCAGTCATTTCATTTTAGTCATGTCAATTATACCACTAAAATTACTCATCGTCGTCATCATCATCAAACATTTGAATAGTGTTGTGATTCATTCAAATCCAGCTTTTGTTCTTCTTTTTACCTTCATCTGCAGAGAAGTTCAAAGAAATGATGCTGCTGAGCTGATCCTCCTTCAACAATACCGTCTGACAGTGTCTGTTACTGTTGTCAGTAACATCCTCAAACTCCTACATACTGTGAAAAATAACACCCGCCTGAAAAGAAGGCTGCTGACTATTTTACACATTTAAACCGTAGGCTACAATTTAGGCATTAGCAGATGCTCTTAACCAAGAGTGATTTACAATAAATAAGGACAACACAAGATAAATAGCCTAGTAATAGGATCATAGGTAAACCAAGAACCCATCATCAGTATAACAATAGATGCCCCAAACATCTTTAATCTGTACATGAGATAAAGATTATAGATAAAGCAACTTTATTGTCCATTAAATTTAACATACAATTAAAATGTGCCTTTGGCACAGATCAGGCAGTCAGTATACAACAATAAAAACAACAGTATACATACACACAAAATGCATAAAAAACTATGCAACTAAAATGCATTCCCATAACACAGCAGCAATGATCATGGGCTGTAGGGATAGGTGGTAGAGCTATTTAAACATGTTCTTATTGAAAATGTCCACTGTTGTGGTTAGTTGGCACACGGCCCCTTGGGTTTCTAACAATGCAGCTCACAATGTAGCTGAATAGTCCTGCTGTAGAATCTACAGCAGGACTATTCAGCTTGTGTGCTAAACATGATCTACAGTGTAGATCATGTTTAGCACTGAGGATTGACAGATGTTGAAACCAAACTACACCTGCCTCTCTGCACCATATCTGCAGTCTTGGATGCCGATTTGTGTTGGCTGGGTACTAAACAAGTAAGTAAGTAAGTAAGTACATTTTATTTATAAAGCACCTTTCAAAACAATGTTACAAGGTGCTGTACAATGGACATCAATAAAACAAGCAATACAAACAATAAAAACAAGCAATAATAACAAATAAATGGTTAGAGCAAGATAAAACAAAGACAAAAAACAAAGACAGGGCCCATAGGGTATGTAAAAACTTCATGACAAAAAATGCATACGAAACAAGTGAGTTTTCAGCAACATCAATTGACTCAGCATTTTTTACCAATAGCGGAAGGTCGTTCCATAAAGTGGGAGCAACAACTGCAAAGGCTCGGTCACCCTTGGATTTTAGGTTGGACCGAGGGATGTCCAGAAGGCCTTTGTTAGAGGACCTGAGGGATCTAACATCAGATTTTGCGTGTAACAATTCAGTAATGTACAGTGGGGCCAGTCCATGTAATGCTTTGTATGTTATTAAGAGGATTTTGAAGTTAATTCTGGATTTTATGGGTAACCAGTGAAGTGCAGCCAACAAGTCAAACAATCAACCAAGTTTTAACCAATTTAATGACTGGTAGGCTACAGTGTTCTTAAGAGACGAGACCTTTTGTGACAGGCAAAGAATTCTCTCTCTCTCCACGGCTTTGAGAGAGAGAGAGAGAGAGAGAGAGCGAGAGAGAGTTTAGGCTATATTTCAAGTCAAAGATAGAATTTGATTATTGGCTGATAATAAAACTAAACTGGCACATTAGTCCGTAGGATAATGACCAGATTTTAGTTGAATCGTTCACTTTCTCATACAAACGTGAAAATTGGTACACTTGTACAGTTTGGGGCCCTGAACATTTTCAGATATGGAGCCATCGCAAAAACGCCCCCTGGTGGCGATGGCGGCCATTTTACTTTCCGCCATTACCAATTAATGTATTTTACATCATAACTCCTGAACTAAACATGATAATACCGAATATATGAGGTCTAGACCTATGTTTTGATGGTCAAGGATTCCATTGATATCATGTACAACATCATAAACTGTTCAGGTGAATAGTTAATGGTCATTTCGGTGATGTTTTGAGGTAGTCTGCTGGTTTTGGTCGAACATTTTTCACTTTTTCATAAAAGTATGAAATTTGGTACACTTGTACAGTTTGGGACCCTGAACATTGTCAGATATGGAGCCATCGCAAAAACGCCCCCTGGTGGCCATGGCGGACATTTTAATATCCGCCATTACCAGATAATATATTTTGCGTCTTATCTCCTGAACCATACATAATAATACAGAATATGTGATTTCTACACCTATGTTTTGATGGTCAATGATTCCATTGATAATGTGTACAACATCATAAACTGTCCAGCTGAATAGTCAATAGTCAATTCAGTGATGTGAGGTTTTTAAGAACTTTGATTACATTGTGTTTTTTCTAGATATATATACATTTGCATTTGTTATATTGTTGATGATGTACTGACATATTATCTTGTTTATTATTGTGATGTTATCTGCTTATTGTAAGTCGCTTTGGATTAAAAGCGTCTGCTAAATGCCTAAACTGTAAACTGTAAACTCTATGTGAGATGGAAATCACAATATTTCGTGTCTGTTGCATACATGTTGTTTTAGAGTTTTAGCTTTGCCCCTGATAATACAGTGAGAGCAGAGCAATATTCAATATGACAATAACAAATTAGCTTTAAATAATGTATTATTATTATTATTATTAAAGGTTTATTTAAAAGATTTTATTTCAGAAATAGTTGGTTTTGTTGTTAGAACATTTTGGTTTCCTTGTCTTTCTAATTGATTTCTTAAGCACATATATTTCATTTCATATTTTTCCTAGTATTGATTTCATGTTTCATGCATGTTTTTATGTTTGACTGATTTATTGTTGTCGTTGTTGATGACAATGAATATATTCTTCAATCTTCACTGTCTTCTTCACAGCCTCCTCCACATTGACACTATGCTGTGCACTAAGGAGGCTTTTTTGCATTTATTTGCAGCCTTTCTTGCAGCCACAACTCAAGAGCTCAAGAGCTTGGCTTGCCTGTGGAAGAATTGACCACAATGGTCTCCAATTAAGTGGGTACGTCCAACCCTAGTCTGTTGGAGATGGTATATCTGGTGCCACCTCAAATGTTTGTCCCCAACAGTGTACTCCTTGGTACACTGTTATTTTGAGGTGCTGCAACAGTGCATCCTTAGTTGGGGGTATATGCCCCATCACTCTTCCTTTTTTTGTGAATAATTCAAGATGAGCTTGATTGATGTCAAGTTGGCTGCTGGTGCGATCGTAGGCGAGAATCCAGCCTTTGTTAGCCTCCTGGTTGGTCCCTGACTGACCAACCAGCAGGCTCTAACTGCCTTGTCCCGCCCTGGTTCCGCCTTTTTTATGTTGAATTAGCTAAAACATAATTTTTGGAGAAACAAAAACATTTAAAAACATGCTGATTCACTATGCTGCCACTGAGCAGCTCCAATTGACTGAAACAAAGTTTGAAATTAGAATTGAGCACACAGAATAACAATATGAAGCAACTGAATTAACATGGCAGTGGATGGAATGTCCCACTGAATGTCCCACCAAGACACAGCAACCAATGGGTGTGGAGAGGGGCAGGACAATGGGCGGGACTTGACAAAGGGTGAATTGTGTAGCGTTCCATAACGGAAAGGACTTGCTCTGGAATTGGTTTTAAAGCCTTTGACAGAGCCATGAAGGCCTCTGTTTCCATGTCAAAGGCATTCCAGGTTTCCCATGCTTTCTTCTTTCCCCTGGTTGCAAATGCAGATACTGTGTCACAGCCAGCAAAGGCATGGAACACAGGAAGAGTTTCATCAGATCTACCAGTAAGATTCCCTAATCGGGAGATAAGCGACTGTCAGTCGGTAAGGTTGCCTTTAGAAGGCAATGGTATCGTAAAAGAACATATTAGTACAATATGTACTATAATGTTAGTACATGTTAACTCTGGTCTGTTTTCCAAGTATAGAGGGTCTAAATGGTTAAACTGAATTGATATTGATACATTCCAAATATTATGAAACTAATATTAGGTACCCCTGGACTTGCATCAAGGCACCCTAGGGTGCCACGGCGCCCACTTTGAGAGACCTGGCTCTATAGATATTTAATTTGACCTATTAGTATTGCCTGCATCCATCATGTGCTGTTTGGTGCTGTTGCATGTCTGTCTGTCTGTCTGTCTGTCTGTCTGTCTGCCGATAGCTCAACATTCGATGAATAATTTCCTGAGTGAGATGGTCCTGTTGCTGTAACATGAGGCAGCTTGATATACTAGTAGGCCTACACGCCCAGGACATGGCACCAGTATGTCGCAGGGACCCCCAATTCACCCTTTGTCAAGTCCCGCCCGTTGTCCCGCCTCTCTTCACACCCATTGGTTGCTGTGTCTTGGTGGGACATTCGGTGGGACACTCCATCCGCTACCATTGTAATTCGGTTGCTTCGTATTGTTATTCTGTGTATTCAATACTCATTTCAAACTTGGTTTCAGTGAAATAGAGCTGCTCAGTGGCAGTATAGTGACTCGGCATGTTTTTAAATGTTGTTATTTCTCCAAAAATTATGTTTTAGCAAATTCAACATAAAAAAGGCGGAACCAAGGCGGGACAAGGCAGATAGAGCCTGCTGGTTGGTCAGTCAGGGACCAACCAGAAGGCTAACAAAGGGTGAATTCAACCCTTGATGCTGAGTGCCAAGCAGGGAGGAGATGGGTGGGGGCAGACCTCCATTCAGAAACACCCCCACTTAGAAACGTCCCCATTCAGAAATACCCCCACTGAGGTCAGGGTTTCGGTTAGGGTTTAGGTGACACCTCCATTTAGAATGATGGAAGTCATGTGTAACCGCGCTGGGTCCCATTTGTTGGTATGACCCGGACGGGGATCGAACCCCGATTCCCCGTCTCGGGGGGGACGAAATGTACCCACCAACGGTGAGATGACATTTAATCCCCCCATAACATGTTTTAAATCAAATAAAACAAACTAGATTACCGGTAATCAATGTTTTTAAATCATCATTGGATCAGTGAATTGGTTTGGCATAAATATCATATTGTGTAGTAGTCCAAGTTACAACCAGGAGACATGTGACGTGTGACCTGTGTGACAGTGGGGTTGACGTTCCACTCCAAAGTGCTCATTCAGCTCATGTGCTGAGGCTGCTGACATGAGGAAGGAATGAAAACAGAAGTGAGAGAATTATTACATAAATGTCTAATTTCATCATCTGGGGTTTCCTGTAATAAGCCGTTTCAAAGAGAAGTGCAGCTGTTTCCACATGAGAGGCACTACTTAATAACCAGTAAGACTCCCTAATCGGGAGATAAGCGACCGTTGGTCGCTTATCTCCACAAATAGGGCAAGAATTTGTTTTTCCAAAATCTTCCTGATCCATGTTGATGACATGAGTGTAGACATACTGTGTAGTGGTTTTCGTGATTTTAGGGCAAAATCTGTAGGAGCAGTGTCCAAAAATGTGTTTTTAAAAATCGGCCTGAAGGTGGCGCTATATGGGACAGATTCATGTTGATGGGATGAGTGTAGACATACTGTGTAGCGATTTGCGTGATTTTAGGGCAACAATTGTAGGAGCAGTGGCCAAAAATGTGTTTTAAAAATCGGCCTGAAGGTGGCGCAATATGGGACAGATCCAAGTTGATGAAATGAGTGTAGACATACTGTGTACCGATTTGCGTGATTTTAGGGCAAAAATTGTAGGAGCAGTGTCCAAAAATGTTTTTTTGCAAGAATCAGCCTCATGGTGGCGCTAGAAGAGGGCCATGTGAGAAATGAGGGGTGGGGTCTCCGCGTTGCCTTGGCGGACGAATAGGTACCGGCCCCGGCTCTCCCGGACGCTCCTAGCCCGAGTTACGGCATTTTATGTGAGCTGCAGTGGAGGGGGTCCTCCACTGGGGGCGTCACCACTTTTGCATCCGTTCTGGAGCACCAGGAGTGGGTGGTCCCCGGGAATTCCCCGTTAGCAGCCCCGTTGGGGTTGTCATTTGGTCATTTTTGCACATTTGGTCATTCTTTACAACTGGGGGTCCCCCATGAACCTGGGGGTCCCTGGAGCTCCGGGGGTCCTTGGAGGTTGTAGTTTGCCAGGTAAGGAGTGTGTGTAATCACTTTAGTTCAGGGCTCATCACCATGTCAGCTGCCGTTGGACATTTTTCATCATTCATTTTGCCACACACATCCACAAATCACAATAATCAGTAATTTTCAAGTAGCTGATGCGGCGATGCGTATAGTTTTAAAGTGCTCGTGTGGCCTAGATATTGTAGATGATATCACTTTTTTGGGGCTTATTTTCATACACCTGGTCCTTACTGTACTGCAAAACGGTGTGTTTTCCGGCTATACCCGCATTTTTGCTGCCAATGAGGGCATGTGAAAACACCCAAAAAACTAAACTCCCGGAAAGTTATGCTAATTATTTCACAGGAAAATGTCCAGAACTGTAGTGAAAACATGCCTTAAGTGGCCAATAATATTAGCAGAATGCAGGGGTTGCCAACATGTCCATGTCTCTACAGCGCGCGCTCTCTCAGTACTATGTATGTGTGTTTTGCTTAGTTTTTTTTTTATCTGAGCATGCCATGCAAGCACTTTGTAACTTTGTTAAGGTGGGATGTAAATAAAGTGTGTTATCATTATCCCTATTCTTGAGTTACAGTAATCTATGGTTCCCTTCCAGATTCCATAACAGTACGTTTTTGGTCCAATAGATCAAGACATCCTGCATTAAGCATCCTGATTAATGCAACATTTTGAGCTTTTTATCATTCTTAATATTGTGGTTATGTTTTTACCCTGCACCTGAAGCCATGGGGGTTGAATGCGCACATCACTTTTTCCAGCTGTCTCTGTCTGTGTGGTCAAGCAAAGAGGAACCTTATTTTGCTCTTTGCTTGAGGACAAACTGCAAGAAGTAGTGGTTACACATCTGTGAATGTTGCCACATTTCCTCAAAGTTGCATATTTCAACAAACACTCTATAGAAAACAAATGAGGAAGAAACATTGACACTTTTCTTCTTTCTCTGCTGATATGCTGATCATATATAGTCTATAAATGAGACATTTGTGACAAAACAAATCTACTATCTACTGAACGTAGCATAGGCTGGTACACGCTACATCATCAGCAACCTGGCTAGAGTTTTCAAATTCTGCCGAACCCGACCCTACCCGACACACACACACACACACACACACACACACACACACACACACACACACACACACACACACACACACACACACACACACACACACACACACACACACACACACACACACACACACACACACACACACACACACACACACACACACACACACACACACACACACACACACACACACACACACACACACACTTTCAAATCTAGATAAGTCAGAAAAAATACTTCAGGGGCAAACAAACAAAATGTGGATTTTGTAACCTAAATAATTTATTCTCAACCTTAACTGTGGTTTGTGCATTAATTGTCCATGCTGAGACATATATATCATAACACACAATATTAATGCCATTATTGTTTGTGTCCAGCTGTGTTTACTTGTCTATGAAGTGGTGTTCTGATGACACCTGGTGGCTTAATAGGGTAACAACAGCCTACAAGTTGATAATCATTGCTGTATAGACTGTAGTAGAGCTTTTACTCAGTAACAGTGTGAAATAGTGTTAAACATTGTGCTAGTAATCATTGCTATAGACTAGAGTTTGTTCAGAAACAGGGGTTTCCCCGTCTCTCCCACTCTTAAATAAACAGAAAATACATTTTCAAGTCAGTATACCAACTTTACTCAGAGAGAACTCACACATAAATTGGCATACAACATTGGACCTGGAACACGTATGAAACTGAAGAGATCAAAATAAAAAGGAAATGTGGCAGTCATCAGGGATATTGTAGACATATACATTAAAAATAAAATAAGGCAAAATATCTGCCATTAAGCTGTATCTCTCACTAAACAGTAAACAGACTAACAGTATCAGTGTAAGGCATCTGTACATTTATAAAGTCACCATTTAAAGCAGTAGGTTCACCCCCCAAAAAAAGACCATCCTGTGCACCCTACAAATCAGAGGCTTCAGCCTATCAGCACCCGGGTATCACCCTGTGCACCCTGCTGATCAGGACCTCCAGCCTATCAGCACCCAGGAGACACACGTCCAGGACCCACACCAGAGGGGTCTCTTTCAGGTCCTCTGCCGTCGACACGATGTCCTCTGCAGGAAAAAAAATTACAAATAAATCAGTCAATAATAATAATAATAATAATAATTAAATGCATGCATAGGAGTCAGACATTGAAATTGAATGAACAACAAAAGGACTGCTAACGACCTCTCTTGCTCCCTCCACTCCATATATACTGCTCAAAGAAATGAATTAATTTATTTGAATTTATTTGAGTATAGTAGACTGTAGTAGTGCTGAAAGAAAGCTCAAAGAATTAACATTTTGTAAAATACAAGGTAACCACAAACCTCTTGTGACATTTTGTTCCCTTCATTTCTTTGAGCAGTGTAGTATGGGCAGTCCATAGTTTGCATACAGCACGAAGCTGCTAGGAGTGTCACAGAAAAAGTGAAACCAAGAGCCACTTTTCCAACAGACAAGTACATTTTTAATGAGCTTGTCCTGAAGCCTGAAGGATTTATTACTTGTCCCGGACAACAGGACAAGCATTAGTGTCATGCCCTGCCTGGTGTATCTTCCTAAATTACAAATATTTTCCTGGATGTCACTATGATGTCACTTCCTGGGACAGCAGTGAGTACCTGGGTGAGGAGGGGTCTCAGGGTCACCCGGGGGGCGCAGGAAGCCAGACATGAGGCAGGACAGCAGGGTGTTGGGCTGGGGGTCCTCCGGGGGGTCCTGAAGCATCCCCACAGCTCTGGGGTCCTCACAATTCACCACGGGAAGGAAGGCAGCGTCTACGGCGATGTCCCTGTTCAGGCCTGTTCAAAAACACACACACCATGGAACAGTGATATATCATCTTACACTAAATACATCCAAGATAAACAGTATGCAAGGCACTCCTGGTTAGCGTATGCGTGTGACATCATCATCATACCTGGAAGTTATGCGGGAACGCCTACTGAGTGGCAAAAAAAACGTCTTTCTGGCCTTGACAGCCCATACATCTAAATAGAAAAGTCCTATCTGATAGAATTAAATGACGTTAAACAATGTTAAACTGACTTTGCCCCTCACTTTGCCTCTCGATTTGCCATTCACTTTATGCATGCACATACCCTCTATACTGCCTCGTCAAAGTTGTTATGGTGACTTTATACATTGTCAGATACTTTAACGTGTCCTTATATTATCATCACTTTAACCAATTACGGCTCAAGTGGAGGTTTTTGACCAGTGAATGTGGAGATAGTTGTTCTGTCCATCATTGATTAGATTGATGTCAGACGGGAAAAAATAACCCTGAGTTGGAGTTTGACCGACAGTTTGAGGAGTCAGAAGTGCTTTTTTATACATCTTATTGGTTCAATATTTGTCAAATCTGCACACACAGAAGTAAATGGTGTTCAATAGCACTAAAATATATTAACCCTCGTAGGATCCTCGTGTTTTAGTCACACCCAGGGCCTTCGGGTCACTTTGACCCGGCTCATATTAAACCATTCTAAAGTATTTAGAAATCCCCAAAAATCATATTAAACACAATTTGATTGTCATTATTAACTACTTTACTAACAATTCAATAAATATTTTGTATTATCCCTGCCAGGCCGGGATGGCCAAAGGTGAGGGATTATGTTTTCACTCCTCTGTCTGTGGACAGCTAATCTCAGGCAAATTGGACCAATTAGTGTGAAACTACATACATACACTCCCGGGAGGCCTAGGAAGAACCTCCTCCCCTAATTCTTCACATTTGCCTCTTATAGCGCCACCATCAGGCTGTTGTGTGAACAGCTAATCTCAGGCACCACTTCAGCATCAAACTTGGCACACATACGCCCAGGAGGCCTAGAAAGAAACTCCACTAGAAATCTTTTCCATCTGTCATTTATAGCACCACCATGAGACTGATCTTTGCAAAATATCTTGTTGGTATTACAATATAGACTTTGTCCAAATCTCACACCAATTGGTACATATTATCCCTATTGTCATTTGATCAAGAACTATATGTCAAATATTTCTTGTCCCATTCTGATTTGCACAAAGTGCTACAGGTGCTCTGATGGCACAGTGTCACTGCCACAGAGGTTGTGGATTTGAATCAATCGTGGGGCATCTATGCAAACACAATTGTTGTTCGAGGGAAGGGAAGCTGGGCGGAGAGGTTGATAATTGTACATGTATTCCTACAGCCAGGCTGGGCGGCAGCTGGTTTTGGGAGGGAGGAGTAGGACGAAGGGCGAAGGCCCTACGTCCACTCGGTGGGGGGTCCTCACTGTCAGGTGATTCGGTAGGATACAACAGCAGTGACAACATAGGGGAGGAATCAATTGGCATAAGGACTGGATTGGGGAGAAAAAGAGGGTAAACCATAATTGGCTACTCAAAAAAAAAAAAAAAAAAAAAAAGAAATGCTACAAATCACGTCGGAATGCTGTGGAACTTGGAATTTGTAAAGTGGCATAGGGATGAAGTTCCCATTTGGTAGCAAAATGTGCCACTCCCGCAAAAATCGTAAGCATCTTTGGAATCGTGGCCAATCTGAATAGAAAATGTGACACATACTGTAGGCCATGACATTGATCAAATGACCAGAGAAAATCGGTATTGTAAATATCCCCCAAAACTTGTTTTGCTCAATTCTGCCTCATGGTGGCGCTATAACAGGACAATTTGGGGTTCTTCCTAGGCCTCCCGGGGGAGTACATGTAAAGTTTCACGCTGACTGGTCCAGCGGTGACTGAGATTAGCTGTTCACAGACAGAAGCAAGGAAAACATAATCCCTCACCTTTGGCCATCCCGGCCTGGCGGAGATAATATTGAATGAATTGTTATCAATGTAATTTGTAATGGTGAGCAAATTATGTACTCAAAAATCCATATGTCCAATGTTTTTTCAGAAAGAAATGGTCTAAATATTAGCCATTTAGCATACACTTTGAATGGCCGGGTCAAAGTGACCCGAAGACCCTGGGTGTTATATGTTGATACAGGGGGGTGTTGCAAATGCATGACATGTACCATTTTCATATCACATGTTTAGTACAGTAAATAAGCCAAGCAGAAGAAGTTTCATGGATAAAAACATATTTTAACATACTTTTTCTTGATGTTGAAAATTGAAAACCGGGTCAAAGTGACCCGAAGACCCTACGAGGGTTAAAAAAATAATAATAATAATTGAGAAACAGATCTGCCTGACACAGTTTGTAGGCATCGGGCATTTGAGGCATGAGCTACACAGCCAAATGTGTGGGTAGCGCTGACCAAGATTTTGCCAAAATGGCTTGCAATACTGTTCTGCTGGCATTTACTCTCATTTTGGGCTTCCCTGACACCGAGCTTAACATTAACAAAGGGTAAAAATGGCCAATATGTGTTTTTTTTTTCTTTTCCTTATTACTGTGGGAGAGAGCAATCACTCTATGTTCCAAGCAACAAAGGTGAAAACCAAAATAACAGTATTGCAGGCCTGCCAGGCCATTTTGACAATTTTTGGAGGGGAGCTAACCACACGTTTGGCTTTGTTGCTCATTCCACGAATGCCAGATCCTTACAAGCTGTACCTCGTTGTAAAGGTGACTAATCAACGATAACAATGCAAACAAATCAAACACAATACCATTTGGCATAATTAAAGAGGGGGGGGGGGGGGGGGGTATAATGTTATATATAATGTTACCTAGTATAGTGACTTGGTAGTATTCCGGACACTTATATAACATATAAAAAGTATAATGTTACCTAGTACAGTGACTTGGTAGTATCCAGGACACTTAACAACATATAAAAAGTATAATATTACCTAGTATAGTGACTTGGTAGTATCCAGGACACTTAACAACATATAAAAAGTATAATATTACCTAGTATAGTGACTTGGTAGTATCCAGGAGAGTTATACATAAGTAATGTTACCTAGTATAGTGACTTGGTAGTATCCAGGACACTTAACAACATATAAAAAGTATAATATTACCTAGTATAGTGACTTGGTAGTATCCAGGAGAGTTATAAATAAGTAATATTACCTAGTATAGTGACTTGGTAGTATCCAGGAGAGTTATCCATAAGTAATGTTACCTAGTATAGTGACTTGGTAGTATCCAGGAGAGTTATCCATAAGTAATGTTACCTAGTATAGTGACTTGGTAGTATCCAGGACACTTAACAACATATAAAAAGTATAATATTACCTAGTATAGTGACTTGGTAGTATCCAGGAGAGTTATAAATAAGTAATGTTACCTAGTATAGTGACTTGGTAGTATCCAGGAGAGTTATAAATAAGTAATGTTACCTAGTATAGTGACTTGGTAGTATCCAGGAGAGTTATCCATAAGTAATGTTACCTAGTATAGTGACTTGGTAGTATCCAGGAGAGTTATCCATAAGTAATGTTACCTAGTATAGTGACTTGGTAGTATCCAGGACACTTATATAACATATAAAAGGTATAATGTTACCTGGTATAGTGACTTAGTATCCAGGAGAGTTATAAATAAGTAATGTTACCTAGTATAGTGACTTGGTAGTATCCAGGAGAGTTATCCATAAGTAATGTTACCTAGTATAGTGACTTGGTAGTATCCAGGACAGTCCACATTGGAGCAGAAGTGTGTGGGCTGCCCCGGGGTCCAGTGGGCAGGGTGCAGGTTGGTCCAGTGCAGCAGACAGTCCTTGTCATCGTAGTGGAACCTCTGTGTGAGGCTGTCCTGGAACAACCCCCCTCTGCATAGGTGGTCCGACAGCTCTGCTCTGTGCCGCGGCCACGAGGCACTCTCCCAGGACGGCCCGCCGTCACCTTCTGTACAAAGACGCACACACGCGCGCGCACACACGCACATATAAATACCATTACAGTTGAATGAAGTGCACAGAAGAATCTGGGCCAATGTGAATACTGGCCGGCGGGGAACAGGCAATCGTTTTCAGGAACAGTTCGAATCAAGAACAGTTCGAATAAATCGGACTGCAGTGTGAATCCGTCCTTAATTACAGAGGTGATGTGTCTGTCTGTTGCTCGGTTGCGACGAGTGAAAAAGTCACAAATTGACACGGAACCAGATTATTATGAGCACAGTATTATGGTGTAAGTAAAGGCTGGGAGAGTGGGTTGTTACTGTTGTGTTATGGTGGTTTGAATTATAGTTTGTGTGTCAACACGACTGCCGTAAAATAAGAATGGATTGATGAATTAATTACAAAATTGGGGTGCACGTGCCCCGCACAGGGTAGCCAAGGAGTAGGCCACCAGTAGGCCAAGGAGGAATCTCCACCCATCCTTGGGTTCTTTTAAATGTGCCAATTATATAACATCTATAGCTAAAATCTAAAATGTCTCGGGTTCAATGTGCTTCATAAATACTGTATATTTGACTTGACAGCTGAGGTCAGAGGTCACAAACCTCCTGGGTCTTCTGTCTCCCTCCTCCACTCTTCCTGCTCCTCACCCTCCATGCTGTGGCTGGAAATGGAAACGAGTTAGAACAACCTGATGGACTCGCTGGTGGAAAGTAAGGAAGTACATTTACTAAAAAAAAAAAAACCTTTGGTGTCATTTTGGACACAGCTTTCAAATTGGATAAACAGGTTAGCTCTGTTATCAAAACTAGCTTCTTTCACCTTATATTACTAGCAAAGATCAAACCATGCCAATCCTGCAATGACCTTGAGAAGGTCATCCACGCATTTATTTCATCCAGATTGGACTACTGTAACTCCTTGTATGTCGGAATAGATCAATCATTACTCAGACGCCTACAGTTGATCCAGAATGCTAGAGCCTGCCTTCTCACCCGCAAAAAGAAGTCTTAGCTCGCTCCACTGGCTCCCTGTCTGCTTTCGAATTGATTTTAAGATCTGAATGTATGTTTTTAAAATTATAAATGGGATGGCACCCCCCGTCAGTTGCCGATCTCATTACCAACTACTCTCCAGTCATAGCTTTGAGGTTGGCTGACCAGCTGCTGCTAAAGGAGCTAGCTCTGGAATAATGTTATCAGAGCCGCCCAGTCGATAGCTATTTTTAAATCCCTGCTAAAAACATATTTCTTCTCCCTGGCTTTTAGTGACGCTTGATTTCCCTCATTGGTGCTAATGTTTGTCTGTGTGTGCTTAATCCTACGGTATGCAATAGTTTTGTTTTTTACTGCATTGTTGCTTTTTGTTTTAGCTTGTACAGCACTTTGGTCGACTTGTCATGTTATATGTGCTATATAAAAAGTTGAGTTGAGTTGAGGGCCTTTACGTCATTTGCGGAGCGGTTGCAAACACACGTAACTTGGTAACTCGGTAACTCGGTTTCATTTCAAGCACAAATGAAGCCCTGGTCGTGGCGAGAACTGAGAACTTTAATCCAGGTGACACTGACCTGTTCTGAAGTTTTCGTTTTTTCGCCAAGACGTTGTGGGTTGGGGGCTCCTCTGTCCTCTGGTCACCGTGTGGGGGGGGCGACACCCCTCCTGACTGCTCTGTCACCTGGAGACAACAAGATGCTTTCATACATAGAACAGGGCTCTTCAACAGGGGGTCCGGGACCCCTAGGGGCCTCCAGGGATGGGACGATATGAACATTTCATATCACGATTATTGTGATTGCGATTTACGATATGTTTTACTCAAACACGGATGTGCCAAATTTAGTAAAAAGGCACAATGCGATCTGCAATGTGAGGTTGATGTTAAAGGGTAAAAAATACATTTGTAGTTGAGTCACACATAGATGTGCGTGGGGAGGAATCCAAATTACCATAACAATTGGGGAGAAAAAAAGAATACAATGATAAAAAAAGAAGAATACATTTTTTATCTAATCTAAATAAAATATAAATAATAAAATGCCTATAAATCAGGGGTCTTCAACAGGGGGTCCGGGACCCCTAGGGGTCCTCAGAGTTACTACAGGGGTTCCTCCGTGTGATAGAATTTTTTTTCTCCTTTATTATATGCATACACTTGAACCCTAACATCCATATTCTGAGAACTTTAGACAAAAATAGCAGATCTACAAGCTCACAATGCCTCGCGCTGCCAAGGCGTTGTGAGCTTGTAGATCGTCTATTTTTGACAAAGAGGTTTGGTGTATAAAAAGGGCAGACTAAGTATAGAGTGAAATGTCAAGTTTTGACGGTTCAAGTGGTTAATTGAAAACACAAATTTACATGAATCCAAAATACACGATGATAGATAGATGATTAGATAGATGATTCTGCTGTCAAACTATATGGAAACTATATGGAATCTGAAGAGGTTGTGGGGGTCCCTGCTTCATCTGTCTCTCAACTAAGGGGGTCCTTGGCCTGAAAACGTTGAAGACCCCTGCTATAAAATGTACACAATACCTGGTCCTGGTCAGGGCTCTTTGGACAGGTCAGGTATGTGACAGCCATGATGTGTCCCTGAACTGCAAGTCTTCTATGCTCTCTGTACTGAAGAGATTCTAACTCCAGCTTCAGCTCAGCTGCAGACACCAGAGGAATAGCAGCTGGAAGGAGAGAACAGAACCCTTAAAGACCTGGAACGCATTATTACTTTAACCATTATTTTATGCTTTAACTATTCAAAAATAGCAGATATACAAGCTCACAGCGCGGCACTCTGCGAGCTTGTAGATCTGCTATTTTAGAAAATCCGCGACAATTTTGTGCAAGACCTTGAATATTTTTGACCAGATTCTATAAGTGTTTTTAATAGTATAGTTTGTTGATTACTTTTGATGCTGTAATGGTATTTCTTCCCTTTTAGGCAGTGGTGCTTTGGGATTTTTTTTCCGGGCGGACGGTCATTTATTGACGTCACGTGCACGCGCCTCTAGAGGCTATTTAGATTAGATTGAAAGGATGTCAGCAGATCTAATGGTGGGAAAACAATAGTTTTCTAGTCTTAATTACATTTGCATTGTTACTTAAGATTGTATGTTCTACTTTCTTTAAATTCATTTAGAAAATACAGCGCTGCAGTAGGATAGAGAAACAAAGTTTGCCTTGAACGAATCTCAAACACTAAATACCACAGTAATGGATGAGGACACCGACACACACACATCGACACATGCACATGCAGTCACAGCTGGAAACCTAAGTAGGCTATATATCCATATGAATAGAGGCTTGAGGACGCTCACACATTCACCACTAGAAACCTGTTATGCATAGTAGTAGCCACTGATTAAAGTATTGCTTGTAGTTATCGCGGATTCGCGGGGTGGGGGTTGTCGCGGCTCTCGCGGGGGGGTATGCACGCGTTTACACGGTCGTGCACCGTTCGGTGCCGTCCGTGCGCGTGCATGTGGGGAAATATTTCCGGCCACACGGCGTCCGGTCGCGTCCGGCCCCCAAAGCACTACTGCTTTTAGGTAATACAAGTTCTTAAGTCTTTAAATGGTCACTTCACTGTCACCTGGGGACCCCCCCTAAAATCATGACTAGGGAGGGACTTCCCTGGGGTCCCGACCCACAGGTTGAGGACCCACTGACATCAGAGTACTGAAGTCGAACCCTGGGTCACAGAAGTATTTTTATTTTTGTTGTTTTTTATGTTTTTGTTTTTTGTCGCATTCCTAAGCCAATAGTTTGATGACCAGCAGTGGTTCCCTATGGAGACATAAAGAGCCTGCTTTGTTCCCTATGGAGACGCAAAGAGTCTCCTGCGACAAAATCCATGAATTCTAGTCTCCATGACCCCATTGAGTAATCGATAGAAAATAATGTAATTTTAATTTTAGGGGTGAACTATCCCTTTAACGCAAGGATACCAAAGTTCTGTATAAATAAAAAAAAGCTAAATCCACTACATAAGCTAAAACACATACACAAAGAAAAAGAACTACAGCAATAAACACAGCAAAATAAGAAATACGATTAAACAACAACAAAAAGAGACATCAGACATTCTTTTGAATGGGATAATCTGTGTCAAAGCTAACCTGAGCCACCGTCCACAGGCTGGGTGAAGGTCTGCGGGGGGTGAGGGAAGCAGTAGTGACCTCCCAAAACGCACTTGTTAATCATGACGCTGTCTTTGAGGGTCTTGGTCCACTGGAGGAAACTCTTCACCCTCTGGTCTGACACGTACGCCTGGCCTTTGTGACCTCCTGTTGTAGAACATATCATCATTGTCAGGCAGAAACCTTGTATCTCCACGTTTCAAATTTGTATGTTTTTTCGCAAAGTAGTCCTGTTTCATCATACAAGGCTGTCGCACAAAAGTTGTGAAAACAGCAGATCTACAAGCACACAACGCCTCGCGGTGCGAGGCGTTGTGTGCTTGTAGATCGGCTGTTTTCACTAGTTTAAATCATTTTAAAAATGATAAATACAAAACAAACGGTTTTGGACATACAAGGTTTTCATCCGACAACGACGATATACTGTATCAGTCACTGTTCATTTCATCCACTAAAACAGTGGTTCTCAACCTTTTCAGGGCACAAATCCCATACTATGAACTGGGGACCCACCCCAAAATAATCATGTTTGAACTTTACGAAGTAAACGTTATCGAGTAAAAACGTACTCTTTGGGAGCAGCAAATCGGTGTACACAGCAGACTCTTATTTCTTTTTTTCGTACACTATTTATTAGTCCATCCCCCAGCCTACATGGCCTTGGATGTGCATGACCTTTTGGTTGTATTTCAGCCTCTTTATCAACAGGGGACTCCCCCCAAATAATCATATTAGAACTGGGGAGTGGGGACCCTAGACAAGCACTTGGAATTGCAGGTGCAATGAGGCATTAAGTTTACTTTACATTTTTGTCGACTACCTTTTTTCACCGACTTAAGCTAAATAATAATAACTAAAACTATGACTGAATATATTAGTAATTTCATCAACAAATAAAAACCAGACTAAAATGTTAACACTTATGTTGCAATGATTTTTTCTCTTCAATGTCTCGCGTTGCCATGGTTACCATAGACTTCCATGTAATTGTGCAAGTGTGTAAAAAGTGCACGCCCATGCCTAGATGATGCACCACGTGTGTAGATGCTGTTCACAGCTTTCAAACAAAAAAATCCGCTTGGAAATCCGTTCAGGCATTCATGATTTATCAGCCATTATGTTTTCTACAGATGTAAACAAACATGGCTGCCATGTTTGAAAGAATGGGTTGGTATGGGGGTTAAACATGCAATTTCGCGATCGCGATCATGCCTAATACATTTCTGGAGGTCCAAAAAAAAATTTTGAAAAAAATATTTTTGAAAAAAAATATATATTTTTTTTTCAAAAACGGCCCAAACTCGGGAAACTCGGGGTTGGCACAGCACTAGTACCAATACAAACTCGGGAAACTCGGGGTTGGCACCATATGTGTTAAGGGGGGACTAGAAAATAGAACCAGTAGAACTAATATAAGTCATTCTATGCTTGGTTGCGTGCAGGTGCCAGATTTAAATGTACTAAAACTAGACTAAAACATTTCAGATGACTAAAATGTGACTAAAACCTAAATGGAATGACAATGACAAAAAAAACTAAATCTACTGTACATGTGCCATAAGAATTAACACTGTATCAGTGTGCTGTCACACATACCTCAATATTATGTTAAATCTTACTTACCGGTAATGTACATTTCGGTCTCACAGCTGCTTGTCAGGTACGGCAATGATCCATTCACCGGGCAAAGCCTCATCTGGGTGCAAACCAGGTATGTCACTGATAAGAAGAGTAAACAACACATAACAAATCATGTACAGTATGTCATTGACAGAGTAAATAACACATGACAAACTAGTGGAGAAGGGATCCAGTACAACTAATCCATATTTTGGGGGTCTAGTGGAGAAGAGATCCAGTAGAACTAATTCAAGTCATCATTGGGTGCGTGCATACATGATGCCATCGAAAATTAGCCATTAGCTAAATACATTTTATTCGACTAGAAGAAACTGTAGATTTACTAAAAGTAAAACACTTCATTCAGGTGTCAAATCATGACTAAAACTAAACGGAACTGTATTCAAAAGACTATGTGACAGCACACTATCAGCATGTGCTGTCAGAATTACTAACACCGATGTGAGGTCAGTGTTACATACTGGGACAGACGGCGTTGAAAACATCTGGGCGAGAGGGAGAGAACAGCTGTAAGATGAAGGGATGCTGGGACGTGCCGTCCACTGCGTGGACCCAACGATACGTCCAGTATTTGTCTGGACCTGAAACAAACACATCCATTTTATTTCAAAACATTTTCAAAAAACTATCCCCAAAAAGCTAAGGTTTCCATGATTAATAATAATGAATAAGAAAATGCAATGATTTTCCTGAGTAATTTCATTCATACAATGAAAGCAATATCTAAGAAACTCCATAAATTAGAAAACAAATGTTTAACAAGTAGTGAAAATAGCTTATCTGCAACCGCGTTGTGTGCTTGTAGATCTGCAAATTTCTCTTTTGGGTCACAGGCTAAAAAACACTGCTCTAATAACCCATTAAGAACTGAGGCCAAAAGAAAAGTCTTTCAGAGAAAAAAAACATACTATATATATATATAAAGTGCTAAACAGAGCAGCTTACAGCTTAATGTGATGTGATATCCTACCTGTCTATATAATCAACTTAGACCTACTTCTAAAATACATACAGTACATATAGTACGAGACATGCCACAAGAGGGTGCTATTAAGGCTCTAAAGCCAAAACAGGGTCAATGCAGTTGATGAAACAGGCTGCCAGATCAGATTACCTCCTTTTCATTCAGTGCAAACAATCAAATCCTCTCAATTATAAAACATTATATTGCCAGTGCACTTTCTTTACCGTGAGCTACCGACAGACAACCACAAAGACCACACAAGACAGAACATACAACAACATAACATAATATACTTGAGCAGTGGGATGAAGAGCCCAACATTGTCATAGGTAAGAGTAAAAAAATAACAAAAAAAAACAAACAAACATGGAAAAAAGAAATGAAACGCAAGGAGAACAACAGTAGGCCTATTAATAACAACAACCATAAAAGAAGCAGAGAGGAGGGGGTGATCTCTCAGCGCATAGGGGTCAACTATAACATACTAATCTTTACTACCAACCGACGCCGGTGTAGGTACAGAGGCATAATAATCCATTTGGGGTTGCCAAACGTGCCGAAAGGCCTGCTGTTTATTCTTAATATTGTAATGAATTTTGTCCAGAGGAGTGTAACTGGATAGTTCATTTAGCCAATGTGAAAATGTAGGAGGAGGGATAGAAGACTTCCAATGTATGGTAATACATTTCTTCGCTGACAGAAAATCTAAGACCATGTATTGCTTTTGGTGTCTGTTCCAGCCATCCTGCCGGCCAGTGCCAAAAAGGCACAGGCGAGGGGAGTGGGGGACAGAAATCCCCAAGCAAGATGAGACTGCATTTACAACTGAGTGCCACAATGATGACACAACACTGCATGACCAAAACATGTGGATTTAATTCCCGCCTACCTCTGTTTTTTACACTTCCGGCAAAGAAAAGACATCTCACTGTTCATCTTATGCAACTTCTCTGGCGTGTAATAAACTTGATGTATAGTTTTGAAATGGGATAACTCATGGCAGAGTCCTATGGGTTATACTAGGAACAGGTATGTATTTTACCAAGACCAAGAAGACCAGCTGATTATTACTAAAGAAAAAAACTAAATCAAGTTTCAAAAGACAACTGAAGAGGCATCTGGTAGAAACCCAAAGATTGTAAGGCAATACATTATTACACATTTAACACGCACGCACGCACACGCACGCGCGCACACACACACACACACACACACACACACACACACACACACACACACACACACACACACACACACACACACACACACACACACACACACACACACACACACACACACACACACACACACACACACACACACACACAGTGACTCTGAAGAAGCCCCTGTAGTAACTCTGAGGACCCTATAACCCTGATGAGGGGATGTAAACATGAACCCAGTTCTTACCCTCGTTCCCTTTAGTCTTGCTGGTGTCCCTCACTCTCTCAACTCGACTTACAAACGTCACCAGACCGATGACATCACAGGCGGAGCCGCTGGACACACTGTCCAAGTCTGACCTGAAAGGAGCGAGCACGCACACACACACAAAACCAAACCATTAGTTCTGAAACTTTTTTGCAATTAAAATAATATTAAAAAAACATCACACAACTGTTAAAAGATCTACATGCTACATGCTCACAACGCCTCACAACGCAATGTAGATCTGCTATTTTCACAATAGAACCGTGTTATACAAAATGTAATGCCTCAACTCTTGTCAGGGTGGGGCTGGGGGGTGATTATTTTGGGGGTTGGCCTGAAAAGGTTGAGAACTACTGCTCTAGAACAGGCTATAGTGGGATGAGAGGAGGGGGGCCTCATCCTTACCTGCTGGTAAACTGGTAGGACACCTCAGGAAGACCCCACTGAGACGGAACACATCTGGGTGGGACCACGGTAATGGTTGCAGTTGGACTCCAAGGATTCAGGCCGATCTCTGCCACACACACACACAAAGAGATATTACACTGGGGTGGGCCTGGGGGGACAAGATCCTACTATTGTCATAAACCCAACAAGTCATTTGTGGAAGGTTTGTAGTATGTAATTTAGTGCTTACTGCGCTTTCATTTTGAAAGCATATTTTTACTTCAGTCAGTCTATTGAATGAAATTCCATTTGGTTTTAGTCATATGCAAGTTACTATCAAAACCTCCACCGGCTGTCAGTCAGTCATTCAGTCAGTCTGTCAGTCACATGTCATACTTTTCCCCTACTCATACTGTATCTCCGCCACCGTTGCCCCCATCAATGCCAAACTTTGCACACACACTCCTTGGTTGCCAAACCACAACCTCCACCCCTCATTTCTCAAATGGCCCTCTTCTAGCGCCACCATGAGGCCGATTCTTGCCAAACACATTTTTGGACACTGCTCCTACAGATTGTGTCCAAAAATGTCCCATATTCCCTCCTGATTGCCTACCATTGCCTTCTAAAGTTTGTGTATGCGACCTGACGGTCGCTTATCTCCCGTTTAGGGAGTCTTACTGATTTAGATTTTTTAATAGCAGATCTACATGCTCACGTTGCGAGGCATTGTGAGCATGTAGATTGGCTGTTTTCACAATTTCCTTAAATTGTCACTTTAGAAATGTGCATATACCCTCTCTGTACACTTAAACTGTATGTTGGTTTGTTTACTGTTGAGTGAGAAAACAATGTTGCACATGAAGTTAATCATCTGGGGACCCCCACAAATTATTTGGGGACCCCCCCCCCCAATTTGTCACGGACGCATCAAGGCTATTTTTGCTGCGGAGCATTTCTTCCATAGAAGACATGCTGGCTTCTATGGAATCCAAATTCGTCGTGGCGACTGAGAGATTTCTTCCATGCATAACGTACCTACTGAGTGAAAGATCTTCATCCGGTGATGCTGCATCTGAGGCCGGGACCTCATGGCGTAGCTCTCCTTCAGGATGTAGCCCTGCAGATACACCACCGTCCCCACGCCCAGCCTCTGGTACCACTCTGGACACAGCTCATTCCACATGACCAGGGACATGATGCCACTCTGGTCTGCAACCTCAAAGTACGCCTGAAATAAAAATAGAATGATAAATGATAATATATTATGATATAATAATATAATACCAGTAAGACTCATATGTGAGCTTGTAGTTCGGCTATTTTCAGTAAAGAGGTTTGGTGTAGAGAGGAAACAAGACCAGACCAAGTACAGAGCCAAAGGTTAAGTTTACTAAGAATTGGTGGTTTATAATGAATTGCATTTTTTTTTATGTGCAACACAATTTTACATACAACAGTGGGGGGTCTCTGCTTCATCTCTCAGCTAAGAGGCCCTTGGTCAGGAAAAGCCTGACTGACAGTAGATCTTCAAATAACCCATTAACACTGGTAAAGCATGGGCCAAAATACATTGTGGGGGTCCTTACCTAGAAGAAGTTTGAGAACTACTGATTTAGAAGGCATTATCTAACTTTTTTGCTGCCATTTTAAACATAGCTGAACTAAGCAACTGCCAAACTGTCCTTACCTTTCGACGGTGGTAGCAGGAAATTAGTTAATGGATTGAAATGAAATACTCTTTGATTTCATGCACCTTACCTGGTAAGGGTAAGGGATCTTGTGTCCAGGCTTTCCATAGTAGCGCAGTCTGGACTTCTGTAGGATCCTTACGAGGAGAGGAGGCATTTTGCGCTGGTATCCTGCACAGGACTCCAGCTCACTCACCAGGATGATCTTAGACACTGTTGAAGGACAGACCAGGGACGTGCAGAGAATGTTAAGAGAGGCAGGGGCTGAAACTTCTAAAGGGGCCTTTTGGTGAAGATATCGAAAATAGCAGACCTCCAAGCTCACAACCGGCAATTTTTGGTACTTCATAACACACTAAACTAAGCATAAAAAAGGCAATACTGGAGATGTGGTGTGGATTTCTGGACAGTGAGGGCAATTCTTTCAACATGAGATGCTGCAACATGAGAGTTTGCCAAAAAATAGCCAATCTACAAGCGTACAACTCGCCACAACGCAACGCCTTGTGAGCTTGTAGATCTGCTATTCTTTTGGCTAATGTTCCGCCCCTGGATAATGGATGTTAGGGATATTTTGATTATCGTGATAATATCGTAAATCGCAATTTCTTCGGTCTACAATAATCGTGACATGACATTTTCACATCGTCCCATCCCTACTACCCATCCATTCATTGGTTCACATCATCTCACCATCCAGCACCACATCAGAGGGGGGTCCGTCATGAGAAGCCCCCCACCACATGCTGCCTTCAGGGTCCTCGTCGTTCCACAGAGAGAGGTAGTGCTTCCTGCTCACCTGGAGGGGCGTGCTGTCATGCTGCAGAGCCTGTCACACACCACAGCATTTCACCTGTTAAGACCTTAGGCCTTCTCGAAAAATGTCAGTTTTCTGTTCAAAGATTTGTACAACTTTTTATGATTTGTCAAAAATAGCAGATATACAAGCTATAGCGCTATGAGCTTGTATATCTGCTATTTTTGAATAGCTAAAGTATTAACTGCTGGTTAAAGTGGTTAAAATCTAAAGTGACACAGACAGATGATTTCCAGATTTAAATTGGTTCAGATCTGAGGCCGACTCTACAAATGTCTTCTAAATCCTAACCGTTTCCTGAAAAACCTGTGTTTCTATGATAGTGGCGCTGAAACCGTTCCATGTCAAGGACCCCCCCCCCCCCCCACACACACACACACACACACAAGATTTGTGTTAAAAATGTTAGCTTTTAAAATATCCATCCAGGCTAATATTCGCAACAGCCAGGCCTTACCCCCGCCGACGTTCCGACACCGTTCCCTCTGGCCGCCACCAGGGGGAGCGAGTTCACGTCCGTCACGGTCGGCAGCACAGAAGACGAAGCACAGACCGTGAGCTTTGTGATGCAGACGTGACCTTGTTGGCCCACTCTCCTCTCGTCGTAAACGAATCGGCTCTCAGTGACGATGACGTCGATGCCGCTCCGCAGCGCGTTGGTGTGAACCAGGCGGTTCAGGCTGGGATGGAGGAGGCATTTGGCTCGACACGCGCCGTCGGTGAGCGTCACATCGTAGCAGGTGTGGGCGGAGTCAGACTGGTGCTGCTGAGGCCTAGGGCTTTGCAAACATTTACAGTTGACGATTAATATTTTTCATACAAATAACTGCGATTATGACGATTATATGCAAAAGTAACTGTGATCATCTCAAATGATTGCAATTAGACGATTGTGTAATAGTTGTGACGTACTGAGGCTGAGGAGGGGACAGGTATCTGTGGAGCCCGATGACAGCCACAGGAACCTGATGCTCTGGTTCCGTACGCAGTGACACAGAACCACTGGGACTGGAACACAGCCAGCGCTGCAGGAAAGACACGGATGCTGCTGCTGCTGGATTATCTGGAAGCTGGAATGGATGGGTGGATGAATGGATGAATTCATTATTGGGTGGGTGAGTCTCTCTGTGTCACCTAAGCGGATCAAGTTTTTACCCCTGTCAAATCCTTTTTGAACACAGCTCATGATGAGGGGCAGTAGAAAATAAAATGGGATTCTATCTCAACGTCATTAATGGCGGTGGTTCTCAAGGTGAGGTGTGGGGAGCCCCAGAGGGTCTTTGAGGGGGGGGTCCAGCAGGGGGTCCCCGGCGAAATGAAATGATAGATAGTTAGGAACCAAATGGACCCTTACAGTTCTGTAACTCTGAGCGTGTATAAATGGACCCTTAAGCCTCTATCAGAGTCCAGGGTGAAGAGCTATTCACTTCACCGCGTTGTAGTTTCCTAGCCATCACCTAGGCTTTGTTATGTATTTTCAGGTGATAGCTAGAAAACTACAACGCGGTGAAGTGAATAGCTCTTCACCCTGGACTCTGATAGAGGCTTTACAGGTCTGTTCTAACTCTGAGAGTGTACAAATGGAACCAAATGGACCCTAAAGGCTCATTCATACATTTTAGTTGAGTAGCAACTCACCGTGGTGTAGTTTTCTAAAGTCAGAAAACTACTGCAACATTACGTCACTCACCACAGTGAGTAACAACTCACCTCTCACCCTGACAGGCTGACACATCTCTCTGTTTTTACTGACCGACACAAGGTGAGTAGCTACTCAACTAAAAGTGAGTAGGCTAGCTACTCAGCTCACCTTTGAGTGTGAATGAGCCTTTACCGGTCTGTAACTCTAAGATTTGACAGTATAAGCTGAAGTCTAAGCTATAAAGAAATGCTACCAATTGGGGGTATGTGGTCTAATGAATCAAACTGGGGGACCTTTGGTATTGTGGTTTTCTTATGGGGGTCCCTTGCGTATCTTTTCAAATGGGGGCCCGTGGGCTAATACATGTCAATTTGGGGGTCCTCGACATGACTGTTGTAAAGTAACAATAGTAAATGTACTCATACTGTACAAAATATTGTACTTTTAATAAACCTAGACTGTGATCATCGGACTCACCTGTAGAGCCAACAGTTTATTTTTTATGGACTTTTACTTGCAACAGATTATTTCCACATTGCTGTATTGGTAAGAAGAGATGTGACTCATGAGTACTTTTCTGTGTGAAACATACCTGGAACGTTCCCTCCATGTTTACAACTCTGCTTCAACAGTAGACTACAGTTGTAGTATTATATAATCCTCCTCCTGCAGGTATGTAGTTGTTGTACAGTCACACACACACCCGCACACACAAACACGCATTCAAACAAAGTACACGTTTATAAGTTTTAACAACACGACTCATATCTTAATCTAGTTTTCTTTCTTGTTCTCAGTGTTTTTCTTTTTGTACCATCCGCCATAACAACAACGCGACCGCCTACCGGGCGCAGTTTGTTGGCGTCACGTCCGGCTTTCTAAATGTTCTTTTGGCGAATATAAGCTGGAGAATATCAGAATCCCGTTGGTCAATCTCTTCAGAATAAGAGTATACCTGAGGCAGTTGAAAAACGATCAATTTGCCCATGTGCACATAAGCGCATTACAATATAGATTAATCATTTAAACGAACATATTGATAAAAAAAATTGATAAATGCTGTTCATTGGACTGGAGTGCATAGCCTTTACAAACTGGACGCTGGAACGGACAGACCCGCCCCCAGCTATTCAATGCAAGTTGCTCAGTGACGTTTCGAAGCACCCAGAAGAAGCAAATCCAGGTACTTATGGAAATAAGAAAATTGAAGGTCCAGACAAACCCAATCAAGATAAGTATTCCAATTAGTTTCTCATGCTCTGAAGCCAGCGGCGGGAACATAGGGGGCGCGTGAGTGCTTGAGCGTACTGTTATGAGAGCCCATTGATTCTCAGTCGTTCGCCCCAAACTGGCCAAACTGCATTCCTGGCACTCGGCCGATATCACACGTCGGCTTTGTCCCTTTCGAGGGCGTCACCCAGCGTCATAGCCCGCCTCCACATCCTGGCTGTATGTCTACTCTGTGTGATGTAGCCATGTAGCTCTACAGTATTCTACCCCCACCTCCAAAATAATAAAAAAAAAATCTCAACTGAACTGTTCTTATGCCTCATTCACATAGGGAGCAGCAAAGCTAAAGTTTTGCTTGCTTGGTCAATGTTATCTCAATGGAAACCAGCTTTAAAGATACAGGAGATACACAGAACAAAGCTTTGAAAGCTTTAAAGCTGGTTTCCATTGAGATAACATTGACCAAGCAAGCTAAACTTTAGCTTTGCTGCTCCCTATGTGAATGAGGCATTATAGTATTTTATCATGCCAGTAAAGCTCCTTTGAATTACATATAATTGATGTAGCCTAAAGCCTATTTGATTGATTGAAGGCTTTATTAGAAGTTTGCATAGGAAAATGTACAGTTTCATGACGGTACAGTTCACTGGTACAAGGTCTACTAAAATGAGATCCTGAAAAGACTAAGCTTATTTCAACAGGAAACCATTAAAGTATATCATATAACATTGAATGACACAGACGAATAGAACACAGTACTATGCAGTAGATATGTAAAGAAAAGAAAATGAGAGAGAAAAAATATATAATAAAAGAGAAAACAGTAAGTCTAAACAATCAGTAAGTATATACAAAGAAGGGGAAGGGGAAATTAAGTCACCCAGTTAAGGTTACAGGACAGTAAGAAAAATAAAAAGGACTGTTGTGTACAGCCGAGTGTCGAGAACAGTTTGAAAAAAAAAAAAACACAACACAACAAAGAATAGTAGTGCTTAACGTTTCTATAATGGATTGCAATTTTAAGTGACTTTTCTAAGCATATTGCAAACTCAAATAACTTACAATGGTCCATTCATCCAAACATTAGGAACTACTTATCAACACAGTGCCAAAAAAATATAAATACACAAATATACAGTAGGTCTATACAGTATAGACCTAAAGCCTAGCTTTTCCTTTTTGTAGGCTTTTTATGTTATACCAATACTTTTGGACTTTTACTCAAGTAAGCATGCCAGCATTTTTAATTCAGGACTTATATTTGTAACAGAGTATTTCTATATTGTAGTGATAGGCCTACTAACTAAAGTGATACTAAATAAAACTTTTTCCCCCCACTGATCAGCAAAGCAAACTAGCGTCCAATCCTGTGCCGAGGTGCCCTTGTCCTTTAGAAATGCTAATGTATGGCATTGTCTTAACCTGGCAGGTAAAGGATAAAAAGACAGCAGTGTAGCCTATCTCTCACACATTATTGTCCAGCTGACTCAGCAAGACAATATGCCTCCAGCAAAGAAGAAGCAGAGATTCACCCAGAAGACCCTACTTTTCACCACGCCTGCCAGCCGGACCCCAGGACCTGTCGAGGCGGCAAAGAACAGCAGCGACGCCGGCGAGACCAACCTGGCACCACCAGACCTAGAAGAACCAAGCGCCGGGCTGCCGTCGAAGACGACACATTCCTTCTTCGCACCCAGGCCCCTCCTGCACAGCAGCAGCAGCAGCAGCAGTGCCCGACCTCTTGATGACCCCCCTGTCGAGGCTGACAGCACCACAGCTGAAACAACAAACGCCCCTTCTGTACCGAGCGACAGCAGCAGCAGTGCCCGCAAAGACGTGCAGAGCAAGGGACCAAAAGGCCGTACATATCAACTGTCCTGGAAAGAGAAGTTCCCGTGGATCACGTATGACTCAACCAAAAACAAAGTTTTTTGTGCGATTTGCACCCAAGCTGCAGAAAAGAACGCCGCACTTCCGAACCAGATGCATGACCAAGAGTCCTTGAAAGCATTTACAATCGATGGATTTTCCAACTGGACTAAAGCACTCGAAAGATTCCGTCGGCACGAAAAAGGTGAGCTGCATCGTGCTGCTTCTATTTTCGTGGCAAATGTTACTGCTGGTGTAAACGTTCTCGCTGCCATGTCGACTGGTAAACAACTGCAGATGGCTGATGCAACTATAGCGTTACGGGGGACGTTATCTACTCTTCGGTGGCTGGCAACCCAGGGACTGGCCATCAGAGGCAAAACAGATGAAACGTCAAATTTGGTCACAAATTTAGAAATGCGTGGCGAAGAAGCTGAGCCACACCTCCAAGCATGGCTACAACGCAAGGAGAATAGATGGTTGTCTTCTAAGATCCTCAACGAAATGCTCGAAATTATGGCTCATCATTTGCTCAGAACACTAGTTATGGAAATACAGTCTGCTGAGTGTTTCTCTGTGCTGATGGACGAGACAGCCGACATTACAGTCAAGGAGCAAGTGTCAATCTGTTTTCGTTTTGTGGATGAGCAGCTGGACACTCAGGAATATTTTGTTGGATTTTATGAGACCTCAAAGACCACAGCAGACACACTGTTTCGGCTGTTGAATGACGTCTTTGTACGGCTGGGACTGCCAGTAAGCAACTGCAGAGGACAATGTTACGATGGTGCTGCAAACATGTCTGGCATCAGAACAGGATTACAAGCCCGCATGCAGGAACTGGAGCCCCGAGCACTGTACGTTCATTGCACCGCACATGTTTTGAATTTAGTTGTGCAGGATGTAGCCCAAAAAATTCCATGGTGCACTGTCACATTGGGAATTGTTCGTGACCTGGTAACCCTCATCAGAGATTCGCCAAAGCGACTTGCCTGGTTTAAGGAATACCAAGACGAAGACGCACCGTCTCTACAGCCCCTGTGCCCCACACGCTGGACCACGAAAACGGCATCGCTGCAGTCCATTGCTTCCAACTACAGTGCACTCATGGACTTACTCGAGGACATGGAGCTAAGCGGGGATAAGGCAGGCAGTAAAGCCCGTGGCACGCGTATGCAGCTAGAGACTTTTAGCACGTTTTTTGGTTTGAAACTCATGCTGAAGTTTTTCTCTCGTGTGGAAATGGTCAACACGTCACTTCAACACCACCAGTTGAACCTCAAGAAAGCTAAAGAGATGGTGGACTCACTCCGAGGGGGAATTGCATCTCTTCGTGAGGATTTCCAAACGTTTTGGGAAACCACTACTGCAGAAGCTGAAACACTGGGTTTGCAGAGCCCACAAGTGCCCAGACTAAGGAAGGTTCCCAGCCGCTTTGACGATGGAGGCGCTCCTCCACACATCCAAACGCCAGAAGAAATGCACCGACAGCAATACTTTGAGGTGATGGACACAGCATCATCATCTCTGGACAGCAGATTTAGTGCTGCTGTATACACACACATGCAAGATGTGGAGGATTTTGTTGTCGGAAACAGCGACTGCAAACGCATGATGCAATTCTATGGAGACGACTTTGATGAAGCCAGGCTGACACTGCATCGTGACGTTTGCCTGGAGATGGCAAAGACCCAAGGACATCGCCTGTCTACCTTCAATGATGTCGTCAACTTTTTGAAGGGTGACCAGGGAGGCACCAGGAGAGGTGTTTGTGAAGAACTCACAAGACTGGTGAAACAAGCACTGACTATCCCTGTGACATCATGCAGCTCAGAAAGGTCATTTTCTGGCCTACGGAGACTGAAAACCTATCTGCGATCCACAATGGGGCAAGGAAGACTCAATCACCTTGCTCTGTTAGACTGTTACAGTGATTTGGCAAGGAAGATTGACCTGGATGTCATAGCCAATGACTTCATCTCAAGAGGAGCCCAGAGGAGAAACACGTTCCTGATAAATAAATGGTAGGTACTAAAAAACTAAAAAATACTGTACTGCATGATGCAAGGTTTACTATAATAGGCTAATTGTAATTTACTGTAGCAATATTGTTGTCAATGTCATGGTTGTAATACTTTTTTTTTTATTCCCCTCTCCCCCTTTTCATTTATAGAGATCCATGATGGCCAAGCAGCACTGCAGCAGGCACAGTGAAGGTGACAGACCGCGATCAGGGAGGGAGAGATGTTTCATCCACATTTTTTTTGACAATATTTATTAGGGTTTTTTTTTTCTTTTTCTTTTTACACAGAAAATATTACATAAAAAAAAAAAACATGTTCCTCCACAATTAAAATAGACAAAGATCTTGGGAAAAAAAGGTCTGTTTCTGCTTGTAGCATGTTAATGTAGGTGCAATATCATGCATTAATTACTGTGTTAAGATGTTGAAACACACTGATTGCTGAAAAGTCATGATTGCTCGTGTGTCATAAAAAATTCCTACAGTGCATTCATTTTATGACATCGTTATCGTACCACTGTACTATTGGCAAACTGTAAATAAAGTACTCAATGATGGAAAAAAAAATGCCTTTTCTTTTGCTGACATGAAATGGGATATTTTGATACCAATACGTTTGTACATTTACAGTTACTCAAGTATAGGCCTGTCTGCATTTTTAATTCAGGCTGCTCTGTTTCATTGGTTTTCAATTAAATTCAAAGGAGCTTTATTGGCATGATACCAAAGTGTCACAAAACTGCTGAAAATGGGGAACATATTAGCGTTGTGGGTTTTCAGTGCCCTCTAGTGGCCAAACATAGCAATGGTCATTATCATTTTGTCTAAGCGGCTGGCCGAGCAGGCAGGCAGGCGGGCGGGGGCGGGGGCGGGGGGGGGAGGGCGGGGGGGGGGGGGGGGGCGGGGTCAAAAACGAGCACCCATTTGAATATTGAAACGTCACCGCCCCTGTCTGAAGCCATGAAACAGACACCAAGTTTGTATTTCTAGCCTATCTGGTTCAAATGTTATCGCCAAAGCTATTTTCTGATAGGGGCCAATATTGAGGCGGCCACCAGCAAGTTGCTGGGTCATGGATATTACTATAATCTTATTTTGAAGGCAAATCAATCAAACCGGAAGTGTTATATTCTACCTGCTCATAAACCGGATGTCCTATATTCGCCTAAACCTCTGCATGCAGCAGAGAATTCAGCAAAGTCATTTTCGCAAAGTAAAGACAAGGTAATATGATCTATCTATCTCTCTCTCTCACACACGCAAAACCCTAGCCTAGGTCTGAAAAGACACCTACAAACGGCTACTATTCGAAACTTGTAATAAACTAAACCCATACCAACCTTTTTCCTTTGTAAATATCCCCTATTTCACTTTATTAGCCTACTATTGTTTCTTTTTCCCTTGTTGTTTTATTTTTTATGAGTGCTTTTTATTTTCTCCCATTGTGTTACTGACAATTCCCTATGCAAAGTACAGACATCCGTCTGTAGGCCTACATGTTATATGTTATGAGATAGATAAGTGGTTCCTGTGTAAATAAGCCTAAAAGCTTAATAGGATCTCCTTTTACCTTGTACCTTGTACCAGTGAATTGTACTGTCATGAAACTGTACTTTTCCTATGCAAACTTATAATAAATTCTATAATCAATAAAAACACACACACACACACACACACACACACACACACACACACACACACACACACACACTTTTTTAATACCGTCTGTCCGTCCATCAGGTTGTATCATGAATCCCGTGATTGGTTTGGGATTTGGAAATTAAAAGTCCATGGACAGGAGCGGACAGAAGCAGGTGTGTTTTATATCAAACAGCAGAAACAAATGCTACCAGTCACAGACTGGGAACAGTCTTGCTTTGCTCTTGCAAGTCAAAGTACACGCCTATTTCCTAAACAAGCCTGATCTACAAGCCCTAGGCCTACAACGTGGCACAGATGGAACACGTTGTGGTCCTGGAGATCTTGTATGTTCTGCGTGCTACTCAGAAGAGGCCTTCACGGGTCCAATTTGACCTACCCGAACCCAAATCATATTTCGAATTATTATTATTAGAAATATGAGAACCGATACCCGAGCAGCACCGAGAGATGTCGGAACAGAGCCGAACAGACTCAATTTCCCCTGCCCCCTCTTTGTATATACTTACTGTTTGTTTAGACTTACTGTTTTCTCTTTCTTTTTTTCTCTCATTTTCTTTTATTTACATATCTACTGCATAGTACTGTGTTCTATTCGTCTGTCATTCAATGTTATATGAGATACTTTAATGGTTTCCTGTTGAAATAAGCTTAGTCTTTTCAGGATCTCCTTTTAGTAGACCTTGTACCAGTGAACTGTACCGTCATGAAACTGTACCTTTTCCTATGCAAACTTCTAATAAAGCCTTCAATCAATCAATCAAACTCAACGGAACCGGCCATTATTAGAATTATGAGATCCGATACCTGATTAGCACCGAGAGATGTGAGAGCCGAGATCCGAAATGACCGAATGCCAGCGTTATTATAAAAAGTTGTATATTATCATTAAATAGGACTTTTTCTTTCTTACCGTTGCTTGGTGCTGCTTGCCCCTGGTCATTAACATATTTCCCATTGACGTTGAATAAATCCACATTTTCTTTAGATGTGTAATCTTTCATCTGTCATACGACGCAGCAGCAGTTATTGTAAAATATTAAATCTCACACATTCACAAAACGTGATCTCGATATGCCTGTTGCAATCAATCATTAATATATAGGACAAATTGTATTTGATTTTAGTTCTTTTGAAATTGTTCGCCTATCCTGGCACACCTTAAATAGCGATTCCAGGTTGAACGTAGTCAAGTATTGCTGTCTACTTCAGGGGGGAATGGTCCATATACCCAGGGGGCAAAGGAAGGTGTGCTGCATTTGCCCCGACATACAAAGTTGTCCACCAGAAATATTATCTATGACCCAGTAGGATCACAACCTATATGGACAACCCGGTCAATTTGTACAACAAAGTCCAATATGGCCGCCTTTAGTTTTAATGGGGGGTGAATAGGGCAAAATTTTAAACTGAGGGATATTTCCACGAAACTTCACAGGGTGATCAATGGTATACATATGAACATTTTTTTTATTGCAAGTTTCCATGAAATCCAATATGGCCGCCACAATATGGCCGCCATAATGTAAGGACCCAGAAAATAGATTTTGCCTCTAACTTCTGAACCAGATGAGCTAGAAACGCAAACTTTGTGTCTATTTCATGGTGTCTGACCATGGGAGACTCAATGGAATAGCAAATATTATTATTGGGTGTGTCTGGACCTTTATTGTGCATATTTGCAAGATGGTGGACTCCCAAAATAGAGCTTTAACATAATTTCTACCATGATTGTTGACTGCTTTTGCAAATACATGCAATATGAATCCATTTGCTAAGATTTATGGCACAGAAGGGACTTATACCTGTATTATTCTTGAGTTTGCATGTTGTCAAAATGGCTGTAAACGAGATATTATATTTCCTGTCCGATTCTACTGTATGTAGTTGGAGCAATGACTTCAGATAAAATCAGAGACCAAAACAATGTATCTTAGAAATTATTTTTTAATTAAAAAAAAGAGAGATTATCTCAATGAAATGAATGCAACTGCCTTTTTGGGTCTTTCACACATAGACATGCACATGCTTTCCAACAACTTCAGCTTCAGGGAAATTATAATGAACACATGATTAAAACAGGCTGTATTATAATGCAAATAATTGCTAGTCACTATCACTGTCATGTGTACCGGTACCTATCCTGCTGCATCTTGTCTCCAGTCCTTGGCAACGACACCCCAAGTAGCATGCAATTCCCTTCTTCGCACATGAACAGTTTTTCTGGCAGCCTTTGATACAGCTACATGATATTGCCTTGTCCATTGATATAGGCCAGGCTGGCTCTGTAGATGGACAGGGGACTGCCTTCCCATCACTGAGAGACCATATTCAGTGAAGCAAGGGATGTCTGGCTTCGCGATGTGTGCAGTTTTATCTATTATGGCTGCTAGAGCAGCTCTTTTCAGGTGCAGGCCAAAGGCATTTTCTGTAGGTGGCAGCAGCTTCAACAGGGTTGATCGGTTATTTAGGAACTTGTACACTCTCAGCTTTGCCAGGTCAAAGTCCTCCGAATGGTCAGCTTTTGATGCATATACAGCTATTGTGAGGTCTCTAGCCTGATTCTTGACATCCTCTGAGAGGGAATAAGAGGAATTTTCACCAAACTCCTGAAGTGCAGGGAGATCTAGACCCATGCTGGTCTTGAACCATGCCTTCTTTCCAGTGAAAAAGGGATAGCTGGTGGTATCTCTGCCACTCAGGCTGTGAATAAAGGGCAGGGCACGACACTGTGCGAGCCCATGGGCTGAGACCATGTGATGGATAGGAAGATATGCATCCTGCTCTGTTCTCACCCACAGCTCTGGAAGGTCTAGGAGGTGGGTGGCAGCATGATATAGGCACATGATGATGATGTCTGTGTCATTAGCATGGATGACAACAACTTTGTGAGCCTGGACACTGTAGATGGTGTGTAGAATTACCCTTGTGTCGGCCTAGGGTTAGGGTCAGAGACAGCAAAAGGATGCCATGTATGCCATCCGACATTGGTCCTTTCAGAAAGGTGAAGCCTTTGGAGCAATCGCTGAACGGTACCAACGTCTGCTGTTAAAGGATGTGCCGGCCAACACAGACATCATCAGAGTTGGGATCCGTTACTCCAAAAAGTAGTGCACTACATATTACATATTACCTCTGAAAAAAGTAGTGCCTTACACTACTTCATTACTTCCTGGAGAAAGTAACTCGTTACACTACTCGTTACACTACTTTTGTGTTACTCCATAAAAAGCCTGAGATGCATTGCCAACATATATTAGATGTATTAAATATTTATTATATATTATTATAATATCTAATACAATACAGTTATGTTGTTCAATGAAGTGAGCAGGGCTCACTGGTGGTCATTTGAATGAGTCTAATAATAATAATAATATTAATAATACGAAGTTATAATAATTAATCAAAATTATAATAATTAAATTATTTCTGAGCCCCTGTGGCCTTATTTAGCTCACATATGAGTTTATTCATTTATTTATGGACATACATGGTTTCCACCTGACATTATAGCCTATAGTTCTGTATCCATATGTCAGTCAGTTTAAGCAGATTTCATTCCATTTGGCTCCTATGAATTTTCCAGTCCAGGGGTGGACATGACCTGGCGGAGATTCTCCCCCCACAGAGCGCAGCAGGTCATATAGTAATTATTATAATTTGTATTAGTAAGTAGGTAGTTCTGTAGTCAAATACAGCTGGGGAGCTTATTACCCCAGGGGGGGCCTATTCCCCCACTCTACCCTACTGTAGCAGGCGAAAGTGATGGAACTACAATGAGATGACTCCGTGTGCAGCAGAAGCACTAAAACAATGTCAAACTAATTCTAGCAGCGGAAAACTTCCCATTTGCTTAAAAAAGCAACATGCAGCGATGGTTTTGCATAAGGAATTATTAATTGTCCGTCATCATCAGCTCATGTCAGAGTCTCAGAGCAAAGGTGAGGTGCTCTTTTTCCCTCTCTCTCTCAGCCTACCGTACATTTCCAGTAGGCTAATTCATTCTTGTGGCTCGCTGGATATTTAATACTCACTATTTGGGGGTTTTAATGTATCTTGTCACGTGTAGGATATTAATCTAGGCTGTGATTCAAACGTCGGCTTTGCGCACCTCGTGATGCGCTGCCGTGCCACTCTTTTTTTCTCTTTTCTCTCTCTCTCTCCCTTTCTCTCATGGGCAAAAGGTAACTCATTTCTTTGCTTGATATTATAAATATCCGTATTTGGGGGGTTTGCTGTTTTTAGTCCCTTGTATTAATCTATATGCGATGGTTATCAAATGTCGGGTGGCTGCTGGCTGCGGCTTGATTGCCACAGTGTCACCGTGACCTGCTGCTCGCTGACAATCAAATGTGTTATCAAATGTGTTTGATTACCTCTTCTTTGGTTAGTTATTTTAGATAAATGGCAGTTCCAATGTTTTAAAAGACAAGTGATGATGTTTACAATCGGTTCCTGCTGAAGGCAGAAGCAGAAACTGCAGGCACGAAAGTAGCGAGTAGCGAGTAACGCGACCAGGCAGTATTTGTAGTGTTATTATTATTTCGGAGGAGTAGTACCGTTACACTACTCGTTACCGAAAAAAGTAGTATTATTACAGTAACGCGTTACTTTGTAACGCGTTACACCCAACTCTGGACATCATACACTTTTGCTGTGACCGGTACAGTGGACCCAGTTTTAAGACAGCTGAGCAGGAAAACAGGTATGTCCATTCAAAACCTGCAAAAGAATATGAAGTCTCTGCACAATATACAGCTCCTGATCCTCAAGAGTTTTTTGCTGTCTCTGAAAACAAAGCAAACCTTCTAAGATTCCTCTGTGAAGAATGGTGTCAAAATGAGACACTTAAGTCTGCTCTTGGTACAACCCATCTTTACCTGAGTGGAGGATTTAAAGAAGAGAAAAGGAGTGTGGTGATCAAGGAGGGGTGTGTTGTTGATGTCCCTGCACTAGAGTCAACACAACAGGAGGCCGACACAAGGGTAATTCTACACACCATCTACACTACAGTGTCCAGGCTCACAAAGTTGTTGTCATCCATGCTAATGACACAGACATCATCATCATGTGCCTATATCATGCTGCCACCCACCTCCTAGACCTTCCAGAGCTGTGGGTGAGAACAGAGCAGGATGCATATCTTCCTATCCATCACATGGTCTCAGCCCTTGGACTCGCACAGTGTCGTGCCCTGCCCTTTATTCACAGCCTGAGTGGCAGAGATACCACCAGCTATCCCTTTTTCACTGGAAAGAAGGCATGGTTCAAGACCAGCATGGGTCTAGATCTCCCTGCACTTCAGGAGTTTGGTGAAAATTCCTCTTATTCCCTCTCAGAGGATGTCAAGAATCAGGCTAGAGACCTCTAGCCTGAATAGCTGTATATGCATCAAAAGCTGACCATTCGGAGGACTTTGACCTGGCAAAGCTGAGAGTGTACAAGTTCCTAAATAACCGATCAACCCTGTTGAAGCTGCTGCCACCTACAGAAAATGCCTTTGGCCTGCACCTGAAAAGAGCATAATAGATAAAACTGCACACATCGCGAAGCCAGACATCCCTTGCTTCACTGAATATGGATGGTCTCTCAGTGATGGGAAGGCAGTCCCCTGTCCATCTACAGAGCCAGCCTGGCCTATATCAATGGACAAGGCAATATCATGTAGCTGTATCAAAGGCTGCCAGAAAAACTGTTCATGTGCGAAGAAGGGAATTGCATGCTACTTGGGGTGTCGTTGCCAAGGACTGGAGACAAGATGCAGCAGGATAGGTACACATGACAGTGATAGTGACTAGCAATTATTTGCATTATAATGCAGCCTGTTTTAATCATGTGTTCATTATAATTTCCCTGAAGCTGAAGTTGTTGGAAAGCATGTGCATGTCTATGTGTGAAAGACCCAAAAAGGCAGTTGCATTCATTTCATTGAGATAATCTCTCTCTTTTTTTCTTTTTTTTTAATTAAAAAATAATTTCTAAGATACATTGTTTTGGTCTCTGATTTTATCTGAAGTCATTGCTACAACTACATACAGTAGAATCGGACAGGAAATATAATATCTCGTTTACAGCCATTTTGACAACATGCAAACTCAAGAATAATACAGGTATAAGTCCCTTCTGTGCCATAAATCTTAGCAAATGGATTCATATTGCTTGTATTTGCAAAAGCAGTCAACAATCATGGTAGAAATTATGTTAAAGCTCTATTTTGGGAGTCCACCATCTTGCAAATATGCACAATAAAGGTCCAGACACACCCAATAATAAAATTAGCTATTCCATTGAGTCTCCCATGGTCAGACACCATGAAATAGACACCAAGTTTGCGTATCTAGCTCATCTGGTTCAGAAGTTAGAGGCAAAACCTATTTTCTGGGTCCTTACATTATGGCGGCCATATTGTGGCGGCCATATTGAATTTCATGGAAACTTGCAATACAAAAAATGTTCATATTTATACCATTGATCAACCTGTGAAGTTTCGTGGAAATATCCCTCAGTTTAAAATTTTGCCCCATTCACCCCCCATTAAAACTAAAGGCGGCCATATTGGACTTTGTTGTACAAATTGACCGGGTTGTCCATATAGGTTGTGATCCTACTGGGTCATAGATAATATTTCTGGTGGACAACTTTGTATGTCGGGGCAAATGCAGGTTTCCTAAAAAAAGGCTGGTTTGCCCCCTGGGTAATATTCATAAACAATATACTTCTCTTTCAGGTATCACCATGGATTCCAGGGAGGTTATCGTACGGAACAAGATAGAACTTCAAGACATTCTAATGGCCCACATTATCTTCGTCATAGATTGTGTATACCAAGCAACTCTACTCACGAACAGGCAGTACCTCGCACTGAAATGCTGTGCTCAGTCTCTACCAGTGAAGGCAACCACCGACCTTGTGGACACAATGCACGGCAAGGGGGAAGAAACTTGCAAGTCGTTCCTGCGTCTGCTACAAGACACAAAACTAACCGACGTGCTTCCTGCTCTGCGGACAATGCCATGGTACAGCCCCCCTGTCGCCACTTCAACTGACCCGAACACAACTTGCCTTGATGCCACTCAATGTTGTCGTCCTGTTCAGGTCGTTGATAATGTTAACACGGCTCCTAAGGCAGGCCTTGGTACAGGTATAGCAACTTACTAAGTTTTCTACCATTCTTACTTTGTGTGCAACTTGTATAATGTTATTACCAAGGAATATATATTTTTGTATAAGTATAAGTCACATTTTTTTTTTGTCATTGTTCCCGTTGATCCTGTATCTCTATTGAACACCTGGTTGCACATTACAGTAACCCTGATTGTGTTGTCCTTTCTTTCCCCCTATGGATTAGGTACACCGATCCAAGAAACTGGAAGATGGTAAACTACAGTATACAGTAGAAGTCTATAGCCTCAAAGCAAATGCTTCACTTTTTACTTTGCAGTTTATGTTTGTGTGGATTTACTTTAGACATTTCACAGTATTTTTGGGGCTGATATCGATCACCGATCAACTGGAATCAGTATCTGCCGGTACCGATATTCCCGTTCACAGTGTCGAATCCATAGATTATTATTTATTGTGTTACTGTAGCATTATTTATATATTTAATGATTCTTCTTAGAAAACATTGACATTGTATTTAAGTATAAACATTAGGAGATTGCAGGCTGAGGTCCTTTAGTATCCAATTAAACTTGTAGGAGTTGAAGCTGAGGTTACATTCATTCTCACAGATAAATATTGTGAAAATAGCTGATCTAGCTTGTAGATCGGCAAAGCCGATAGAGGCAAAGGCGATACCAATCAAAGCCGATAGAGGCATTATCGGCCGATCGCGATCACTCACCGATCAATCAGCAAATCTCTAGTTGTTTATAGCCTGCTCACGGCCATCAAAGTAGCTTAGCTTTGCGATTTTATAGAAAAATAGCCATCCATTATTTCCAATCACGGTCTTGTGTAAAAGACGCCCATTACGAAGCGAGACACTCCTCTTCCCCCCGGTTTGCTCCAGTTTTCAGACATAGAAAATAGAGAAAGGCTGAGATCCAGGCTGAGAAAACGACCAGAGGAGTGATCCCGGCCCGCGCGCTGAAGATAGCAGACTAGAGTTTACTGTTGCGGCTTCTGCTGCAGACACCCACGCCACCCTCTGATCTGCTCATGCATGCTCTGGCGGGGAAAAGAACGAACGCTCGGTATGGCACAGAGGACCCGTGAAAAAAGAAACAAGGGCTCGTTCGGCGGCAAAAGAGTTTTTAATATGTTTATGTGTTTGTTTGCGTTGCGTAGGGTCAGTGATGGGCAAGCTACTTGGAAAATATAATAAGCTACACTACTAGTTACTCTTGATTAACACATCTGGTGCCAACCCCGAGTTTCCCGAGTTTGTATTGATACCAACGCTGTGCCAACCCCGAGTTTCCCGAGTTTGGTCCGTTTTTGAAAAAAAAAACATTTTTTTTTTTCAAAATGTTTTTTTTTCAATTTTTTTTTTTGGACCTCCAGAAATGTATTAGGCATGATCGCGATCGCGAAATTGCATGTTTAACCCCCATACCAACCCATTCTTTCAAACATAGCAGCCATGTTTGTTTACATCTGAAGAAAACATAATGGCCCATAAATCATGAATGCCTGAACGGATTTCCAAGCGGATTTTTTTGTTTGAAAGCTGTGAACAGCATCTACACACGTGGTGCATCATCTAGGCATGGGCGTGCACTTTTTACACAATTGCACAATTACATGGAAGTCTATGGTAACCATGGCAACGCGAGACATTGAAGAGAAAAAATCATTGCAACATAAGTGTTAAATATAGCTCAACTACACTACAAGCTATCCCCAGAGAAATTAAGCAAGTTACACTACAAGCTACAAAAGTAGCTAGCTACATCAACACTACTTTTTCTTTTTTTTTCAACTTTCCACCAAACAAATGGGCAGGCAAAAAAATGCAAAGTTTGATTGTTTATTATAAAACAGACTGAAACAGAAAACCCTCTGTCTGGCTTTAAATTAAATGTATACCCCTACTATTTGGGACACTATTGTAATGACTGGTCTATTTATTTATTTATTCATCCTGACCATGATGGCCCGGATACTAGTAGCTACACTACTAGTTACTCTTGATTAAATATAGCTCAACTACACTACAAGCTATCCCCAGAGAAATGTAGCAAGTTTCCGTTAAGCTACTTAGAAATGTAGTTAAGCTATGTTGCTAAGCTACTTGTAGCTAGCTACTGCCCATCACTGCGTAGGGTAGAGTGACATGTCAACTGAAAAATAGTGAATGCTTAGTTATGTTATTTAAGCTGATTGTGTAATTTATGTTTATATTTTACTGTTTCACTCACTTGTTTGTAAAAGTTGACCACCGGAATTCATTAAAAGCAAACTGAGATTAATCCTGACCTTTATTTTTTAGCAGAGTTTGGCTGAGTGTTGATTTGTGTCAACACCCTGAGAACATACAGTGTTGTATTGCTCAGTCTGGTCGTGTGGGTTGTCGCCGTCCCGGATCTTTTCTGAGCACTCTCACGCCTCTCACGCACACGGACATACATTGATGCCAAAACAACCCCCAAGTTCACACCTTGACAACGCTTTAGTGTCACAACAGGGTGTTTTAACAAAGAAACAAGCCTGTATGATGTATGCATATCAACAGACCTGTAATGACGTCATGAAAGTGTGTGTGTGTGTGTGTGTGTGTGTGTGTGTGTGTGTGTGTGTGTGTGTGTGTGTGTGTGTGTGTGTGTGTGTGTGTGTGTGTGTGTGTGTGTGTGTGTGTGTCTGTGTCTGTGTCTGTCTGTCTGTCTTTACGACATCCAATGGGGAAAACCCTTGAAAAAACACAGGTTGACGTCATCCAATGGGAAACCCCTAGAAATAACAGACTGTTTCAACTAGGTGATGACATCACCATCATCGCCATTAACAGCCAATCACCATTCTTGGTGATATGGAAATATATGGTCATCATAAAAGGAACAAACAGACAGTGAAAGTCCTTTTCACACGTTTTTGAGATGTAGGTGCGATTAGTACCGCTCAGAAATCGTTTGGGCACAACATCGAATGGAGAGGAGGAAGAAATACCTAATCTATATTCTATCTATAATCAGGGAAATCTACGTCTGTGTGTGTGTGTGTGTGTGTGTGTGTGTGTGTGTGTGTGTGTGTGTGTGTGTGTGTGTGTGTGTGTGTGTGTGTGTGTGTGCGTGTGCGTGCGAGCGTGCACTGACGTCATCCAATGGGAAAACCCTTGGGAAAGCACAGTGACGTCATCCAATGGGAAAACCCTTGAAAAAACAGAGTGATCATCGGGTGATGACATCATCACCATAAAGGCTAATGAGGGACCACCATCAATAAGTGTACCCTGATATAAACGTAGAGGGTGATGTCATAATATTGAGGGATATAGTATATAAGGGCCATGAGAGGGGCCGTCTATGCCCATAGCATAGCATATGCCAGATGGGCATAAACAAATAAAATGGTGCCATTGTTGTGCATGATGCCCAAATATGTGTATTTTTATTTACTAATTGTAAGCCTTGCTGCAGGCCTTTGTTTAAGCAGCATAAATGTGACATGGTCACTGGTGTCATTGACTGCTATTGCTCTGTGCAGCTATCAGTTCTTACGGGAAACGTGGAAACGGGACGCTCAATGTAACCGGCAGGTCTGTGTCCTCGTCCTGGGGGACATTGGACGCAGTCCTCGCATGCAGTACCACTCCCTGTCCCTCAGTAGACATGGATACTATGTCAACTTTGTGGGGACTTTAGGTACCAAACCTCACCGGAACATACTTCTAGATGAGAGGATAAGGATAGTACCTATTGCAGAGGTGAATGGCATTCGAGTGGGACCCAGAATCATTACATATGTGACAAAGGTCATTCTTCAGTCACTACAGATTTTCCATGTGCTGATGGGTATGGACTTACAATCACACATTCTCATGCAGAATCCCCCAGGCTTGCCTAGCATTGCTGTGGTGTGTCTGGTGTGCATTGTGCGTGGAAGCACATTCATCATCGATTGGCACAACTATGGCTACACCATCATGGCGCTCTCCCATGGACAGACACACCCTGTTGTCAGACTGGCCAAGTGGTACGAGCACTTCTTTGGCCCCCTGGCCACCCACCACCTCTGTGTTACCAACGCCATGAAAGATGACTTGCTGAAGAACTGGGGAATCAAGGCAACCACTTTGTACGACAATCCTCCTTCCATATTCAAAGAGACTCAAGTCAATCTCCAGCATAAGCTCTTTGTGAGACTAGCCGAGAGCTATCCTCAGTTTCAGCCTAGTGGCGTCAAGCACGTGGAAGGGTCGGTGGAGAGGACGGCCTTCACGGGTCGCAACCTTGCAGATGACACCGTAACCCTGGCCTCAGACCGACCTGCACTGTTGCTCAGCAGCACCAGTTGGACGGAGGATGAAGACTTCTCTATTCTTCTGAAGGCTCTTGAAAAGTACGAAGGCTTTATTAGAAATGGAGCTTCCCTGCCATCTTTGCTCTGCGTTATCACAGGGAAGGGCCCACAGAAGGAGTATTACAGGAAACGGATAGACACTCTAGTCTTTGAACATGTGAAGATCTGTACTCCCTGGCTGGAGGCAGAGGACTACCCTGTCTTGTTAGGTTCAGCTGACCTGGGCGTCTGTCTCCACAAGTCCTCCAGTGGTCTGGATTTGCCCATGAAGGTGGTGGACATGTTTGGCTGCTGCCTGCCCGTCTGTGCCATCCGCTTCAACTGTTTACACGAGCTGGTAAAGCACGAGGAGAATGGACTGATCTTCGAAGACCATCAGGAACTGGCTCGGCAGCTGAAGTCCCTTATGTCCGAGTTCCCTAGTACTGAAGGCAGACTGGCCATTTTCAGGAGCAACCTCCGAAACAGCAGAAGGCAGCGCTGGGAAGACAACTGGGACCAGAAAGTACTGCCTCTGATCAGTGGACAGGGACCCAAAATATAACAAGCGATATTCCTTAAGTGATATATTCCTTTGTTAAAATAAGATGAACTAGTACTGCACTCTGTCAAGGTGCCAACTGCACAAGTAGGCCATCTATGGCCTACCTGTACGCCAGCAGAGCGCGGCGCCATGAGGTGCGCTCACCACTGGCAATGCTGGTGATATCACCACTGGCATGCTGGTCCCTCATTGGCTGTTAATGATGACGTTGCCAGAAATGCTAGTCCCTGTTTGGGCTACGGGCTTAAACAAAGAAGGACACCGACATACATACGCAGCCGAATGCAATACGCAGCACTCTGCTGGTGCAAGTAATAAGAATTAATAACTTGATTACCATCAGAATAATAATCATCAGAATAATCATTGCTATATAGAGTGTTTTTTCAGTATATAAACCTGCCACAAAAAGTTCGGAAATCTAACTTTGGTCAATTATATCTCCCCTTTAATAAACCCAAATGGTATTGTGTCGTTGTATCGTTGATTTGTCACCTTTACAACGAGGTACAGCTCGTAAGCATCGGGCATTCGAGGCATGAGCTACACAGCCAAACGTGTGGGTAGCGCCGACCCAAAATTTGCCAACATTCGGTCCATTATATCCCCCCTTTAATTGTGCCAAATGGTAGTGAGTTTGATATCATTGTTATCGTTGATTTGTCGCCTTTACAATGAGGTACAGCTTGTAAGGATCTGGCATTCGTGGAATGAGCAACACAGCCAAACGTGTGGGTAGCGCCCCTCCAAAAATGGTCAAAATGGCCTGGCAGGCCTGCAATACTGTTCTTTTGGTGTTCACCTTTGTTACTTGGGGCATTGAATGATTGCACTCTCTCACAGTAATAAGGAAAAGAAAAAACTACATATATTGGCAATTTTTACACTTTGTTAATGTTAAGCTCAGTGTCAGGGAAGCCCAAAACGAGAGTAAATGCCAGCAGAACAGTATATTGCAAGCCATTTTGGCAAAATTCTTGTCGGCGCTACCCACTGTGTTTGGCTGTGTAGCTCATGCCTCGAAAGCCCGATGCTTACAAGCTGTACTTCGTTGTAAAGGTGACAAATCAACGATAAAAATGATACAAAAATACAATACCATTTGGGTTTATTAAAGGGGAGATATAATCGACCAAAGTTAGATTTCCGAACTTTTTGTGGCAAGTTTATATGGGCAGTATATATAAAGAGCTGGAGAGACAGGTGGACTGTCTCTCCAGCTCTTTAATATACAGAAAATGCATTTTCAGGTTGGTATACCAATTATCCAACCAGGAGAGAAAACCATACTGGATACAAGATAAACTAAATGCACTCTGTTGAGGTGCCAACTTGCACCTCGCTCACAAATAGGCCAAAATGGCCTATTTGTGAGCGCTGCAAGCAGAGCGTGCCATGAAATCACCGCTGGCATCACTGCTTCCAAAAAGGAAATGATATATTATGACCAATGGCATCACCAGGAGTACTGGTGGTCCCTCATTGCCACTAATGATTATGTTGCCAGAGATCAATCAATCAAACATACATACATACACACATACACACACGCGCGCGCGCACGCACACACACACACACCCAGCCGATCACCGTACTTGCGTGCTCTGCTTGCGCAAGTAACAAGTGATATTGGAAGTGATGACACAGAAATGAGCAGACAAAACTGGAACAATATGATATGAACACACATGAACATTTATTTTCTGTTTATTAAAGGGCTGAACAAACGCTCTAACAATGATTACTACTAGTACTAAAACTTATCACTTACCTTTAAATACATAGGCCTATGTGTTTATGAAAAACATAAGGTGGTATATAACCTGGACTAGTGTGGTGTTACTTAAATCAAATAGAGTAGTATTGTCTGAACTCTGAAGACCAGCACACACTCACCAAACAGTGTAGGCCCAAGCCTTTACACACACTGGGTGTGATTTTTGGATGTGAAGGTTGGATGTGATGGTCTACGAATGGAAATGCCTGCTTGATAGTGAAATATAAGAAGCACGATATTTAAGCCATAAGAGAGTGACAGTAAATTAGTGATACCAGTGGTTCTCATAGTAGATTCCAGGGACTCTGTGGGTTCCTTTAGGGCAGTGGTCTTCAACAGGGGGTCCGGGACCCCTAGGGGGTCCTCAGAGTTATTGAGTCATAGAAACTTTTTTCTCCTTTTTTATAATAACCGCTTGAACCCTAGTGTCCATATTCTGAGAACTTTAGTCAACAATAGCAGATCTACAAGCTCACAACGCCTCGCACTGCGAGGCGTTGTGAGCTTGTAGATCGGCTATTTTCGGCAAAGAGCTTTGATGTAGTAGGGAAAAAGAGCAGACTAAGTAGGACAGAGTGAAAGGTCAAGTTTACTAAGTATTGATGGTTCAAGTGGTTAAATATCTGAAAACACAAATTGACATGAATCCAAAATAAATGCTGTCAAACGATGAAACTACAGTAGGCCTATATGGAATCTGGGGGTCCCTCCCTGCTTCATATCTCTCTCAGCTAGGGGTCCTTGGCCTGAAAAGGTTGAAGACCCCTGCTTTAGGGGGGTATAAATTGACCCATAGGCCTACAAGTCTGAAACTCGGATTTTGATTCCATTTGTACACTGTCAGAGTTAAGGAGAGACCCTTGAAGGTTTGAGACAGACCCATTATTTCCTCTGCCTCGTTTCTGGGAGATTTCTTTGACCTTTTAAGGAGACTTGCCAACATCCACCGGTAGGTGTCACTGTTTTGCCAACCAAGGCGCCAGCATCAGACCGGGAGGATACGGTGTCTGAAATGGGACACGTCGCGATTTGATTTAGGCAAAACAAAAATTTTGAATAATACACGTTACGAATTCTTAAGGACGACTTTGGGTTTATTCACTCAACCTTAAATTCGCCCTAAAGCGGCGTCACAATGACCTGCTAAAGCGGGGCTGCGAGCTCTAGCAAGCGAACCAACGTCCTCTGACTTATAACCACCGGTAGTTTTTCTTTTTTCCTTTTTTTTTGGAGCCTCTTTGGACTTTTTTCTTGAAGCGAATCAATCGATCAGAGAGCGTCTTCGAGCCGTCCATGCAGCCTGTGTGTGTGTGAGTGTGATAGCACTGCACGGGAGCGGCGGCAGGTAGGCTATGCACCGTTATAACGTCTAAAGTCACTGCAACACAGGCTCGTAAAAAAAAGCTCCCCAAACAATAACCTGGCGTTAGGTTGGTGTGTTTATAATAGCATGCTATGCTATATGGCTAACATTAGCAGGCTGGAAGCTAAAAGGGCTAACCAGAATAGTCATTTGTTATGATAACAAAGCATGTATAGCGCTATAACAGTATAATAACGTTACATAACCGACCAATGGATGCGTTTAATAGATGGATATGCTGTTTGATGTGAACGGTCCTTGACTGTTACATTGAAGCTGGCTTCCTTTGGATTAACTTGAGACTGTCTGAATGACTTCCTATGCAACTGTTTAGTGAAATGTTTTGGTTTCTTTTTCATTGTAATGTAAACGTGTGTGTATTTAGGGATTGCCTCCTATTTAAATTCATGACAGTTGAGCATCCATAATGTTTATTATTTTTGCACTGTATCTCTTAATGCTCTCTGCCTTGTGTAAAGCAGTGTTTCTCAAACTTTCAAATTTCAAGGTCTCCCCTTGACTCTGACAGTATGCAAATGGACCAAATGAACCTGTTAGGGTCCATTTGGTTCCATTTGTACACTGTCAGAGTTACAGACTTGTATGGGTTGTATTTAGACCCTCCTAAAGGAACCTACAGAGTCCCTGGAATCCACTTTGAGAAACACTAGCACTTTTAATTGACTTGCTCTTGAAATAAACCCGCCTTGACTTGCAGGAGCACAGCCACTGAAGAATGAAGCGAGGAAGGGGAGCAGCCCTCATCCACAGGACATGTCCAATCCCCACACTGGCTGCAGTTGAACTATAAGATAAATAAATTGTTGCACAGAATAGATATCCTCCAGACATCCCTCGACGGTTCACCGCACCCACCCCACCACCACCACCACCACACACCCCAGAGAGGCCTGCCATTGGTGGGTGACTGGGACTGTGGGGCAAAACGACTCGGGTTCGAGAGTGCTGGGAGGGGGAGGAGAAGAAACCCCTGGAAGCTGCCGAGGTTGTGGTCTTGGAAGGTTTCCTGTGCGCCAGAGAATGCTGCGCACGTGCCGGCCCGCGCCAGAATAATCTTAAAAGTAGTCTTCAAGAGACAAGAAGGTAGCCAAAGTGCCAATACTAAAAGTACAAAAGGAATAGGTATATCGACCTTCTTCAGGGGCGTTGAAGGTTCCCCGCGCACACACACACAGTGCGGAGTGAGTCCCCCCGTGGCCCTCGAGTCCGCCGAGCACCACGGAGGCGACAGGCAGCGGCGGAGGAGGAGGAGGTGACCTGAGCCGCGGCGATGGAGCAGTGCGTGGAGCAGGTGATGCAGAAGGACCTGGGCAAGAGGCTGCAGGCGGGCCAGGAGCTCATCGACGGCATCCTGGACGAGGAGAGGACGCCCGACCTGGAGCAGGACCAGACGGCCCTGGACAGGATGGTGGACGGCGTGGCCAGCTCCTGGGTCAACGCCAGTAACTTCAAGGTGAGAAAGGGAATGTCACAAGGGCGGGGGGAAAAGTGGGACTGAGTTACTAGGGCCCAAGGTGGTGGAGGGGCCTTAGTTATTTTATACCTTAGCTATTGAAAAATAGCAGATATACAAGCTCACAGTGCTGCGCTGCGAGCTTGTAGATCTGCTATTTTTGAAAATTCGTGAAAATGTGTGTGCACATCTTTGAATATATGTATTTTTTCAGCGACTGTAACTCCGATTGTGCTTCTGGGGGTGGGTCCCTGGAACGAAATATTTTGAGATGGGGGTCCGTGGCCAAATACATATCATTTTGGGGGTCCTTCACATGAAAAGGTTTGAGCACCGCTGATGTAGAAACATGGGTTTTTCATAAAAACCTCAAAGACTTGCACAAATTTTCAAGATCTTTCAAAAATAGCAGATCTACAAGCTCGCAGCGTGGCACTCGGTGCCGCGCTGTGAGCTTGTATATCTGCTATTTTTCAATAGATAAAGCACAAAATAACGCAGTGAATCCTTGTACGCAGGGCCCAGAATTTTGTGCGACACCCCTGGGGGAGAACCACGGTGGCTTTTGGGGCAGCGCTAGGCAGCCTACTGGTCCTTGCTAAACACTGCCGGTAGCAGTACCGAACAGAACAGTGGTTCTCCTCTAATGTTTTCATCTCTCAAGCACCTCCATAGCCTCCATTTGTACTTCTCAGTTGCCCTCTCTCAGAGTTACAGACCCGTTTACGGGTCAATTTGTAACCCCCCTCAAGGAACCCTGAGGGTCCCTGGCCTGGACCCCTGCTTACTTCCCCCTACAATGAATACGAATAGCAATTATAGCCGGTCTACAAGCCCCCCCTCCCCCCCACACACACAACACGCTTCGCATCACGCTGTAAGCTTGTAGATCTGCTGTGTTTGACAATGTTTGACATGCCCAAAGTAGGGATGCCAGGTCGAAAGTGATTAAAAAAGTGGTTTGATTCTTCACACCTTCCTGACCCCCCCCTCTTGTCCTATCTAAATATAGCAAAAGCAGTGTTCAAAAAAAGAAAAGAACGTCTGTGAAAATCTGCTGGGATAGCGCAATTGTTCTATTTATAGCAGCCAAAGTGCTCTTGAGCAAAGAACGTTACCCCCCCCCCCCCCCCACACACACACACACACACACACACACACACTGCAGTGACGACTAACAACAGTAGAATACTGTACAGTCTGTTTACATTAGTGATGTAAAAACAGCTGCTTGTGTCATCATGGCAAGTTGGCAACACAACCTTTATAACCGAGAAATAAATGTAGAGAAATGAATCTTAAGCATTTTATGATGTATGTGTTCACTGAATAGCAGTTTGCTATGTGATGTCACTAAATTGCGTAAAAGAGAGTGATTTTATAGTCATATTATGCCAATTACTACAGAGCTGTCATGTTTGCACGTTAAAACATCTGCATCGGCATCGTTCTTTAAAGCCACTTGGGCTGGTAACTCCCTGATGTTGCCGGAAAAAGTGCAGACAACCTTTTTGGGGGGCATTTAATCTGCTGCAATAGAATTTTCCTGTTACAGAATATTAAACAGACCTACTGAATAGGTTGCATTACATAATAATGCACACTTGGGAGCAGCATGCTAGTTGTGTACCTGTGTAGTAGGTAGGTAGCTTGAATATTTCGGACACTGTCACCATCTTCAAAAGTTAGGAGATACCCCAAGATCTATACACTGATGAAGGCTTTTTAATAATATTTGACATTTTTCAGAAAACTTAGGTCACCAACACCAACTCTTGTGAGCTTGTAGATGGACTATTTTCAACAAAATGTTTCCCCCAGGACATGGACGCTGTAGGGTTCAAGTGGTTCGATCACATTACCCAAAACTTTCCAAGTCAAGGAGGACATACCGGTAATTCTTTCTTTACTGATATTCATAGAAACACACACTTTGTCTTGGTGTTTCAGCAAAGAGCCCTCAGAGTTTCTTCAAATGCTTCTTGACGAAAAACATTTGCATTTTTGTCTAACGATTGGCTAATGATTTAGATTACATTTGTGGCGATCGATCGAACCTGCCGTGGCTTCCTGATTAAGGCTACAATACAGCCCTAAAGCAGCTAGGGGTCTTCAGCGTTTTCAGGCCAAGGACCCCTTAGTTGAGAGAGAGATGAAGCAGGGACCCCCACAACCTTTTCATAGATTCCATATAGTTTCATCCTTTGACAGCACAATCATCAGTGTATTTTGGATTCATGTTAACGTGTGTTTTCAGATACTTAACCACTTGAACTGTCAATACTTAATGAACTTGACCTTTCACTATTTAGTCTGCTCTTTTTCCCCCTCACCAAAGCTCTTTGCTGAAAATAGCCGATCTACAAGCTCACAACGCCTAGCAGCGGGAGGCATTGTGAGCTTGTAGATCTGCCATTTTTGGCTAAAGTTCTCAGAATATGGACATTAACTTAGGGTTCAAGTGGTTAATATAAAAAAAAGGAGGAAAAAAAAGTTTCTATCACACAAAGATTTGGAGGACCCCCTGTAGTAACTCTGAGGACCCCCTAGGAGTCCCGGACCCCCTGTTGAAGATCCCTGCCCTAAAGCACCTTGTTACGTTGACTTTTATATTCTCTGCTTTTACCTGACACTCTCATCCAGTCAGAGGGCCTCAGAGCCAGTTGGCAGGAAGGATCTTGTCAAGAGGGAGATGACAGTGTCCTGGTCAAGGACACATTACCAGGCCACATACACTTTGATGTTTGCTTCTCTCTTATTACCACTACAGGGTTTCCAGGGCAAAATAGTTGAGCGTGATTTATACTTCCCCGTACGCTGACGTGAAAATAGTCAATCAACAGTACACTAGGTTTGCAACGGGACGCGTGTGAGCTTGTAGATTGTCTATTTTCGGCGCACGACACCCGAGTCCTATGACTCTTCCTCTCTTACAAACAAAGATTTCTCATTGTATTTGAGCGCAGCTTGTACAGCTAAAGGCCAATTCGTCTTTTTCATCACTTTTGAAATTACATCACTTTCTTCAGTCTTTTAAGTCAGAGCAAGGCAGAGCTCTCATTTGTAACTGAGAGCCTTGACCCCCCCAGAATCCCCCTCTGAGGGTGGGTAGGGGGGGATGGTGCAGCTCTCATGCCGCACTGTAGCATGATTGGATTTGACTGCAGCCAGCGCTCTCACCGTGGCGCGTTGACCCACTGGAGTGGTATGATTGCCATCGCTCCTTAACTGGATTCAAGTCCTCTGGACAAACTGTCCCCTGAGGAAGGCTGCTCACTAGCTTAGCTTGCAGAAAAGGCTTTTTTCATAATTGATGGGTTGTCTGAGTGGCAACAGTGGTTGCATGCAAAGCATGCTGCACACAGAGGCTCCTCCTGGCTGTATGGTTGCTATGGGTGGATAATTCAAATGCCATTTATCTTAGTGTGTGCCTGTGTGTGTGTGTTTAATGTATGCTGATGTGATGCTGCCGCTGCCTGTTAATCAATACGTTGAGATCAAAGTAGCGAGAGAAGCTCAGCAGCACTCCAGTGTATGTCCTATATGACCATATATAGGGGATGATATGCAGTGAATCGTCTATGTGTACTATACAGTAGCTTCACTCTGGTATATCCACATGAACCGTAACGTATCTATTCTGGGAGTGGGCGAACATTCAGCGAAAACAAGACAATCTACAAGCTCGTAGATCGTCTATTTCTGACGAAGAGATTTGTTAGAATAGATCCCTCCCCTGGGGGACTCTGGTCAACAAAGAATACAGGGTTCAAGTGATGTGTCGGCACTCAGCAGACAGTATCGAGGCACTTCATGTGACATTAGGATGGCTGAGTGGGACAAATGATTGTGAGTCATAACAGTACAGATGGGTTTTATATTCAGTTAACTAACAATCAGTTTACAGTTTCAGGCATTTTAGCAGACGCCTTTGTCCAGAGCGACTTGGACTTACAAGGGGCGAAATCAGAGTAAATGTCTTGAAGCCTGGTTATAACAAACGACAGGGTAAATAGTCACGCAGAGTGCAAAGAGAACAATGTAGTGTAGTGCTTCAAAGACACTAGGATACCAGCCACCCTATCTGTTTAAACAACTTGCTATCTAAATAACATTCTTAACAGTTCCTAAAAGCCTCAGTCCTCCGGAGAATCCCAATGATATCTCGTAGCTGTCGTGTGGAAACCTCCTATCGCCGTTTTTAATTTTTCCCTTCTGTTTAACGAATCAACGCTATTAGTGAACCTGTACGTCTGTCGGTAGGATTTACAAATATTTAACCGGCGAAAAGTATCAGCTCTTGTGACTAAATCTCATAACTCCCTTAGAGCCATTGGGACAACACTGTATTTATTTCCTGAAAAGTAGAGAGGTTTCTCTACCAGACAGAAATGATGCGCGAGTCTCGATGTGCATCTGTTTTTGTTTTGGCGCTCGCTCCTAAAGATTATCTGCCTCATTAGCATGCACTTGACTTTTCTTAGGGTGGTGAACTATTTCCCTCTTTTATCATTGTATAATGTGTGCAGTATTATGCATGCGTGGTAGTTATGAATATATGAATATTGAGGAAGTAAACTATGGTTTACGGAGACTGAAGAGCTTTGCATGATCACTGAGAGAGGTGTGCGCAGACTATGCACACAGCAAAGAGGAACATAGACACAATCACACCTACACACTCGCACACACAGGCATGGATGGGCACACACGCGCACACACGCACTCACACACCACATCACACATTATCCATACATCCAATCACAGCACTGCATTCTGCGCTGTCCTGGAAATGCAGCTCTCTCCGTCTCCAGTCGCCCCGGTGATGGCTGTGTCCCAGTTATAGGGACCAAGCTCCCATGTGATGAGGGAGAGAGGGAGAGAGAGAGAAGGGAGAGAGTGGTGGTGATGTGAGCTCAATTTACCGGCACTATTAGCCCAGATCTGGTTCTGGTATCACTAACACTTACGCGCGCACACACACACACACACACACACACACACACACACACACACACACACACACACACACACACACACACACACACACACACACACACACACACACACACACACACACACACACACACACACACACACACACACACACACACACACACACACACACACACACACACACACACAGAGCCTTGTGAAGCATGTCATAGGAAAAGGTGACCTACAGTACGGTCCGATTTGTCTGGGAAGAGAAAAGGGGTGGAACAGTTAATTGAATCAATCAGTTTGAACTATTATGAAACAATCAATTTGTGACATGTTGAGAGATGAGTAAGCAATGGAATAATTGCTAAGAGAATAATTGGTAGATGCATGCAGCCCTATTTCAGTTGTTAGTTTTAACTTTAATTAATTGTGAACAGTTATAATTAAAGTTGTACCATGTAACTTTTTTTATAAAACAAATCTTAAAATTGTCCTAACTGTTAAATCGCTAAAGTTTTAGAACACCCACTCCGTTATTTTCAGCTTCTGAAGCCTTCTCTTTATATGTTTTCTATGATCCTGGCCGTGGACCGGATTTCGCGCCAAAATGACGTAATCTGCATCATCTGTATACGTTGTGTATACGTTGCCCAATCACATCGCCGATCATGCACACATGGTACACTACCGGCCAATCACAGCGCATCTTGAAGTGGGGTCGCCATATTTGTAGTCACCCGTGTGTCTCTTTACTCAAAAGGTAATCTCGCCTACCAGGCAGGGTGAAGTAGTCCGTTTCTCCGGAATGCCTGAACGCACAGGAACCAGGGACCCCTCTAAAGATAGCTCTCGGCGTTGTGGAGGCAGACGCGGGGGTGTGAAGGTACGAAAAACGGGCGAAAGACGCGAACGCGACCGCGGTTTGCTATAGGGCTACTGACCACTAGTTGAGCATCTTACACAGTATAGCTTTAAGGTAGATACTATGAATAAGCCCCTCTGGGTTCCTTTCTTGTCTCTCCCTGAACTACAGACAAAAATGGCAGATCTACAACGCCTGGCGTTGTGAGCTTGTAGATAACAGCTTGCTATTTTCCTTTTTTCTTTTTTCCCCTAAAAATAAACTAGACAAGTGGGCATCAAGGTATGCGAGTGCTGCACCCAGTAGTGCTTTCGAGGCTGGACGTGACCGGACGCCGCCAGGCCAATATATTTTGCACATGCACGTGCAGGAACGGCACAGAACAGCGCATGCTAGAACCATAGTTATAGGGTTATTTAACACCTACTGTAGGTTTCCAGCGGTGACTGCACCGTTAATAGGAAAAGGATCAAGTCACAGTATTGACTGCTGCAAAAAAAAGCTGCAATCTTTATTGTGGAAAAGGAAAACTGAAGCGGGTGGGTATTTAAACTAAATTAATTGGGTGGCCATAGCTGAGAGGTTAGTGAGCCCGCCTGGGGAGCCAGAGCCCCTGACTGTCCCAGGTACGATTCCAGACCAGGCCGGCAATGGCTGCTCACTAGGGATGGGACAATATGAACATTTCATATCACGATTATTGTGACAAAAGAAATCGCGATTTACGATATTATCACGATAATCAAAATCCATTATCCTGGGGCGGAACAAAAAATTGCAGATCTACAAGCTTGTAGATCGGCTATTTTTTGGCAGACATTTGATAGAGAGTGGGAAAAAAGGCTGTATTAAGTACGTATATTATATTATTATTTGACCAATTATAGAGGGTTTAAGTGGTAGCGGATATGCAACTCGGCAAATAAAAGGTGAATTGATCCCAGTGCATGACGGAGGACGATATCACGATGAATTACATCTCCACGATACGATTATCGTATTATCACGATAAGCGATAATATCGCTTATTGTCCCATCCCTACTGCTCCTAGTTGCTATATGATGGGTAGGTGCAGAGGAAGAATTTCACATATGTGCATTATACACAGTGAAACACCACAAGGAGTGGGGACTATTCTACTATCCAGTTCTCAGAGTTCAGATGAGTGTGTTTTGTGGTTTTAGGGTGGATTGATGTGCTAATAATAAAAATTCTCCCCACTCAATATTGTCTCTTAACGGCTCTGTGGCTCACGAGAATGTGGTCAGACTGTCTGGGCTGCGTCCCTTGCTTGCCTGCAGCTCTTAAAACGGTATACTTGCAGTAGTTGACCGGTGTCCCCCTCAGGGCTCTATGTTAGGGCCGCTCCTTTTTTCCCCCACCTCAACACTCATTGCCTAAAATAGCAGATCTACAAGCACACAACGCGTCGCAACGCGAATGTTATGGAGGACGTCCTGGGTTGATGTGGTTAAAATTCTGTTGTTAATGACAGTGTACCACTCATGCTCGTGGAACCACAGATTATGCAGCGGTTGCACTCATTTCTCTCAGCCTGAAATGTAAAACGAAGTTGCGTGCATCAGTAGTCCAGCACATGTCAGATTAAAGAGAACATATCTTTACGGGGCTTATGTGTTGTCTGGCTTCCTGTTATGCAGCCCCGTCTGTTCGAATCAGGTTTTAAATATATAGAGAGAGAGTCTACTGACTGGATCGGCAAAGCATGCCCCAACACCAGAGCTGTATTTCTGTGTGAGGGGGAGAAAGAGAGCCTGGCTGCCCACTCAATACGCTAGCATGAAAGGGACGTATGTGTTCATGTCTGCAGAACATACGCTGCAAGCGTGTGTGTGTGTGTGTGACATGAGTGGGAGGTGCATGTAGTGGGCGGATGGTGAGAAGGATTCACTGCAGCATGTTCACATCAGCCCCTGTGTGTGTGAGTGTGCGTGCGTGCGTGCTCTGTGTGCACTCCCGCCTCATTTGATGTGTGAGTGATATTGCTGCCGTCTGTCTGATGCTGTGAGGATCAACACTGAGGCTAATGCTAATTGCTAAACTGCGGGCATGCAGCCAGCACTGTCAGATAAATTCAGGCTGTTTTACTACCAACAACAAGACGAGATGAGCTGCAAACCCCTCCTCACAGCAGCAGTAAAAAGCATTTCCTTGTAATCCCAGTGGCACACACATCACATTTATATTTCCATAAAGATGCCATATTACTTTCCAATCTAATCTATTTTGTTAACGTGATGGAGGAAGACTGCAGTATTTTACTCGTATTGTGTACAAATATGTAGATTGGGATGGTGCTAAAAGACTATCAGAGGTCTGCTTGTTCAAACACTACACTATGTCATCCAGTTGAACAAAAAAGATACATGTTGTAATATTTAGAGCCCGACCTACGGCAGAATTTTGGGTCAGATGCAAATGCATATGAGCTTTTAACCTCTTATGTATCTCCGGGTTTCTCTGGTCAGCTGACTTGAGGCTACTGTAGTTGTCACAACAAGAACTGTACACACGCTCAGGGGTGACCACGCCTTTGCTGTCGCAGCCCCTAGAGCCTAGAAGACTATTCAGCATTCTCCTCCATATCGGTTCTGCTCCCTCCATTGAATCCAGGCTCCAAGACTATACTCTGATTCACTCACTAGCTTTTGAATTCCACTGATATGGTTGATTTTTCAATGATAGTTTCTTGTTGTTGGTGTTTGGTTATAATGTATTTTGCACTAGTACTAAGCATAATGAGTACTATTGCATTTAAAGTAAATTGGAAGTATATTTATACTGTTACTTGTATTTACTCAAATTCCTCTTGTATAAAGTGGAGATTTAAATGCAGTTTCATCCATCTCCCAGTAGATGGCAGCATTGCGCAAGTATAATTATCTTTTGTCACATTTTTAATGATTCTCTTATTATTAAGAGGTTCCAAAAATTGCATCATAGCCCAGACACAAGGTCCAGGTGATGCGTAAGGTGTTGTTATCATGGTGTTAGCATGGTTGCTCTCGCTATACGCTCATTGAGTAACCAATATCACCCCAAGACAAGGAAAGTTATATATCTGTCCGTGGAGTGAACCTATGACATTCTGTGTAACAGTTTCCATTATGGTTGCTCTCAGTGGCCGCAGTTCATCATCCATAATGAAAGATCTTACATATGTCTGTGCTATTTGAGTGATTAAAACCATAGATCTTGTTTCCACAGTGTGATATAAGAGGAAAATGTGTGGTTTTGTCAGGTTACCCACAATGCATTGCAGCGCCTACATTAGAATGCATTGCTCTCATTGGTCTGACTCCATCTCATGTTGAATTTAACACAAATCCTCTGTTTCCTTTCTTTCCTTTTGGAATTTGTTTGGCAAATATGCATTTTAACGTATTATTTTGTGCTTTTCAGGTTGTTTTGTTGGGGATGGATATCTTATCAGCTCTAGTCACGAGATTACAGGAGAGGTTTAGGACACAGATTGGAACTGGTAAGATGTTGCTCACTTCCATAATTCCTAAACTAGATTAATATAACTTACTTAAATATGATTTATTTATTGATTTATTTCACACACTACCCCAGGGGTCTTCAACGTTTTCAGGCCAAGGACCCCTTAGCTGAGCCTGAGAGAGAGATGAAGCAGGGACCCCCTCTACATAATGTATAAATGTTGTGATGGAGATTCTCATCGATTTCATAGATAGATTCATAGACTTGTTTGACACTTAATCACTTAGAATCTTAAATCGTCGATACTTAGTAAACTTGACCTTTCACTCTGTACTTGGTCTGCTCTCTTTTACCTCTACACTAAACCTAATTGCCAAAAACAGCTGATCTGCAAGCTCTCAACGCCTCGCAGCGCGAGGCGTTGAGAGCTTGTAGATCTGCTATTTTTGTCTAAAGTTCTCCTCAGACTCAGAATATAGGGATGCAAGGTTTCAAGTTGTTCATATAAAATAATTATCTTATCACACAAAGATTTGGCGGCCCCCCTGTAGTAAGTCTGAGGACCCCCTAGGGGTCCCGGACCTCCTGTTGAAGACCCCTGCACTACCCGATAATAGTTCTCTCTCTCTACCACTTTTTCTTTGAAAATGTGTCTTGGAATTGAAGTTGTAATGTTTGATTGTGTAATACTTATTTTCCTTGCTTTCTTTTTTCTCTCCTCTCCTCCTCCCTTCTTTAATGTTATTATAGAAAGCTAGTGTGTGTTCCAGTGCTGTACTAATATGACGTGTTTGCGTGTTTGTGTTTGTAGTTCTACCCAGCCTGCTAGATCGTCTAGGAGACTCCAAGGACCAAGTCAGAGACCAGGACCAAGCTCTGCTACTGAAGATTATGGACCAGGCTGCTAACCCACAGGTACTTGTACACGAATGCACGCACGCACGGCACACACCCGACTTAATTATTACAAAAATATTACAAAATGTCTTCAGTATATTACTCCACAATAGAATATATCAGCCAGGTGCAAACCAGTAACCAATAACCTCTGTTCGTCTTTCTCTGCCCCCCCCATCTCTTACTCCTCCCTCTCTCTCTCTCTCTCTCTCTCTCTCTCTCTCTCTCTCTCTCTCTCTCTCTCTCTCTCTCTCTCTCTCTCTCTCTCTCTCTCTCTCTCTCTCTCTCTCTCTCTCTCTCTCTCTCTCTCTCTCTCAGTACGTGTGGGAGAGAATGTTGGGAGGCTTCAAACATAAGAACAACAGGACCAGAGAAGGCCTCTGTCTCTGCCTCATCTCCACATTGAATGTGTAAGTAAACAATGTTCACTTAATATATGGGTTTTGTAGAAGTAGTCGTTCGCTGAAAGTTGCCATTCTGTGTCTAAAACACAGGCTTGTCATAATTATCCACCAAGGAATTGGCAGGCCTGCTGGCTCAGCCAGTTAGTGTAGTAATTAGTAGAAACAGTTGTTTTTCAGTCTACTACTATATAATACACTATGTATAAACAATATAGACAGTATAAACAAAGTCGACAGTCTATGTATTTAGTAATGACTGAAAAGGGACAGGCAGAAGCAAAATGCTTATTGTACAATATATGCCTGTCCTATATTTTCATCAAATTAAGCTGCCCACCAGAAAAAAACATTAAATTATTCACTATTTTTACGCTCAAAAATAGATTTTAAAATAGGGGAAAACAACAAAGAAATGTGTTACGCTTTCTCATGTGTATAATAGCACTAGTCCCTGATTTAAACCCAACAACAGAAACATTTGAATATACCTCCTCTTAAATCTCTTTAGCTTTGTGTGCAATAAACGTACAAACATCTCTTGCGTCGGCCAGTGCACTGATCATGTGCTCCTTGTGTGAGTCATGAGGACAATTGACATTTTAGTCATTTAGCAGAGACCCTCATATGCAGAGTGACTTACAAGTGCAAGATTGGAATACACAGAGTAAGCATGAACTCAAGTGAACAAACAACAAGGTAAATAGTCACATAACGAGAGCGCAGAGACGACATTGTAGTGTCTCAGAAGTAGCTAGGACACCAGCTAAACAGGTAATATCTAACATAGCAATGTGGTCATCTGTCACTTGTTGGTCAGTACTTTGACTGAAAGCCATCATGTGAGAAAACAGTTGTTATGGAAACGAGACTTTCTTTGGGCAATACTATCTGTCTGTCTTGTTGCTGGTATATATTCTTTATCCTTGTTTTCCTCAGTTCACTATCGGCTGGAAAATTGTTGTCAGATCGTAATTTTCCATTTAATATAACTATTAAAACAACAACTATATCTCGGTTCTGCTAGGATATAGATGTCTTCCATCTCATGGCGTCTCATCTCGAACTAATTCTCAATACTGTTTGACTTGTTTCGTTATCTGTGGTTGAAAAGTATTAGTAGCCTATTACCCAATCTACTAAACAGTAAACACACAGGACACACAGTATTATGCTAATTTTCGCTGTGCCACTCCCAACTCCCCTCATATGAGTGGGTGGGCGGTTCACATTCAAACCAGCACGCTTGATTGAAGGATTAGATAGAGGATTATATGAATGGATATTTTGTCTTTTGTTGTTTTCAAATTGCTGTGTTTGACCAAAAAGTCCCTCAGTATTGACTAGTCAATCTTGAAGACATACTGTAGATGTCCACAGCCATACATGTGTATAACCAAGGATTTAAAATAACTTATTGTACTAATCTTAATTAAGTTTTAGGATAACTTTATTTTTTGCCTATTTTTTAATTTTAATTAATATTAGACATTTGAATGGAAGGTTCCAAAAATTGCATCATAGCCCAGACACAGGGTCCAGGTGATGCTAATGTGTTGGATATGGTGTTAGCATGGTTTCTCTCACTACACGTTCATTGAGTAACCACTATCACCCCAAGACAAGGAAAGATAATGTAGGGGGCACTGGAGTGAAGCTATGAAATTCTGTGTAACACTTTCACTCACTGGTTGCTTTCCATGACTGCAGTTTATCATACATAAGGAAAGGTCTTACATACTGTATGCCTGTGGTCTTTGTCTGATTGAAACCATTAATTTTGCTTGTGTGGTATAAGAAGAGAAAGTGTGGTTTTGTCAGATTACCCACAATGCATTGCAGCGCACTTCATGAAATAGAATAATTACTCTCATTTGTCTAACGACTCTAAGCCTATCTCATGTTGTATTTGTATAGACTACTGTATGTTAACATACTGGACTGGTAACATATATTGCTGTATTGTTTATGAAGTCCCATAGCTGGATTTAGTTTTACAACATAAATAATAAGTACCTGAGACGAATAACAGTCTACGTCCATATTTGGATTTGTTTGAATAGTTTTTGATTTACCAGACTATAAACCACAAACGAGTCATGCTTAATCTGTTAAAGTGTTAATGCACTCCCCTCTCATTTTGTTCAATTGTCTGTTTTAATGTTATCTGCTCCCTTTGTCTACTGAATATTGCTTGTACAGACTTGTTGGAGATATACTGTTTTTCCACTTTCCAGAAGAATTGTCTTATAATTCCTTCTATATATGAGTTAATAAAAAAAAATCTAATTTAACAAAATGAGGGGGGAGTGCATTAAGAATTTAACGGATTAAAAACTTCTAGTTTGTGGTTTACAGTCTGGTAAATCAAAAAAAATATTTTTAAAATATGGACTAATGCCTCATTCACACTACAGATATATAGTTGAACGTTTTGCTTGGTAATTCAATGTAATCTCAATGGAAACCAGCTTTAAAGGCTGGATTCCAAGGACAGCCGACACGCCCAGCCTTTAAAGCTGGTTTCCATTGCGATTACATTGAATTACCAAGCAAAACTTTCAACTATATATCTGTAGTGTGAATGAGGCATTAGACTGTTTTTCGTCTCAGGTACTCTATTGTTAGAGAGTTAGAGAGTTATATGAATAAAAAGAATTTGCCTTTTTGTCTTAATGGTGGAATGGAAGTCACTTAAAAACAAATAAAACAAACTAAAACAATTATTATATGTCCTTTCAGCTATGGATCTCAAAGCCTGACGCTCAGCAAAATTGTGCCGCACATCTGTAATCTCCTGGGAGACCCTACGAGTCAGGTTTGTGCTGCTTCGTGACATTCATAACCATGAACGTTGACTGGTCAATTTGGGCATGCTTGGATTGTTGCACACTGCTTACACAGGGATCCTCTGTGCAAGGCTGGCGAAGTAGGGGAAAAAAACGCCTTTGAAATGGAGAGAATATTAATATAACCGTTTATCTTCCTATCATATCGTCGTTGTAGGGTGGAAACCTTGTATGTCCAAAACCGTTTGTTTTGTATTTATCATTTTAAAAATGATTTAAACTAGTGAGAACAGCCGATCTACAAGCACACAACGTTTTCTGCTTGTAGATCTGCTGTTTTCACTACTTTTGTGCGACGGCCTTGTATGATGAAGCAGGGCTTTGCTTTGCGAAGAAATGTACAAATTTGAAACGTGGAGATACAAGGTTTATGCCCGACAGTGACGATTTGAACCAGACACTGCACTGAGCAGGCTCAACCAAAATCTTCTCATCTAGTCAAGAAGAGTTACCATGAGGAAATGGGGGAAATTTCACTCTTTCGAACGACCATCATTTCGACAACGGGAGGGTTAGCCACTCACCTCACGGAGGTTAGGGCTAGGGTAAGGGTTAGGTTTGGGTGTCAAAAAGATGACACATAGAAACAGTGAAACGCTCCAGAGGACATGTAGTGATAGCTGTATTATTGGAGATAGACTGCCATCTACGGGTGAATTGCTGCTACAACACTTGACTGCACTGCACTTGGATGATGAGGCTTTAATAATCTACTTTAAATGTATTGCATTGTATTAATATTGGGGCATTTCTCCTCAAGACATGCAACTTATTCAATCCCTTGCTCAGGGGCACCTCGGACAAATAATTGTTGATGGCTGAACGAAGTATTTCTGGAAGCGAACGCGTGACCTCCTGAGTAGAGGACAGTCCCACTTTAACCCGTAGGCGACATTGCTTATGAATCTGCTGTCCAATGATAAGCTGAAAGGACCCATCATCACCGGACAGACTCTTCCTGTCCAGAACAGGAAACCATGCCCAGAGACTTCCCTTTCTGACTGTGCAGCACACACTCAGACACAGACGCAAACAGACAAAAGCATTTTTCTTGCTCATTTTGCAAATAAGACTTTTTCATCCCCTTGGTGGGCGCTAATATTCACCATTCAGCATTTGGCTGGCGTTTATTGCCCAGATACATTATAAATGTATATATTGTGAGCTTAGACACATTTCTTTCTTTCAAAACAAGTCTCCTTTTCACATATCTTTGAGCCATACATTCATTGCATCAATAAAAGTATAACATTTCATATTTGGTTGCTTCCAAAAGTGCAATGTGCTTCAGGCGTTTAAACATAAAACGGTTTGCCTTTGTTTTCTCTTCTACTCAACACTGTTTTGTGTGTGAGGTTAGACACATACTGTAGGAGCATTTACACACATTATTACAGGAGTTCCCAAACCTTTCCGTGTCAAATAGCCATAGCCTCAGGCCGTGGCCCCCCTAATGCGAAATGGCTTTTTAAAACACACTGAAAATAGCTCATCTAGTTAGTGAGCTTGTAGATCTGCTATGTTTGACAAATTTGGAAAATGTTTGAACATTTTGGAAAACGTGGGATATTGCCAACAATCTTATGAATTTAATTTCATACATTTTCATCTCCTTTCCAATTGGCACCCCTGTGGCCCCCACTTTGAACACCACTGCATTGTAGTGGTGTGAGGTCCAACAACTAGGGGTCACTGGCAAAGATTGTAAACATGGACTGTTATCGGGACATAGCATCAATTACCGTATATCAACCAAAACAACATGCGATTCATGTTGTTTTGGCTCAACTAGGAAAAGGCAAACCTAATGGTTGGCAATCCCTCACGTCCACCACTCTTCATTGAACTCGCGTTCCCCTAGGAGGGGCTGTAGGACGCCCAGAACAACAAAGACATTTTTTTAAAGCGTCCTTCATACCTCAGTCACTGTACTTATATTAAAAGAACAAAGGCGACCTGAGTGCACTAGTTTAGAGTTCAAAAGGTGACAACAACTCCAGTCCAGGTGGTGAAGAGGTTGCTTGCGAAGTCAAAAACGAATCGTAGATGAAAGGAAGCCCCATGGGCGAACTCGAAGCACACTCCAGACAAGCAAGGACATAGGGCTTTAATGAGTCAGGGCGAGTGCGAAGACAGGGGTGTCGCACCAAATTCTGGGCCCTGGGCACAAGGATTCGTGAACATTTGTGCAAGTCTTCTAAGGTCTTTTTTGAAAACCCTATGTTTTTATGTCAGTGGTGCTCAAACCTTTTCATGTGAAGGACCCCCAAAATCAAATGTAATTGGCCACGGACCCCCATCTCAAAATATTTAGTTCCCCCAAAAGCTAAATTTGAGTTACAAATGTTCTACAAGCTCGCAGGGCAGCACTCGGTGTCGCGCTGTGAGCTTGTATATCTGCTATTTTTCATTAGCTAAAGTTGATATAATTAAGGCCCGTCCACCTTGGGCCCTAGTAACTCCCCCACTCCCGCTCCCCCTTCCCCCCCTTTGTGACGCCCCTGTACAAAGAAATATGGACGTTGGACTGTGAGTGACGTGAACGTGACGTCACCCATTGATTCCTACAGACCCGTTTTGAAGCTGCTAGTTCAACTAAAAACGTCTACGAGTGCAACGGCAACCAGTGTGTGCTATTGTTGTGAAAGGGAGCGATGTATCAGTAGAACCCGATCGCAAGCCCTGAAAGCATAGCCTGATTTATCATCAATTCTAAAATGAATGGGACCATGATTTACAATAACGCATGTCGTGCGGTGTGAAGGGAGACTTGAAATAGCGATTGAAAACATGAAAGTCTTTATGAAAAGGTGTAGGCCAGGGGTTCATTGAAGTTCCCACTGACTTCAATGAGTCAGTGGAGTTTGCCCATCGGGCTTCGTTTCATTACTATTCTGTGTTCTCATTGTTAGGGTTGTATCAGTCTGGCTAGCCATCGTCAAAGAAAAGTTCGGTCCACTTTCACTTGCAGCTCTGCAGAAGTCTGTAATCGAGAGACTAGGGTTGTATTGACACAGGCCTGCAAATTGTATATTGATTGTGTACCGCTGTGTATATCTTTTGGATGTAGCCTACTAACTGACTACTTTGATTACTGCTGTGGACAGAGCAGACAATAACATTCCTATCTTACGTTAATAAGACACATGTAGTGCAAATTGTTTTGACACAGTCCAGCTATACAGTTTCAGTTTCATCTTACAACGGTCTGATTGATTTGTGTGTGTGTGTGTGTGTGTGTGTGTGTGTGTGTGTGTGTGTGTGTGTGTGTGTGTGTGTGTGTGTGTGTGTGTGTGTGTGTGTGTGTGTGTGTGTGTGTGTGTGTGTGTGTGTGTGTGTGTGTGTGTGTGTGTGTGTGTGTGTGTCAGTCATAGTGTCTGATACAGTACAACAATATAGGCCATCTAGAGCAGCAATGTATAAACATTCAAGATTGTTACCAAGAATGGTTTAATTTTACTTGTGATTTCTTTGCTAGCATCCCGAATACAATTACCTGTTTTAAAGGAGTAGTTCACCCCCTCTCCATGGGGTGAGTAATTGATAGATAAAAAGTCATTTGGGGGGTGACTAATGACTATTCCTTTAATAAGTTGTTTTTGTTGACACCAGTCACAATTCACCAATAGGTCCTGATTCTAGAAGCAGGCTGTGTTTTTGATTTTCACATGGGCCAGGCATTCCAAGATATACATTCAACAAGTACCAACCATTACTTAGAATCATAACAAACTTTGGTACTAGGGAATGATGTAGACCAGGGTTCCCCAAATAGTTTCCCCCAAGGTCCGAATTATGTCTAGGGTACCAAGCAGAGGGCCACAACATTGCAAGGGGCGACGGTGGCGTTCCCACTACTCCAGTGACAGTTCAGATATCGTCGTTGTCGGGTGAAAATCTTGTATGTCCAAAACCGTTCGTTTTGCATAAAAAAATGATTTAAACTAGTGAAAACAGCCGATCTACAAGCACACAACGCCTCGCACCGCGAGGCGTTGTGTGCTTATAGACCTGCTGTTTTCGCTACTTTTGTGTGACGGCCTTGTTTGATGAAGCAGAGCTTTAAGGCCGGACTACACCAAAAAATGTGCGCATACGCGCGTACTGTCCGTGAAGACGCTCGCGTATGCGTAAACGCTCCAGGCTACACCAAGGAGGGAATATATGTGAGGAAGGCCAGATAGTCTGTGTACAAAATGCATACGCGTGCTTAAAAAATAGAACCGATCCTATTTTTAGGGAATGCGTATCCGTGGTTTGCGCTATCCGTACGCCTGGTGTAGCCGGCTGAATTAATATACATTGGATCCATCCAAAACGCGCATACGCGCGCACGACCCGCATACGCACGCATACACACTGACAGGCGGAAAACGGCTTGGTGTAGCCCGGCCGTTACCTTGCGAAAGAACGTACACATTTTGAGATGTGGGTTTTCCACCCGACAATGACGATATACAAGTTTTGTACTGGGGTTGGTGGGGGCCAGACAGTGGCCCCCCGCGGGCCGCCTATTGGGGAACCCTGATGTAGACTCTGCATACTCAGTGTGTTGTGTGTCCATCCATCCTGCAGGTGCGAGATGGAGCCATGAACTGCCTTGTAGAGATCTACCGCCACGTAGGGGAAAGAGTAAGGATGGACCTGGGCAAGAAAGGTCTACCTCAGTCACGGTCAGTTCCTCTACTGCAGCCTCTGTGTTACAGCCAGGGGTGAAGTGTTTTTTTTTTTTTGCAACCTCACCTCCACACAGCCACACTCATGCACGTACGTGCACGCTCGCTGATCGAAATAACTAATTTAATTTGTAGGCCTATTAATTATTAACCCACAATATACTATACGGTATATCGAATTGTATTCTCTTGTACTTGCACAATGTGGATGCTTTACAATGTTGTCGTCTGTACCGGACAAAATAATTATCCATTTGACCTGCAGTGCTCTGTAAATGCAGGTCATTCATAAATCCATCAGCCACTGCACGTTAACCAAAATATCCTTGGACTGCTTAAAACACACTTGGTGCCAAACACGAGTTTCCCGAGTTTCGGCCGTATGTGGTCACTCACTGGAAGATTGATATGCAGCAGTCAATCCTGTGTTAATTAATTTGCCCCGTTGTCACTATGCAACTTTTGTCAGCCGGTGTGAGTTGATGTTTTTGACCAATATGGGTATGCATGTGTGCATTTGTGTGCGTGTCAGGTAGAAGCTATTGTTAGAAGTAGGTTGAATGAAGTCTCACCTGTGGGCACGTGCCTGCAGCTCAGTGTTGATTTCATAGACTAAAACTATGACGAAATATCTTTGTCGACTGCCTTTTTTTCACTGACGAATACTAAATAAAAACTAAGCTATGATGATAAAACTAAGACTTTAATTAAAAATGTAACTTTTCCCAAATATGGAGATGGCTGACATCATAGATGTCTGACATCATAGACCACATGAGACTGACACAGTTTGCCCATATATGGGCTTACAGGCTTAATATCGATGACATCAGGGATCTCCATATATGGCCATTAATTTTTTCGTGAATACATTTCCCCCATTGACTTGAATGGGGAAAATGCAACGCAACCCCACACATATTTCTAGTTGTGTACCGTACCTTGGCGTGAAAAAATAATTAAATACTGACACCACTGTCGCGTGAAGCAGCCGACCAGTGCACCTCTGCCACCGGCTATGGCAACTTGCCTTACTGCAGCCTCATCAGTGCGTAGCTCATTCATCTACTGCAGACTCTGTTATCAGTGCATAGATCATTTATCTACTGCAGTACAGCCTTTGTTATTGCAGCCTGTGATTATGGGGACACATAATGAAGAAGCAAGGTTTTTGGGGATTATTCTCTCCTTATTATCTAGTATAAACTAGGGCATTCACGAATAGTGATTTTTGGTATTCGAATTATTCAACCTCAAAGTATTCGAATAGTCGAATATTCGACAGGACTGGCCAAACTGTCAAATATTAAGTAAGCAAGAGGCGAACATTGTGAAACTTTGTGAAACTTTGATATTCGAAAATTCGAATATTCGAATATTTGGTGAATGCCCTAGTATAAACTAATCGACACGAAGACATATTAATTATATATTTACATTTTAATATCTACTAAAACAAGTCTTCTTCCTTCGTGTGTCATCGTCGATGATTGGGTGGCGACATTTGTTTCACAAGATTTTCTTGTTACTTGAAGGGGAGGCCACATAGAGGCTGTCGTCTTCTCCCCAACAAGTCTGACTACCCACATAATGCTGCATTATACGTGGTCGTAATGTGGTGTTGGACAAAAATAGTGAAAATGGCAGATCTACAATCTGCTATTTTCACGCACAAAAAGAATTGTTCATTAGGGCCTAATTGTAATCGAGGTAAACATCGTGATATCGATTTTAATAGCAGATATACAAGCTCACAGCGCGGCACCGAGTGCCGCGCTGTGAGCTTGTAGATCTGCTATTAAAAGTCAAATCATCCAGCCCTAGCGTGAATCATTGCAAAATGCAGGGAACTCACTTCAAAAGGCATCGCATGAACACTAATGTTAAAGAAGCATTTAGACATTTAGGAATTACCACAGCCCAAATGTTCCTGCTAGTATGAATATCCATTCTTATTAAGTGGCACAGCAAACACTTTTCACACACACATTTGAATACATGAGGTCAATTATTAACCCAGGAGGGTTAAATGCAACTACGTTGAAACACGATTCAAGTTAACCAAGTTAAATAAGTAAGTATTTTCAATCCTGATATGAAGTCAACCTGTGCTTACATTTGACCCTCACACTGGGTTAATTCAAGAGTGAAAATCCTACTGGTGGTGCATGGCTCAACCACTAAATGTGTTGACCACTTAACTTCTGGGTTCGAATCTGGGTCAAGGACCCTTTTCATGTCATATGCAGTGATGTTACTAGGTTTTCAATGTAATGGGTCCCGGGGCCCACAGGTGGTCATTCAAATGGGTCCCAGAAAAGTTTTATGAGTCCGACCTCAATACAATGTTTTCGAGCGCTGTGAGCTTGTAGATCGGCTATTTTCAAAATGTTTGCCTATTTCTTATATTTATTTTACAATTTGGCTAATATTTGAACTTAGAACTACTAAAACTACTAAAACATGTGCCCCTAATGAATTCGGGCGCGCAAAATGGCGTCTGACGTCGGTGGAATCAAAACATTGACATTTCTATCGCCTGTTTAAGACTTTCTACTTTTAAAATGTTTTTCTTTTACCGCGACCCGGTAAATTATTTTAACATGGACTCCAATGGAGGCGCATCCCCGGGACCCCAGGACCATGACATGAATGAGTCCCTGGGCGACTTGAATGAGTTTTTGATGCGGGATGCGCACGTAATGACATCACTGCATATGACATATTTTATCCCACCTGAATATTTCTCAGCACCTGTCTAAAAACCGTCACTATTCAGATTGGTTTGACTGGTGGCTAGTATTAAGCACTGAAGCACTGTATGCTTTGTTGTACGTCAATAGCAAAAAGTCCATCCACTAGCCGATCTAAGGCGCTCTACAGACGGACAGCGGTTGCCGCCGGGGCTCCCGCTTGGATCTGCGAGGACCGCGCCGCGGTGATACACAAACACACTCGCTCTTTGAGTAAACGCTGCGCGGTATTTCACAAAGATGAACACAATCCATCTCTCACCGCCCACGTACGCATGCACAAACGAGCACGCTCGCGGGGATTTTCACGGGACTGCGCCCGCTCGCCTCGCCGCCTCTAAACTTCGCTGTGCGGACGAAATAGCCGCCCGCCTCTCATTGAAAATGAATTACTAGCAGGCGGTGACCGCGTACCGTCTGGAATCCCCTTAAGTATGGTCTAAGTATGGTTTTAGATGGCTATTGTCACCAAATGGTAACCTGCCTTTGCCAAATGTTCACCTATTATGACGTGACCAGAATCGGCATGCTGGGGTTCATGTGGTTAACTTTCCACCTCACATTGTGTCTTCCGGAGATATGAGCCAGAGTGTTTTCCTTTTTTTTACACGGGTCCAGGAAATAAGTCTGTGTATTTTTGGACACACAGACTCTGTTGGTGATGAGTACAGCGTCTTGACCTATTTAATAGTTCTCCTGAGAGCCTCCAGCTGTCAGGAATGAGCCCGTTTTGTGTGACAGAATGACTGCCGGACCCAAAGGCATTCTGACAATTCCTATTGTGATTTCAACTTGTTAGGTCTTTACACGCCGGGGGTGGGGTTTTTTTATGCGATCAATTCACCAGATTTTTTTTCCAAACTGTTGTGTCACACTGTTGTTAATATTATATTATGCCGTAAAAAAATGCCTTTATGCTTACATAAAGACATCAACCTGTATGAACTATGTGAATAGTTTTGATGTGAAATACTTTCCAGTGAGTTTAACATTATTGTGACTTGAGAATGTCAGAGTGATATTAATATTGTCGTGATTTGAAGTTTCAACATGTTAGAGTGATTTTAAAAGGACGTTAACTGACCCTTGCCCAAATACACTATCTTCTTACTTTGTCACAGTTAATTATATAAACATGCTATTATGTTATGTATTTCTGTTTCATTTAGAAAAGTAGAGCTCTCACTCCAACTTCATGGTAAGGAACAACTTCAGGTCAATTCCAAATCGACCTGAAGAAGAAGAACCATTGTGTTGTTTACGTTGTCAAATGTATTCAACTTAAGTTGTTCTTTAGAATGAAGTTTTGGAGTGAAGAGTCTACTTTTCTAAACGTTAGTCTTTTTGGCCCAGCACCCATTGTCGATGAGCGTACATTTAACAGGGTTCCCACGGTCATGAAATTCATGGAAATATTTTGAAATTAGATTTTTCCAGTACTGGAAAAGGTTTGGAATTGATCAAGGGTAGTGGAAGGTCCTGGAAAAAATAGCTATGCATTGTTTTTGGTTATTGATTTTGTTAATTTACTGCCAGTCTGCCAACATGAATCGACTTTGAGGGTTCCCTGTCACGATTTTCTTTTGACGTGTGCACGTGCACGATCTGCATGCACGCCACGGTCCGTTCGCACTGCCTGTCTTTGGGCATTGCACATAGGAGTAAGCGACTTGTTATTGTCCTGGAAATTGGGTTAAATATCCTGGAATAGTTTTGGAAATTCATTGGTAAAAATGTGTGGGAACCCTGATTTAAGCATGCTTTGTGTTTCATAGCTGCATCTGTATTCTTTTTCTTCAAAATCTTAATCGTCAACTGTCTTGTCATTCTTCGCCCTCAGGTTGAATGTGATCTTCAGTAAATTCGACGAGGTCCAAAGATCAGGGAACATGGTCCTGTCTCCCGTCTCAGGTACGTCGGAACCCTGCTTCTTCCTCGGCTCAGGGGCGTCACAAGGGGGGGGTAGTGGGACTAAGTTACTAGGGCCCAAGGTGGAGGGGCCTGGAATGATTTCATACTTTAGCTATTGAAAAATAGCAGATATACAAGCTCACAGCGCGGCGCCGAGTGCCGCACTGCAAGCTTGTAATATTTTGAGATGGGGGTCTGTGGCCAAATACATATCATTTTGGGGGTCCTTCACATGAAAAAGTTTGAGCACCGCCGACATAGGTTTTTTCAAAAAAACCTTTGAACTATTCAAAGACAAACACACATTTTCAAGATTTTTCAAAAATAGCAGATCTACAAGCTCGCAGCGCGGCACTCGGTGCCGCGCTGTGAGCTTGTAGATCTGCTATTTTTCAATAGTTAAAGCACCCAGGGCGGCAGGGCCCAGAATTTGGTGCGACGCTCGGCTCTCTTGTCAGGCACCAGGCCAGTAATGATCTCATGCAGGCTTTTGTGTAGGGTGCGTTTGATGAATACCTCCGAACAACGCGCCGCGTATCCCCTGTGCACGGCATGGGCCTTTCGTCTTGGTTTCTACCGGTCAAAACAGCGGGGCGTGTTTGACGTCTTTCACTCAGGGGAACGCAACCCGATCCCGCGTCTTTGTGCTCCTCCGGGAGGCGATGAGGCTTTCATCCCCTTCTCGCTGGCAAGAAAAATGACCCCGCACAACTGTGCCGGGGGGGTGGTGTTGAAAGGAGCCTGAACACAAGTGCAAAACAGTCCCCGTTCCCCAATGTACAGTATTTCATAAAGCATTGTTAAACACTTTTTTTTCAACCTGGCATCTCTTTTTTTGGGGGTGCATGTCATTTTCAAAATGTTGAAAGTGCATGAAAGTGGCATGACCGCGTTGTCGCCTTGTAAGCTTGTAGATTTGCATTTTCGTGCGACGATGTAGTGAAAGACACGCACGCACAAACGTGTGCGTGCATTTGTGCATGTACAACTGGTTTGGCCCAAGTCGACCCTTGTGGGTCGGTCGGTCCGTTGTTGCATTCTCAGAGTCACTCAGGGTCTTTGCAGCGTACACTTTCCCCAGAAAGTGGTGTGTGTGTGAATGGTTTGAGAGTTGGATTCAAACTTTAGGAGTAGACCAACCTGGTACAAAACTTCATCTGTTGAACCGTCATGACATGACCCCCAGTTTGCATAAAATGTAATCATCATGCACCCCTTTAGGGTTGCAATAGTCTATCGAACTAATCTATTGAATCAATTCAAAAAATAAAATAAAAAAATAAATAAGATTTGGGGGTGAAAATTTGAAATGTAAAAAAGAAAAACAGAAATTTGTGTTGTGATCTTGAAGATTTGCTCTTTTCCCCTATTTTTGCTCAACACCTTTGTGCAAAGTCCCCAAAATAATGCTTCACGAAAAGTAATCAGTTGAACGATGGCTAAGAAGATAACCGACGGTTGCACGCCCTTAAGGCTGGAACACACTGCAAGATATGGAAGTGGTCGGGGACCCATCGGATCGTTAGTGTCCTTCTTGAAAACGGCTGTCATAATATCGTTGTGGTTTTTCACTACACTATTGATCCCAGAGAAGGGATCACACATTGCACGACATTTCACAGGACTCATAGCTGAGTTGTAGACGAGGCGAGAGCTTTTGGCCAATGGGAGGGGGTGATGTTGGGAGAATGGACATTAGCAGAATGACGCTAAGGGATTTGGTTGTTGAGAGGGATGTTTTGGTGTCTGCGCTCAGCCGCTCACTCAGTGCGCTGCTGGAAGTTTGTGTGAAACTCAGTGAATAAAGTTGGAATGATAAACTGAGCTTAACATCTCTGCCAGACGTCAACCTGTCGATCCTCCTTTTCTTGTGTCCATGATGTGTTATTGTGTTTTTTTTTTCTGCGTCGCTTATTTTGGAAACATGCTGCATCGTCTTCTCCCCTGTTTGTTTTGGTTTTGATGCACAAAACAACACATGGACCCAAGGAAAGGAGTAGGATCGGCTGGTACTGTTCTTTCACTGGTTGAAACTGATGCTTCTCGCTGCGCTTATCGCAGCCCAGTCGGCGATAGAGCCAAATATCTAACCTGCCATATATTCAGAAAGGCTCGGGAAGCTCTCGCCGAGCGCCGGAATCGTGCAATGATCTTGATCGCAGAGGCTTTCACACACAACAATCCCGATCTTGCATCAGTTCAGGGTTTTTTTTTTTCTTTCGGCAAGTGCCAAAAATGGTCAGCGACAGCATAATCCTAGAAAATATCTTGCAGTGTGTACGAGCCCAAAGTCCATCCACCGCGCTCCCGACCTCCGGTGTGACCATCAGGCTGTCCCCGCGGGGAAGCGCTAACCCCCGGTCGGCGGCCGGTCGGCCGGTCGGCGGCGGCAGCGTGCAGAAACCCTTGCTGGGTGACACAGGATAGGCCTGTGAGACCTCTCTCTCACCCTATTGTTCACTTTCCACCCTGAATCCCCAACCCTGAGCGCCGGCATAATCTCTGCGGTCACAAGGCTCGGCTTTCATCCCCCCAGGGGCCCCTCCTCACCCCCCACCCCCACCATTAAAAAACAGAGAGGAGACGGGACACTTGTGTGCCTTTTTGGACGACACCTTAATGTGGGTTAATTTCTCCGCGCGCAGCCCGAGGACCCGGGGGGGGCGCACAATCAATGCGCCTCTTCTCTTGCCTGCAAATGGGATAATTTGATTTGGACGACTCTGTTTCGCACCCAGCAACAACAAGGCTTTAACTCTCTGCCAATAGCTTGTTTGTCTACAAGGGGTGTTAAACATGTAAGCTCCCTCTGTGCTCTATTTAGTGTTTATGACCTTGTGTGTGTGTGTGTGTGTGTGTGTGTGTGTGTGTGTGTGTGTGTGTGTGTGTGTGTGTGTGTGTGTGTGTGTGTGTGTGTGTGTGTGTGTGTGTGTGTGTGTGTGTGTGTGTGTGTGTGTGTGTGTGTGTGTGTGTGTGTGTGTGTGTGCGCGTGTGTGTGTGTGCGAGGAGTCCTTTCACACCAAGAGGCCTCCGGAAGCCTTTTCTAAAGGTCTGTATGTATGCGGTATGTCAGGACCGCTAGACAAAATGACAAGGTCCAGAGACATGACCTGAGCAGGGGAATGGAAAGAACCAGGATTGTCTGGAGTCCAGGTTAGAGAGAGAGACAGAGACCCAGACCCAGAGAGAGAGAGGGGGGAAAAGGAGAATTTGATAGAGGGAGATGAGGGGCAGAAGAATATCGTCGTTGTCGGGTGGAAACCTCGTATCTCCAAGTTTCAAATTTGTATGTTTTTTTTTTCGCAAAGTAAAGCCCTGCTTCGTCACACAAGGCGGTCGCACGAAAGTAGTGAAAACAGCCGATCTACAAGCTCACAACGCCTCGCGGCGCGAGGCGTTGTGTGCTTGTAGATCGGCTGTTTTCACCAGTTTAAATCATTTTTAAAATGATAAATGGAAAAACGAACGTTTTGGACCTACAAGGTTTTCACCCGACAACGACGATATAATACAGAGAGAGAGAGAGAGAAAGTAAGGAACAAAAAAAAAAACATCAACACGAGAGAGAGAAAGAGTCAAACGCACTCTGACGGCAGCACCACCACAGAGGAAACCCAGGACTCTTTAGTCACCAAAACAACAACCGGCCGGGGGCGGCCTTTTATTTTGAAGGAGGAGGAAGGGGGTGTGACAGCAGCTGTCGGACGTGCAGTCACAAGACCAGGTTGTAGCGGAGCGGAGAGGAGAGGAGAGGAGAGGAGAGCAGAGGAGAGGGGGAGAGGTGCAGGGACATTGCAGTCAGTGCAACAGCAGCACCACGGGACGGCTACATTTCCTCTCCGCTGGAGCTGTCAGCTGTGTGTGTGTGTGTTTGTGTGTGTGTGTGTGTGTGTGCATGCGTGTGGGTGTGTGAGGAGTGGTGTCGAGCAGCTCTGTTGCAGCCATGACCACAGGAGAAGGTACTGTCTGTCTGCCCTCTGCCGGGGTTTATTTTGCTCATTAACGATTGACGCCACTTGTCAGGTCCTTCAAGGAATGCTGGTCAGAGTCCAGCTGACCCTCTCTGCAGGTAAACGCAACGCGCGTATCTGTCTTTGTTCTACGAGTGTCGTCGCCTCGTTCCGGCGCTGTTCTGGCTCGTCTGGGACGTGTTTGTTGGTGTCGTTTGATAGGAGCATACTAGCTAACACGTTGTGTGTTGTTGTTGTAAAGAGGAAAGGTGCTACATGAAGTTGAGCTCGGATCCTGCAGGTAAATGCATCGATTTTCTCATACTTAGTCATTCTTTGGCTGCACACATACGTCTCCTATAGTTATATATGCATGCAAGGCAGTTAATGCATTTCACCTCTCTGGTATACATAACATAGTAGTAACTGTAATGAGACTGACCCTTTTTTTTAGATTCTATGGAGAGTTGTTCATATAATGGACAAGGTATTTGCCAATATGCTTCATATTTTTATGCACCACACTTTAATGAAGGTGAGGCGAGCCTCTACAGGTGAAGAATATCAGTTATACACAATGCATGTGTTTTTGTGTTGATGCAAGCCTTGCTACAGTAATTTACTCAGACGGACCTTTAGTTAATTGAGTAACTGAGTTGAGGTGAACCTCAGTCTTCTTGTATAAGATATCAGTGGTTCCAGCAGGTAAACATATCAGGTCGTGGTGGTTAATATTTGATACGGCTATGGGCCTTTGCGTCATCACCTAGGTATTCCTAGGTGTTTTTTCTGCCCTTTTCCCACTCCTTTCTGTTTCAATTGTTGTTGCCGTGATACAGCCAGAGCTAATTACACCGGAATTACCATGTCGCACTTTAGTCAAACATAATTCATTTAGCAGCTTAAATTATGTCACATCCGTATGCCATTTAAAGCCGGCACTGGACCGAAATAAGACGGTAATAAAACGTGAAACGAGGTCTGCACACTGTAGATCTAGTTTATTGGCACAGCCACCGCTGGTGGCTGTGCCAATAAATTCACATTCACAGTGTGTAGACCTGCTTTCATGTTTTATTAAAGAATACACAAAAATGCCAGCCATGCAAAAATACTGCATATTTCTGCACAGATTAAAGAAACAGAGTCCATGCAGAAGGTCTTCACGATAGTATTCATGAAAAAATACAGTATAGAGAGGTCTTTTATTAGTGCAGGGCGATATTAGAATCTTCTGTTCAGTCCGTCTTTGTGGTGCTCAGGGGACAATGTGCCGTCTTCCTGGCGAGTCCCTCCAGTGTACCCCATGGCACTGGGAAGCAGTGGTGGATAGTAACTAAGGACTTTTACTCAAGTACTGTGCTTGAGTACAATTTTGACATACTTTTACTTTACTTGAGTATTTCGATTTTCAATTGGAAATTCTACTCCACTACAACTCAAGAGGCAAATACTGTACTTTTACTCTCCTGCAATTATTTGAAAAGTTAAGTTACTTAGGAGTTAGATTTTGAATATTATTACAAAAAAATACAGTGACCACTTCAGCCCTATATACATTTTGGGCATTTGAAAATAGACGCTGCGACTCGATTAACCCTTACTTTTGTACTTTTACTCAAGTAGGTTTTTTATTATGGACTTTTACTTTTTCTACACTGCAGTATTGATACATTTACTTATTAAGAACATCTGAGTACTTTTTCCACCCCTGCAGAGAAGGACATAGAAATAGCTTGGAATCCAGCATACATTATGCAGGCTTGCCTTGCCTTCCAACCCTCAGGCCAGAGTTTCCCAAACATTGTCATGTCAATATGTATTTGACAGTGGACGTCCGTTTGAAAAGATTTGGTGTCAGGGACCTCCATAAGAGATCATTTCTTTGTCAATGACCCGAAATACATTGCATCGTGACACATTGTGAGCTTGTATACCGGCTATTGTCGAAAAGCTGGAAAATTAAGTACGCTTTTAATACTGTTCCTGATTTTGCCCTGAGGCTCCCCGGACCTCACTTTGGGAACCAGTGCCTTATGCTGTGTTGTGTGTTTTTGTCCTGTTTACATGACGACATTAGCGTACATCCATTGTCTCATACAATGATCAATATTAGATAAGTTCAATGGGGCCGTGTTTGCTGCATGTGCTCATGCCGACAGCCTTGACTTGTCTCGTGATTATCGATCAAACATCATGGCCAACAATCCATGAAGAATTGAATGCGTAAACTGATTACGCTCACTGTAGGCAGAGTACTGGATCAGTGTTGATCAAACTCGTGGCATGTTTGTGGCGGATGGACATTACAGTAGGTCGCTGGGCCGTTGCTGTGAGCTCGCTGCACGCATTGATTAATTGACCACAGTGTGGGTCATTGTTCGGTATTGATCGGGTGTAAATGACTGGAGGCTGCTGTCATGCCGATGCATGCTGGTCACGCAGAGATAAAGCGACAGACATCTTAACCTAGATATCGTCGTTGTCCGGTGGAAACCTTCTACTATGTCCAAAACCGTTCGTTTTGTATTTATCATTTTAAATATTTAAACTAGTGAAAACAGCAGATCTACAAGCACTTGTAGATCGGATATTTTCACTAATTTTGTGTGACAGCCTTGTATGGTTGGTGAAGCAGGGCTTTACTTTACAAAAAGAAAAAAACATGCAAATTTGAAACTTGGAGATACAAGGTTTCTGCCCGACAGTGGCCGGCTAGGGCAAGTGCTAAGGGCTAAGGTGGCATATGAAGAGATGGGTCTTGACTCTTCAGACCACGTCGTAAGATTGGGGGTGTGTCTGCAGTTCTAACTGCAAATGGGAGTTCATTCCACAGTTTGTCATTCCACAGGAGGGAGAAGAGTCTGAGAACAACAAGAGACCCTAACCCTGACCCGGGTGTTTTAGCGTAGGTTCTGGCAGTTTCCTTGTGTTAGCAGGAGGGGTTGTAGGATTGGATCAGGCTTTGAAGATATGGGGGTGCCATACCATTGTACAATTTAAATGTGGTACAAATGTGGTTTCAGATAGCAATCATTGCTATAGAGTGATCAGTAACAGAGATCTCCTCATCTCTTATATAATGTATAAAGTATATTTTTTTATTTAACAGAAAATATATTTTCAGGTGGGACACCAATTTCAACCAATCAGGTAGAAAGAACCCCACAAAGACCATTCTTCAGCTTCAATTTGATAGCGTTCCAATTCACTTTCTTTCTTGCTCATTTGTGTTTCATCACTCCCAATTTAACTAGTTTATTGTTTTTTCGTATGAGTTATCTCTCTTGATTGGATGTAATTGATATCCCAACCTGAAACGGTATCTCTGTTTACTAAAGAGCTAGAGAGATGGGGAGAGGAGACCCACTAAACAAACACTATAGCAATGATTTTGTAAACAAAACATATCGCTTCCAGTTCTGGCACCAAGTTCAGAATATGGAGCTATTTAGCACTTACTTTAACAGCACCGCCCTTTAACTGGACCTGAGATCTTTGCTGAAGCGTAGCCTATACCCGCTGGGTCTGAATAAATAAGCTGCCGGGTCCAGATGACGCACACAGCCCCAGGAGGGCCTGTGGTGCGGCGGTGAGGGATGACAGGAGCTGCCCAGGGCCAGGCAGGAGTGTCGTACCAAATTCTGGGCCCTGGGTACAAGGATTCACTGTGGGTTCAACCCATTTAGACTGGGAACACATTATTACGCATTCTTTTGTGCTTTAACTATTGAAAATAGCAGATATACAAGCTCAAGCTTGTAGATCTGCTATTTTTGAAAAATCATGAAAGTCTTTGAATATTTCAATGTTTCATGTTTCTATGTCAGTGGTGCTCAAACCTTTTCATGTCAAGGACCCCCAAAATGATATGTAATTGGCCACGGATCCCCATATCAAAATATTTATTTCCAGGGACCACCCAGAAGCAAAATTTCAGTTACAAATGTTCACTTAAAAATACATATATTCAAAGATACGCACACATTTTCACGACTTTTAAAAAATAGCAGGTGCCGCGCTGTGAGCTTGTATATCTGCTATTTTTCAATAGCTAAAGCATAAAATAATTAAGGCCCCCTCCACCTTGGGCCCTAGTAACTCAGTCCCACTTCCCCCCCCCCTTGTGACGCCCCTGGGGCCAGGTTGCAGACATGGTGCCCTCTTGAATAATGGACACCGGGCAGGAAAGGAAAGACTGAGAGCTGAGAGCTTTTCACTCTGCCTCTCTGGGGTTATTCTCTGGCCAACGACTGACCTACACAAACTCGGGTCCATTTTACAGTTTTCGTGCAGGCTTGTTGAGAGACGGACATCTGCGGCGCTACTGTTGGAGAATTGATCTTAATCAGTTCAGAGTCTGTGTTGTTGGCATTAACTATGTCGCCATTAGGTGGCAGCAATCCTGTGATTTGACACTGGTAGTGAGAGATACACACGGCAAAGCTTCCCTATACATTTTGTCGTATGATGAATAGCAGAAATAGCTGACCTGCAAGCTCACAACTGTGCTGTGATCTTTGCTATTTTGTCATTTGGAAAGATTTTGCCGATGAATGATTATATCTATAACCAAAATAGGGAGTCCAGGTTGAAAATGCTTAATCATGTGAGGACATTTTGTTTGCTGGGAAACCCATTATCCGTTTGTTTATCATCTTTGTGCCTGCTTTTGAAATCGAGTCAACGCATAATAATACACATTGTCTCATATGTATTCTCCCTCTGTCCTTGTGGTTTCCCCTGAACTCCTTTCTCCATTAAAGCAGTGTAGAAAAGCGTCCTGAACAGCATTTTTTACTCCATAACAATGAAACGCTCCAGTTAAACCGGGCGCTAATGACATTTCTTACGGTGGGGGGTGTTTTCTCACGTATTGAGTCAGCAGCTTTGGCTGTAACCGAAGACGTTCTCCTGCGTCGGATCGCCCGGTTGCATGAATGGATGTGTACGTGTCGGAGGAGGAGGAAACCGTGAATGGGAAGCTTGAGCTATGTGAGAACCTCGTCCTCCCAGATGACTGTGCTGATCCTGGGTGAATTACTTGGGCGTTCCGTGCCAAGCTTTCTCCTTCTTCTGTATTGTTCCATAACTGTAGTGTAGGTATATGGTGCGGTATCGCCGAGAGAAAGAGAGACGTCCCGGCTTTTGGAAGGGAAAAACAAACCTTACCTAATCCAGGGGACTTCAACAGGGGGTCCGTGACCCCTAGGGGGTCCTTAGAATAACTGCATAGGGTCCACCAAATCTTTCTCTGATGAATTGAAAATAGTAGATTCTCAAGCTCACAACGCCTCACAGAGAGAGTTGGTGTAGAGGGGGAAAACAGCAGACCAAGTACAGAGCCAACGGTCAAGGTTTGTTTCACGTGATTACCTTGCCCACTTTGCAGACGAGCTCGTCGCGGAACGTTCAGTGCCGTTGCAGCCGATGCCGATGCCAATTATTTGTGTGACACTTAATCGTTGCGTAAAAATGTCATAATCGTGACAGCCCTATGTGCTGCACATGCTCCCTGTCCACACAATAGGACACAATCCCCTGTCGGTTTCTCATTCGCCGACACTGACAATATTGTGTTTTCTGGAGTGCCCGGCCAATCTGACTGAGGAACTGCAGGCCTCTTAGGCGGTGTTCTACTACGCTACCCCGGACGCCCCGCGAAACGACCACCGCTTAAAAACATGTTTCTCATCTCACATACCTGATTATAATCTCATAATCCTACCTCTCTGGCAGGGGGAGCCTTTCATCCCTGCCCCAGTGACGCAATGCAACGCCTCACCTCTTCCTTGGTCAATTTTGTGAATTAGCAGCAGAGAGATCTCCTGTCAGAGTCTGTTAGGGCCCGTTCCGCCGGGCTTCCAGACCACGCCAGGCTGCGAACTTGTGACCTACAGTAGCCGCTGGCATTCAAAACAGATCTCAGTTCAGTGTTTTCATAACATGGCTTCGAGTTGTGCGGAAGACAAACCATACCATATGATATGGGTTTATTGTAAGGCGTACATATCTCCTTACATACCGTATCTCAGTGGAAGGATCAGTTTCCCTGAAGAAGGCCATCTAAGGCCAAAACATGTTTTTTGTTGTTCTGTGATGAAGTAGCCTTTTTTTATTAGAGCTAGTTTGCTTTATGAAGAGTACATTTGAACGTTTTTATTATTATTTTAACTTTAGAAGCTTACCCTTTTGAACCAAAGTACTTTCCAAAAACATTTGTATCTTTCGCTAGTCAGCAGAACGGCACAAACCTCCTCTTTTTCTGTTTTCATGTTGGAAACACACGTTCATGCTTCTGGTGAATGATGTAGTCTGTCTAATGCATAAGGAGACCATTTTTAGATTAGTCATTTCATGCATGGACTTACGCGACTCCTTCATGCAACATTGCATTCCAAAAAATATTAACAGCAATCACAACATGATTCAAAATCCATGAGAAGGACAACGTCAGTCACTGGAAGCAAGGATGTTTGTTTTACAACGAGTCTCACATGGAGTTTGAAGTTGAAGGGGCAACCGGCTCAGTGGCCTTATGAGTGAGATTGAGAGGTTGTGGTTCAATATACCAAAGACTATAAAAAGATGGTACCCAAAGCCTCCCTGCTTGGCACTCAGCATCAAGGGTTGAACTGGGGGTAAGTCCCCTGTGTTATAATAGCGTCATGTCCAGGGGGTGTACTTGTACAACATGCCCGGGGGATGTCTTGTACTGTACATCAAGCCGCCCCACTCTACAGAAACAGGCGATAAGCTCCTGAGTCTGACCATATGGGCCACATGGCTCTGGTTCCCAAGGCTATAGGAGGGGGCATGTCTGATCAAATGAATCTAAATGCTGAACCATGCAACTTAAAAAAGCAACTTGGGGTGCACACAAAAGAGTAGATTTGAAAATGACCACTAGAAGTATTTTTAAGTGAAATACCCCTTTAATTGTGAGCTACTGTAGTAAACGCTTGTTGTCTAATAAGAGATATATTTATTCTATTTATGATTGAGTAAACAGTTTGTTTCAGAGACCATAGCTGTTTGTCACTGTTTTATGTTACCCTGTAAGACAAAACAACATGTAAGCAGTGCCATCTAGTGGATGAACAGGTTATCTGTCAATAGGACTGTTGCTGTCCTTATATTCTTATTATCAACACACATTAAACCAGATCAACGGCCTTGTAGTTAGGAGTGTCTGCCCTGAGAATGGGAGGTCTGGATTCAAACCCTAGCTGGATCATACCAAAGACGAAAAGAAAAGCCCAAGGCCAGTGCCTCGCTGCCCAGGGTGACGAGGCTTTCTCAGTTGCAACTCGTCCCCACCTTGACCATGTTAAAAAACCTTTTCAGACTTGCATTTTCTACCCAAGTCAAGACAACTCTCTCTTTTAATATTTTACATTTTAGTGTTTTTTACCTTTTTAACTAGTTATTTTTAAGGAAGTTGATCTTATTTCTTTTGTTTTGTAAAGTTACTTTGAGTATTTAAAAAGTATATAAATTGCATTTTATTGTTATTACCTCAAGCTGCCTCACATGGCTCTGGAACCCTTGGTTTTCAAGATTATACTTTCTTTATAATAATAACAACACAGTTAAGTGTTATGAAAGCAGTGAGTCATTATTATCTGTATGAACATAGCATGGTCCTGTGTTGACCATCTTTCTCATAGATTGTTATCTTTATAAAAACACACACGGCATGGTGCTGTGGTTATAGAACACATAGATTAGGATCTGTATGAAAAGTCACAGCGCGGTTATGTGTAGTTATCCAACACATAGATCAGCTGTCTGTAGTGTTGATTTTGGCAGCAAATCTTCCGTTTAGTTATTTTAAATATAATGTCATTTAGTTTTAGTCATATTTTAGTTATCTGAAATGTTTTAGTTTTAGTCTAGTTTTGAAATGTTTTAGTTTTAGTCTTGTTTTAGTCGACTACATATCATAAGATTTTAGTTTACTAAATCTACAGTTGATTTTGTTGACAAAAAAAATGGCGGGCCTTGATGGCATCGTAAGATGTGTTGTGAGCTTGTAGATCTGCTATTTCCAGAGCCCAACCAAACATAAAATGACTTCTCTTTTAGTTCTTCTGGATCTCTTCTCCACTAGACCTCCCTAACAAGTTTTTATTTGTTGACAAAATTGTCTATATTTAATCTTAGGTTTAGTCATCATTTTTTTATTTAATTTCTATTTAGTTTTTGTCAGTAAAAAAAGGAACGAACATTTGTGTCATAGTTTTAGTCGACAAAATCAACACTAGCTGTCTGTCTGTCTGTCTGTCTGTCTGTCTGTCTGTCTGTCTGTCTGTCCATCATGCCTCCACTCTCCCTTCCCTCTCTCCTGAGTCATGATGACATCACAGCTGTCCCGATGCACCGCCCACATTCTCCTCCTCTGGGATTCATCCCCTACATCTCTCTCCTCTCCTCTCCTCCCCCTTTTCTGTCTGTCTGTCTGTCTGTCTGTCTACCCTCCCTTTCAGTCTGTTCTCTCTGTCCCAAACATCCATCTCTATTCCTCTGTATTGTCCCTCGTTCTATTTGAGAGGCAGCTGTATCAGTCACCTACTTTTTAAATAAATTGACACCTTTGTAGTTTTTCCTATAACTTAAATATGATCTAATGAATGAATCACATTTACAAGTGAAATACAATCTATAAACTGTGCAAAAGACGCCTGCATAATACATTCCCCAGGCAAATGTATTATTTCATAAATGCTGGCAGATAAATGGGACGAAAAAGGAAACAGTCTAAAGTGGCCTAAAAGGATTTTCTTTCTCAATAAAACCGTGGAGAAAGACTCAATAGTCAGCAGACTTTCTACAGGCTCTTCCCGCACAGCGAAGCATTCTCTTCTCTTCTCTTCTCTTCTCTTCTCTTCTCTTCTCTTCTCTTCAATTGTATCATGTTGCACGCTGGTCTTGAGGTGTCCCTCAACGCTGGGAGTCAAGCGACCTCTGCCTCTCGGCACACAACAGCCACAATGATGCCTGTGTTCATTATAAGCAGAGAAAAAGTGTGTGCGTGTGTGTGTGTGTGTGAGAGTGTGAGAGAGAGATACAGAGCGAGAGGGGAAAAGTGCAAGAGAGAGAGATATGGGGTAGTAAAGGAGAGGGGAAGAGGGAGACATGGAGAAAGGGAGGGTGAGAGAAGGAGGAGAAGGATAGGTATTGTGCGTGTTGCCGGCGCACACGTGTGTGTATTTATGCACGCACGCACGTATGTGTGTGTGTGTTTGTGTGCGTGCTCAGCGGAGGAGGGGAGGATGTGACACGTGCTCCCGGTCTCTGTCAAGGGAGGGAGGGGCAGGCGAGCGGATCAGTTCCCCTCCCTTCTTCTCCCTTCCTCTCCTCTCCTCTCATCCTCTCTTCCGCTCGCGTCTCCTCGGCTGCGTGGCCGCTCGCCGGGGCCCCTCCGTCCCGACACAACGATGTGAGGACCTTAACGGGAGCGAGTGCTGAAAGGACCCCGTCGTACTTGTCTGCGTGTCCGTCCGTCTGCGCGTCAGTCCGTCCCGTCTGTGTCTCTCTGCCGGCATGTTGAGGAAGCTGGTCTGCCGTCGCATTTGCTCCTGTAAGACTCTTGTTTCTCTGTGTGTGGATGGAGGGATGAGAGGAAAGGAGGGATAGAAAGAGAGAGAGAGATTGAGAGAGAGAGGGGGGGAAGGAAGGAGGGGTTGTGGTGAAGAGGAGGAAACGTCGGAGGAGGAGGTGGATACGGCGATCATTGATTAATGCAAGCTGCGGTGTGTGTGCGTCGTCCGGTGATGAATGAGAGAGCGAGCAAGGGGAGTCACCTCTGTAACAGAGAGAGAGAGAGAGAAAGAGAGAGAGAGAGGTATGTGTATGTGTGAGAGGGTGTGTACAAGCAGCATGGCAGTATCTGTAGATGAAAGAGATTCATGCCACTGACCGTCGTAAATGTAAACACAGCATGGCCTGCTTCTGCCGGCGTCTAGAAACAACCAGCAGTGTAATGGATCTGTCCCTCATGGTTATAGGAACAACTAAATTGCATAGCAATGTAATGGAACTGTCCCTTGTGTGTGTGTTTTTTGTTTGTTTTTTTAACTAGAAGTCTATGTGCAAAGGTGTGGTGCGGGATGCATTGGAATGTGTTATTACTAATGTTGCAAACTGTAAACATTGCATGTTAATTGAATCAGTGGGCTTATAGATGGAGTAGGTAGGTAGATGGGTAGATTGTAAATACATCAGTGCCTACTGCCTACAGCGACCACGGTTTTCCCAGTGAACCTGAGCGCAACGGTGGGGGCCGATGGGCAAGGAGGGTCGCGAGCTTATGAGAAACAACTAAATTAAGATCTTAAAACCTGGCGAAAACAGTTGTGTTCATTAGCGCAAGATGACGATAAAGGAAATCATTCAATGGAAAACATTAAATTAACTTCTGAAAAGCGTACTAGGCCTTAAAACCTGGTGAAAACAGTTGCATGCATAATTGCATATTGCAAGATTAGATGAGTATAAAGGAAATCATTAAATGGAAAACATTAAATTAACTTCTGAAAAGGCTTCTAAGCCTACACTAGCCTACTAGTAAAACTAGTGGAACGCAATCTTGCCACACGTGAATAATTGTGGTTGTAAACAATAACACAGACAATATAAATCCTTAGTCTAGTAGTGGGAAGAAGAGGTTATCATCATGGCCCCAAATAACTTTAAAATATCTTGCAATTGGCGACGAGTCTCTTACGAAATCGGTAAGAGTGCCTCTCAATACATAAAGCTATATACAGTAACCTCTCCATCATCGGCAATAGTCAGTGGTGTGTGTTCCCCACACTACCGCGCCCCCACCGTTGCGCTCAGGTTCACCGGGAAAACCGTGGTCGCGTGCCTACTTTGTTGTCGTCCTTTTGCTGAAGTGACATCAGGGACAGCACATGTCCTGTAATTGTCCCTCCCTTACTGTATGCTTGGAAACTAGAGTGCCAACTGTGTGCAGAGCCCTGGCTTTGTATGTACAATAAGGAAAAAGAAAGTGTATGTATTGTAAATGTGAGCCATGCTGTATAACTTACTGACCTGCTTTTGCTCTGCTGTAGAGTATAATATATCATTGCTGTCACGTGGAAACCATGTATGTCCAAAACCATTCCTTTTAATTGTTGTTTTAAAAGAAAACATGTATATTTAAAAAAGTGAAAATAGACAATCTCCTGTAGATCAGCTATTTTCACTCCATTTGTGCGACGAAGTACAATATTTATTTACGGGGGAAATACGAGGTTTGTGCCCGACGGCATACATTAACTCTGATGTGAAGTGTGGGGGGCGGTACTGGTTGTGGCTGCTCAGGAGGTACAGCAGCCGATTGGGAATCGTAAGGTTCCCGGTTCGATGCCCCGGCTTCCCCTGGGTTAGGGACGAAGTGTCCTTGAGCAAGACACTGAACCACTAATTGCTCCCGATGAGGGTTGGTGCCTGCCTGGCATGCATTCCTCCGTTTGTTGTCGTGTGAATGGGTGAATGTAACCGTAACGTACATTGTAATGGGAGTTGGATATAAAAGCACCATTTACCGTTGGGTATCCAGTACCTACCAGTGCTGTTAAACTAAGACGTTTGGCTGTTCACCCATTTAAAGCCAGGATAGCATCTGTGTCACTTTAGGTTTTAACCACTTTAATTTTTTTTTTTTTTTAAACTATTTTATACTTAGGCTACGGTATTCCAAAAATAGCAGATATACAAGCTCATAGCGCGTCTCTTCTTGCCACGCTGTGAGCTTGTACATCTGCTATTTTTGAAAAATCATGGAAATGTGTGCAAATATTTTAATAGATTTATGTTTCATGAAGCGAACAAATCTTTGCTTCTGGGGGTCTCTGGAAGAAAATATTTTGATGTGGTCGGCCAAACACGTATAATTTTGGGGGTCCTCAACATGAAAAACTGACACCACTGATATAACAACCTATGTTTTTTCAGAAAACTGTTAAGATTTAGAAGACATTTGTAGAACCGGCCTCAGGTCTTAATGGGTTAAACTAAGACGTGTGTATGTGCAACCTAGCCTGGATGCTCTTGCTAACAGAGATCAGGGTGGGTCAGAGACAGAGACATGTCACTTGTTGTCCTGGAGTGTGAACCTAAACAGAGCACGATGGCCTCCTGGCTCTGCCCTGCTGCTGTCACAGTCCCTTTTTAACTGTCACCATGAGTAGGGCTGTCACGATATGACATTTTACATGACGATTAATTGTCATTCAAATAATTGGCGATTAGCTATTTAATTGTGTTTTTGTCGTTGATAATTAAATTTCTGTTTGGCTTTTAGGCTTTGAAGTTGCATATGGTAGATATGACACATAACCTAAATATACAAAGAAATTACTAACATATTTGACAACTTTATACTTAAAAAAGAACATTGATAGTGGAAATAGCCGATCTACAAGCTTCTGCTATTTCCACTATTTTTGACATGGAAACGATTATGACGATTATGAAAAATAATCACGATTATGTCAAATAATCATGATTAGACGATTATGTAATAATTGTGACAGCCCTAACCATGAGGCTTCATGGAGCACCAGCGTAGCAAACCTGCCTCGCTGTATGTCAGAGGGAAACTGTAAACAACACGACACGTTTACCTGAGAGTGTTTGGGATGTACTATTATGACAGCTGGTGGATGCTTTTATCCAAAGTCTTCTGGTTCAGTTGCTTTATTGTACCGAGTAATTTCCTCTAGCAGCCAGGAGTAAAAACTTTCAATACAACAACATAAATTATTTACAATGTACGCACTAGTACACACTTGCCATGTCATGGAGGCCTGCCCTACACTACATAAACTGAACTAAATACAATCTTAGCCGACTGTTAGTCATAGGAATTTGTTGACCATATTGATTAATTGTTTGCTGCATGCAGTCATGCAGAGAGCAGCCTATTCAGGTCGAAGAGATTGAGAAGTGCGGTAAACATTCTGATGTTGATTTCACGATCACTACTGGCTATTGAAAGTTATTGACTGGCTGAGGGTTACATCTATGCATGGGGAAAAAAAAGACAAATCAACTAACAAAGCCTTGGTCGACTAAGACCAAACTGGCGATTAATCCATACATTGACTAAAAAGAGGCATCCCTAGTAAGCAGTACCACGAAGGCATGTATTTATAGCACAGACAATTCACAAATGTAATTCCACCTCTATAACACGGTTCTGTTTAACTACTTAAACCCTGTATACGGTGCCTTCTCCTCTTTTCCCTCTACACCAAACTCTTTGCTGAAAATAGCATCTACAAGCTCACAAAGTGTTGCAACGTTTGTATGTTGGACGAATGTTGTTGGCCCACCAGAATAGGGACTCTAGGTGTTGTTGGTGTTAAATCTTCTGTGATGGATAAAGGAAAAAGGATACATGTCTACATATGACATAGACAGTCAGGTTTATATGACACCAGAGAGCCTATACTGCAGCTCTCTGCTGAGGGACAGGTGACAGGCAGCTTTGTACCTTATGTCATTTATGAGCTGAGTGAGTTTCGTGACCCATAAAGTGACACAATTTGATAGATCTCTCTCTGTGTGTGTGTGTGTGTGTGTGTGTGTGTGTGTGTGTGTGTGTGTGTGTGTGTGTGTGTGTGTGTGTGTGTGTGTGTGTGTGTGTGTGTGTATATATATATATATATATATATATATATATATACGTTTATACCGACTGTGACATGGAAAAGGATATCTGTTTCTTTGTTCCTGTGTTTGGTCCTGCGTGCGTGCGTGCGTGCGTGCGTGCGTCTAACTGTATGATCACAGACCTGTGCCCATAAATCCAGATACCACATTTCCACTGCTATTACTGACGGCCTATGGTGTAATTATTGACTTCACTGGACTCATGTTCGGATCCATTAATAAGTACTCCGCAAGCATGCATTAGACGCACATTATGAATGTTTTGGTTGATATTCAATCAATTTCCCTCCATTAGAGAGTTGTAAACATTCTTCTCTCTCTGAAAAAAAAATAAAAAAATCAAGTTGTGTTTTTCTTTTATGTTAAGTATGTTTCCTGGAGACTGCCAGGTTTAAGTACCGGCAGAGTTTTCTCACACAGACAGACTTGGCATTTGGCCAGCGTCAATGTCGGTTGCACTATCGATTTGGTTTCATTTGTGATTTAAGGGCACCCTTAGCCAACTAGTTTAATGTTGCTGGGTTTTACGTTTGTATCTGTCCTACTGCCTGCAATGCACTTGAAGCTGCAACATACTGTAGGTTCAATACAAAAACAAAATGTTTATTTAGACATTTCAATCAGAGGATAAGCCCCTTGATATGCACCATCTCATTTTCAAGGGTAGTAAGAGGGGGTCCGAAATCTCATTAGTCCTACATCTCATTAGTCCGAATTTAGTTAGGGTTAGGTTTTAGGCTTAGGTTTAGGCATAGTTTTACTGAGGTTAGGGTTAGGTTTAGGCATAGTTTTACTGAGGTTAGGGTTAGGTTTAGGCATAGTTTTACTGAGGTTAGGGTTAGGTTTAGGCATAGTTTTACTGAGGTTAGGGTTAGGTTTAGGCATAGTTTTACTGAGGTTAGGGTTAGGTTTAGGCATAGTATTTTTCACCAGGTTAACATCACCAGATTCTGACTAATGGGATGTTGGAACAATGAGATTTCGCAACCAGGCTAGTGTTACAGAATGTACACTCTTACTGGTGCCATGGCATTGGTCCGAAATCTCAATGTTCCTACACTCCATTAGTCAGAATCTGAAATATGATAAACCTTTTTTTCATCTTTCACTTTTCATAATATAAAGGTGCAATGTTGACTTTGAAATCAGGGCACTTTGATGACCCCCCCCCCCCTCTCTCTATCTCTCTCTGTCTCTGTCTCTCTCTCTCTCTCTCTCTCTCTCTCTCTCTCTCTCTCTCTCTCTCTCTCGCTTTCTCCTACTTTAATGTTTAAAGCAATGTTCACTGTTCATCTGCTTAAAGCATGAAATGCCCAAAATAAAAACCTCCCTTCGGGCGACCACTGTCGCACTGTGCTCACCCTGTCAGCTTGTGTTAACGTTTAGCAGTTTTGTCCAAACCATGTGACGTGGATGTTCGGCAGCAGGTTTTCATTGCAACCAAAACACAACACAATGACCGATGAATTCAGCATTGTGTGTTATTGTGTGTTGGGGGGTTAAAGCTCTATTTTATACTTCCACAAATGTGCAAAAACAGCTAGAATAGCTTATGTTCTATTTTGAAAATCACTGAAAATGTTTATATAATAATTACATTCCCAAACTAGGGACGCCAGTTTGAAAGCGGTTAGAGTTTTCAAACCAAATCTGTAAAGCCTCGTCAGAAATAATGAATTGGGCTTTAATCTACGCTATACTGTGATTGTAATATATTCAACAAGTGACTGCTTTTAACTTCTCTCTGTTTGGAAGCAGCTGTGTGTGTAGTGTAGTGTTTGGGTGGGTTGAAAAAGCATGCATGCTCTCGGCTCCCTGGACACCTTTGTGTGTGTGTGTGTGTTGTGTGTGTGTGTGTGTGTGTGCGTGTGCGTGTGCGTGTGTGTCACTGTTGGTGCGCCTTGTGTGTGTGCAGAGGGCACGGTGTCAGATCGGGGCTGTCGTCACACACACACACACACACACACACACACACACACACACACACTCCTCGACAGAGCCGGAGAGTCACCTTGCATTGATATTGAGCGGGGATGTCGCACCGTGCTTTGATAGCACACAGGGGGATGGGGGGGGGGGGGGGGGGGGGGGCTGCTTGCTGATGGCCGAAGACTGAGAGCCTGGCACGCTACCTTGCTTGTGTGAGACAGCAAGAGAGAGAGACTGTGATTGTACGGTATGCTTGTGTGTCCATGCAGTCTCGCGTTTACAGTATATACGGAGCACGATGGACGATATGCTGTATGCCGGGGGGTCTTCTACGTTTTCAGGCCAAGGACCCCTTAGTTGAGAGAGAAATGAAGCAGGGACGGACCCCCACAACCTTTTCGTAGATTCCATATAAATTAGTTTCATCGTTTGACGGCACAATCATTGGTGCCGTCATCAGTGTATTTATGTCAATTTGTGTTTTCAGATATTTAACCACTTGGACCGTCAATACTTAATAAATGACCTTTCACTCTCTACTTATTGCGCTCTTTTTTCCCCTCTACACCAAACCAAAAATAGCAGATCTACAAGCTCACAACACCTCGCGCTGCGAGGCGTTGTGAGCTTGTGTATGTGTGTGTGGGTGTGTGTATGTGTGTGCGCGACTGCGCATGTGCATCCTTCAAATAATTCATGAAGATGGATTGCTGGCCTGGCAGATTCCTGGGCCTGAGAGACCCACGTGGTTTGGGTTGTCCAGGATGGGAATGACTTCCTCTGGGTTTACCTCTCTCTTAGAGCGCCACAGAAATCACAACGGTCTTGTCTGCCGGTCCTGCCAAATCATTCACCTAGGGCTGTCACAATTATTACATAATCGTCTAATCGTGATTATTTGACATTATCGCAATTATTTTGTCATAATCATGAATGTTGAAAAATGTCAGAAATAGTGGAAATAGCAGGTCTACAAGCTCACAGCGCGTCGCATCGCGACGCGTTGTGAGCTTGTAGATCGGCTATTTCCACTTTCAACGTTATTTTTTAAGTAGTAAGTTGTCAAATATGTCAGTAATTTCTTTGTATATTTAGGTTATGTGTCATATCTACCATGTACAACTTCAAAGCCTAAAAGCCAAACAGAAATGTAATTATCAACGACAAAAACACAATTAAATCGTTAATCGCCAATTATTTGAGTGACAATTAATCGTCATGTAAAATGTCATATTGTGACAGCCCTAGTAGAGAGAACTTAGAACTTGTTGTTTAACTTGTCATTTTTTAGCTCGGATGCATAATGATAATTATGATGAACGATACAATGCAGGGGTCTTCAATAGGGGGTCCGGGACCCCTAGGGGGTCGTCAGAGTTACTACAGGGGGTCCTCCAAATTGTTGTGTGATAGAAACCTTTTTCTCCTTTTTTGTTATATGAACCGCTTGAACCCTAGTGTCCATATTTGGAGAACTTGAGCCAAAAATCACAATGCAAGGCGTTGTGAGCTTGTAGATTGGCTTGGTGTAGAGGGGAAAAGAACAGACTAATTACAGAGTGAAAGGTCAGGTTTATTGGGTATTAACGTTTCAAGTGGTTAAATATCTGAAAACACAGATTGACATGAATCCAAAATACACTGATGATTGTGCTGTCAAACGAAGAAACTATGGAATCTACAATATGAGAAGGTTTTGGCTTCATCTCTCTCTCAACTAAGAGATGGTGAAAATATTGAAAATTGAGCTTGGAGGTCGGCTATGTTCAGTACTTGTTACCACACAAAACTAAGCATAAAAAAGGCAATATGTCTTACAGCATGGGTTTCTACACACAGAGAGGGCAATTCTTTCAACATAAGATGCTGCATTCTAGTTCAGGAGAGTTTGGACAAGGCAATTCTTTTGAATGCAGCCTTCAGTTGCATTTCTTTTGAATGCTGCCTTCAGGTCTTTTGCATTTCTTTCCCCACAGTAAAAACTGCATTCATGGTCTGGAGAGGGCACTTTTTACAGACGGATAAAAGGGCAAGGGCTCAAGCCCCCTTTGATGTCTTATGTGTGCACGTGCCTGAGCCAGAATGTGGCAGACTCCCAGGAACGCTAGTGGGTCTTTTTCTTAGACTCCCCTGTCTTTGATTGATTGAAGACTTTATTAGAAGTTTGCATAGGAAAAGGTACAGTTTCATGACGGTACAGTTCACTGGTACAAGGTCTACTAAAAGGAGATCCATGAAAAGACTAAGCTTATTTCCACTGGAAACCATTGAAGTATCTCATATAACATTGAATGACAGACAAATAGAACACAGTACTATGCAGTAGATATGTAAAGAAAAAGAAAAAAGAAAACAGTAAGTCTAAATAAACAGTATATACAAAGAAGGGGCAGGGGAGGGTAGGGTTGGGCTAGGTTAGTTTTTTACCAGTTGCGAATGGCTGCTGCCTGTAAGTGATTCTTCAGGGCAATTTTAAAGGATGCTAGTGATCCACACTCCTTTATGACCTTCGGTAAGGCTTTCCACATTTTGGTGGTATAGCAGAAAAAGGAGTTTGACCCTTTGTTGGTTTTGACTCTGGGTTGAAAGTGATCTGTGGCGCTGCCTCTGGTGTTGTAATTATGGACATCCTTAATGTTTATAAAGTATTTTGACAGGTACTTGGGTATCATAGTGGTGTAGTGTATCTTGTACACCAGGCCCATTGCAAGTTGCTGTACTCTGTCATCTACTCTGAGCCACCCCACTCTTAACTGGTGAGTAGCGGTGAGGTGAGTCTGATAGGGAAGGTGAAGTAGGACCCTAATTAGTTTATTTTGGGCTGTTTGGAGTTTAGTTTTTAGGGCTTGTGGGGCGTCACGATACCATACGTGGACTCCGTAGTCAAAGAGGGGCTGGATTATTGCACCAGCTATGGTCTTCAGTGTGTTGAAATTGACCATTGGGGCGATCCTCTGTAGGAAACGAGTTCGTTGGTTGATTTTATTTATTACTTTAGAAGTCATCTTTTCACTGGAAAGATTAGCTTCATGTCTCATTAGACATGTATTACTGGAGGCGCTGATCATCCATACATGCGCCTATTGTTGTCAGTCTTTGTATTTAAAGTCATTCTGCTGTTTAGCAAGTCGCTGCGGGATGAGATTTGTCAAACTAAAATGCTTCCGAACGCTGAATGTGACAAATGGAATGACAGTAATGCCGCGTCCCAGGACCACCTCCGCCGACCAATAACCCTGACACAGCATCTGCCATTCAGTGTGTTCAGGGGCGTCACAAGAGGGGGCAAAGTGGGACTGAGTTACCAGGGCCCAAGGTGGAGGGGCCTTAATTATGTTATACTTTAGCTATTGAAAAATAGCAGATCTACAAGCTCACAGCGTGCTGCGAGCTTGTAGATCTGCTATTTTTGAAAAGTCGTGAAAATGTGTGCACATCTTTGAATATCTGTATTTTTAAGTGAACATTTGTAACTAAAATTTTGCTTCTGGGGGGTCCCTGGAACGAAATATTTTGAGATGGGGGTCCGTGGCCAAATACATATCATTTTGGGGGTCCTTCACATGAAAATGTTTGAGCACCACTGACATAGAAACATAGGTTTTTCCAAAAACCTTAGAAGGATTTAAAATATTCAGACTCCGCACACATTTTCACGATTTTCCAAGAATAGCAGATCTACGAGCTCGCAACGCGGCACACGGTGCCACGCTGTGAGCTTGTATATCTGCTATTTTTCGATAGTTAAAGCACAAAATGTGAGTGAATCCTTGTACCCAGGGCCCAGAATTTGGTGCGACACCCCTGAATGTGTGCGCAACGTTGTGGAGGAGGATGGTCACAACAATGTTATGGAGTAGGAGTCCTGCCTCCTCAGTCACATCGTTGGCATTGCTCTCCCATAATGGCCCCCTTTGTGTTCTTGTCCTAAAGCGGCCAGCAGCGCTAATGTCTCTCTTTGTTTGATTAAAATGTCAAGCGTCTTGGCTGCGGGTCTTGAAATGACAACCAAGAGCACTTGTGAAAGATGAACTCTGTGCTCCTCCATGCCAGCCAGAAGCATCTCGACGCTTAGTTGTCGGGCGGAAACCGCGTATACATGTCCTCCTTATTCAGTCACAAGCTCTTGTTAATAATTTGTATTGATTCAGTCGTTACAGTACCGTATATAAAACCCACAGACAGACTTAACCGCTTTCACTTAAACAGATCTAAAAGCTCGTAGATCGGCTATTCTCGCTTACTTGACATACAAGGTTTCTGCCTGACAGATATGGTTTGCCATTATGTTTCAGCTACGTACCGTTGTTCCCTATCGAGCTTGGCAGATTTCCTGGGGCAAACTGCCCAGATCACACGTGTCAAACGTGTCTTCTTATGTTTTCACTCTCAAAAAGCTCCTGAAATGTAGTGCATTTGACACTACATTGCAGTGCACATCATGGGGTGATCACTGCTTGCATCCTGTGAATTGTTTTAGTTTATTTTTTGTTTATTTTCAGTTTATTTCGTTGCTGAGTGTGGTCAGCAGGCAAAGTGACGTGAGTGAGATGAAGAAACATGGGTGAAATGTGCTAATCTCAAGAGGAAACAACGGTACATGTCCTCATCATCAGGCGTTTGTCGTGACGAGTTGGGTTGTTTCTGAGTAGGGGTGTAACGATACATTTTAATAGCGATTCGATACATATCACGATACATGGTTGACGATACGATACATGGACGATATTGATTTATTTATGGCGATACGATACGATTCGATTCAATGATTTAAAATCGATATAGTAACTATTTAGCAAAGAAATTAAATCTGTGTGAAAGGTGTGGATAGTGCAGGTTTTTAAGGGAAACATGTATTATTATGGATATAAATAAGTAAACGCTGTGATTATCTGCCAAATACATCTACATTGTATATTGACAAACCTGCACCTTGACATGAACCCAGAGATTACACAAATGTATCGATAGACCAGTGTAGCTATATGGAAAGGAAAAGTAATTAACCCCATCCTTTTAATTTTTTCTTCTTAAAAATGATAAATACAATGCAAGTAGGTAGTATCTATACAATCGATTCTTTGCACTGCCGATTCGATACGATACAAAATAAAACGATACGATTCGATTTTAGCAGTTTTCATTTAGATATACTTCGATTTTTTAAGTTAAAAACGATATTTCGATACAGTTACTTTATCATTACACCCCTATTTCTGAGCCAGGAGTTCTCAAATCCTTTCATTCCAGGACATTCAGTACATGCTTTAAACAGTGGGAGCAGATTAGCAATGTGCAGACTATTGTTTAAATGCAGGTTTTCTTGTTTGTCCTGTCTGCACCTGGATTACCTTGGAGTGGATTTGCATGATTGTTGTTTAGTTACCTTGCAATGATGTAAAACTATTGAAGATATCTTCAATAGTTTTTAAAATTGTATGCCGGTTTTCTTGTTTGTCCTGTCTAAACCTGGATTACCTTGGAGTGGATTTGGATTGTTGTTTAGTTACCTTGCAATGATGTAAAACTATTGAAGATATCTTCAATAGTTTTTAAAACATGATGATCCAGCATATTCTCCCCATTTACTGTGCACGGCGACACTGGTCTCAAATCCTCAATTTCAGCAGATAAACAAAGTGGATTCTGATCATGTCTCGGTGTGTCTTTTTCCTTCTGTTTATAGTGATTGGTAAAGCTATTATGTTGTTTCTTATACGTACTTGCAGTAACAAACATGATGTGATTTGGTCAGATTGAACTGGAAACAGACAAATCTGCTGCCAAGCTAATCAAATGAAGCTTTAGGAAATATGACCAGGAACAGGAACCCCGGGAATACACTTGTGCACAAAGACAATTGGATCATTGCGGAGACACACCACCAGTATTTGCTGTTGCATCATGGCAGTGTAACTACACAACCCAAACCTCTACCAAAGTTTAAATTGGTAGATCGGATGATTAGATTTAGCAGACCTAAGGGCTTTGCACACAGGCGCGATTTTCAACCATTGTGTTTTTTTTTTTCCGTTTGCTGCATGATTAAAACGCATTGGATTTGGTGTGCAAGGCTGTCCGGAATCCACACTGCGGATCCAAAAGGGAGTCATAAAAGGAGTCAATGATTTTTTACCGCATGCGACAAGACGCACGAATCGAACTCGGTTCGATCGTGGGAAAAAACACACTGCTGCGGCCACCTGTCGCATGGCAAATTCAGAGCCGGTGTGCATGAGGTCATAGAGAATCATTGTTTTCTTTAAAAAAATGAAATCGTCCGTTTTTTCCATGCGGAAAAAACGCGTCTGTGTGACCCTTTACTCACTCAGCTACTGCTCTTTGGGCCTGCCAGGGAAGTTAACCCCGTCAACCCTGGCATCCCTGTCCTGACTCCTGAGCATGACATAATAGGCGAAAATCTGGCAAAAATGAGAGCTCTACAAGCTCACACTGCGGTTGCAACATGTCGCGTTGTGAGCATGTAGATCTGCTATTTGTTTGCAAAGAGATTTGATGTACATGTGGGTAAAGTCCCTGGTCAATGAAGAATATTGCATTTAAGTGGTTAACAACATTATTAGTGTGAGAATAAACCAACATGCTGATGAATGAATGGCGTATTCACTGTATAAACCACCCCCCAGTGACTAGAGCGCTTTGTCTCTCCTATCTCCCCTCTCCCCTTCCTCCCGTCCCCTCCTCTTCCTCCTCTCCAGATAAGAACTTTGACGATGAGGACTCGGTGGACGGCGGACGCTCCTCGTCTTCCTCCAAGGCCGCCTCGGTGTCTGGGAGGAAGAGCGTGAGCATGGGCTCCTTCCGGCGGCCCGCCTCCTCCTCCAGCGCCAAGTCCACAGGTCAGCGGTCCTTATCCACGTCTCATGGACCGTTGTTTTCAACTCTCCTGTATTCTGTGATCGTTTTACTTCAGTGATGCTCGACCTGGATATTGCAAGTGGGACCCCAAATAATTGGAAAACACAAAATATTTTAGTAAAAACGTGCACGTGTAGACGCTAGGGCTGTCACAATTTTTACATAATCGTCTAATCGTGATTATTTGACATTGTAGCAATTATTTTGTCATAATCGTCATAATCGTGAATGTTGAAAAATGTCTGAAATAGTGGAAATAGCAGATCTACAAGCTCACAAGTTGTGAGCTTGTAGATCGGCTATTTCCACTATCAACGTTTTTTTTTTTTTAATATGTCAGTAATTTCTTTGTATATTTAGGTTATGTGTCATATCTACCATGTGCAACTTCAAAGCCTAAAAGCCAAACAAAAACACAATTAAACCGTTAATCGCCAATTATTTGAGTGACAATTAATCGTCATGTAAAATGTCATCGTGACAGCCCTAGTAGGCGCTATACAAAGCCGGATGCACCACGGTGGATTCGACCTCTGCGGCACGAAATGACGTGCTATGTATATCTGCTATTTTTGCCAGACCCAGAGGGTCGGCCTACAAAAGGCTTTGTCTGTCGGTCGGTCTGTCTGTCGGTCTGTCCCTCTTTTCCTCACTGTGCACACACAGGTGACGGCACTCAAGGCAATCAGCCGAGCAAGGGAGGGGCAGATGCGTGTGTGTGTAACACACACACACACGCACACGCACACGCACACACGCGCACACGTGCACACGCACACACGCACTCACACGCACACACGCACGCACTCACACGCACGCACTCACACACACACACACACACACACACACACACACACACACACACACACACACACACACACACACACACACACACACACACTCACACACACACACACTCATAGTGTGCACACACAGGTGACGGCACTCAAGGCAATCAGCCGAGCAAGGGAAGGGATGGGCAGATGCGTGTGTGTCACACACACACACACACACACACACACACACACACACACACACACACATAGTGTGCACACACAGGTGACGGCACTCAAGGCAATCAGCCGAGCAAGGGAAGGGAGGGGCAGATGCGTGTGTGTCTCACACACACACACACACACACACACACACACACACACACACACACACACACACACACACACACACACACACACACACACACACACTCATACACAGCTGCACCCCTTCCTTGCATTCTGATTTTCATTGCGGGTCTGGCAGAACCAGGTGACCTGGTCTAGTTTGAATAGCCAACCAATGTGCTCTAAATATAGCTAAAATCTAAAATGACAGATGCTTTTTTGAATTGGTTTAACGCTTGGTGCAAGCACTCTGGACGTCATATCCAAAGTGCTCCTCCACTCACGAAAGTATGTCTGCGAACACGGCCCGTGAAAGATCCTAAAATACGGTGATTACTAAACCTGCGAAAGGTGCAGTAAACACATTCATCAGCCAGTATTTCCAGTAGGAATACTGACTGATAACTTTGTTTACTCGGAGACGCCGCACAGTAAAATCCACAGTGTTCATTTAACGCAGGTAGTCGGTGTACACATGGAACAAAATTATACCCACTCAGGATTTGACTGTGTGGGACAATTCCCACTGTATTCCCCACTGGTGGAGAAGTGTCAGCCTTCTGCAGGTGTGTGGCGTTGATGTTTCTTCCTGCTATGTGTCTGCAGGGAGAGATGGGACCAGCGTGGGGGCGGTGGATGAAGAAGACTTCATCCGTGCCTTTGAGGACGTTCCCGCCGTGCAGGTACCGCCATATCGTCGTTGTCGGGCGGAAACCTCGTATCTCCAAGTTTCACATGTGTTCGTTCTTTCGCAAAGTAAAGCCCCGCTTCATCACACAAGGCCGTCGCACAAAAGTAGTGAAAACAGCGGATCTACAAGCACACAACGCCTCGCGGTGCGAGGCGTTGTGTCCTTGTAGATCGGCTGTTTTCACAAGTTTAAAATCATTTTCAAAATTATAAATGCAAAACGAACAGTTTTGGACATACAAGGTTTTCACCCGCCAACGACGATATGGATAGAACGTTGCAACCATTACCAAACTGGTTACAAACCAGTTACAACCAGGGGTGTGGTGCTTTTATTTTTTACTGGTGGAACGCTATTTTAATGACCTCTCAGATGCACACCCGCATGGCATGCACATTTTATTTTACCATAATGTGTATACACAGTTGGAGGCATCATTGTATAGGAAATTATATTTTTAGCTTAGTTTGTACTTTGTAAATCTTCTCGAGGAATGCCTTGAATTATAGGAGCTGAACACACAATGCACACAATGTTAGCCTATATTGCTTCAAGGCATATATGGGTTCAAACTTGTATTGCACTGTGTTAAGTGTGACCGTTCTTAAATTCTCTTTTGAGAAACAAATCTTTTTTAAAGACACATGTATGCATGTCATTTCAACCAACTTATGTCCTCACATGAACTTATGTCCTCACAGAATGAAGGACATGGATAATATGGATTAAATACAAGGAATAATACCCTCCCCCAACTCTCTTCTCTCTCTTCTCTCTCTCTCTCTCTCTCTCTCTCTCTCTCTCTCTCTCTCTCTCTCTCTCTCACACACTCTCTCCATCCCTCCAGATCTATTCCAACAGGGAGGTAGAGGAGGCCATGACGAAGATTCGAGACGTGCTGTCAGATGACAAGAGGGACTGGGAGCTCCGGGTGGCTGCTGTAAGTCATTTAATCTCGTATATGCAACGTTTTGGTACAAGGCCTCCTTCAGGGATATCATGTGCCTGAACAAGGTCTTGTGCCGAAATGTTGCTATCAAAAATTAAACAGGTTATCTATTGAGCAAGCTTAGACAACGTGTGGATGGTTTTTATTTATATTCATTTTCGTAGAATCTTGGCTCCAGAAGAGGGATGCTAGGGTTCATGTTGTTAAAGAAGGCATCCAGACCAAAACACATACTGTAGGGATAAATCTGCCTTTTATCAGATCCCTTCATACATGCTGCAGTTGTTTTTTGAGCGGTGGTAAACCGCTCCTAAGAGTGGCTGTGCGTGTGTCTGTAGCCACTTTTCCTCAGCGTTTTGCCATAGCAATGTGTTTTCCTCAGCGTTTTGCCATAGCAATGTGTTTTCCTCAGCGTTTTGCCATATTACATCACCAATTACATCCTAGACCTATATCCTAGTCTTTTTCTCAGCGTTTTGCCATAGCAATGTGCGTGTGTGTAGCCTGTATTACATCACCAATTGCCAATTGAAGACGTTATGCAAGCACGACCACCGCTCACTTCACATTGGGTGTGATTGCCAGACCCATGAAATGGGTAGGCCTACATAAGCAAATGTCGGTCTGTCTGTCCTGGTTTTCTATATAAAGGGTATATATGATGATGACATGATGATGACATGCCTACAAAAGGCATGATGTCATAAATGATGATGACAGACAGGGGGTCTGGCACAACCAGGTTGACCTGGTCTAGTTATTTTATATACATGCCCCTGTTCTGCATTTTCCCCAACCATCCACAGCTAAAGTGTGTATTTGATGAGTAGTACTCGTCATTTCTGCATGAACGGCTGCTAGGGAGGGACAAACAGTGCATCTGTGAGTCTCATGAGACGGTAAATACACAATCCATTAAAAAAAGTGAAGTTTGGATGATAGAAATAGCCGCACCTCTTCAAATACCCCCGTTTTAGCTGTGGAGGGGTGGGGAGAATGCAGAACAGGGGCATGTACCTCCTTTAATAGTTCAATAAAACATGTCTGCACTATAAGTAACAAAATAAAGAACTGGTTGATTTGACCATTGCCAATAGCAATTCATTGGTTTAATAATATATTTGCATTTATTTATTGTTATACCGCAATGGACACAAGCTGTAGGTTGAGAACCACTGACCTAGAGTATTAAAATAAGACTATATAAAGACTTGACAGTGCAGCACTGTAACATGTGTCATGGCGACTCTTTCAGCTGAAGAAGATCCGCTCTCTGGTCCTGGCCGGTGCGGTGGAGTTCGACTGCTTCTCCCAGCAGATGCGGCTCATGGAGGCCGCCTTCAAGCTCTCTGCCAAGGACCTCCGCTCGCAGGTGGTCCGAGAGGCTTGCATCACCCTGGGGTACGCCGGCGCCACATCTCTACTCTACTCTAGTTACTGCAAAGCAAAAACCCTGCGCGTAGTCTTAGTTGAACTCTGAGAATGCCCTTGTGTAAATGGACCCTTGCCCTAAGTGTTATTTTAACTCGGGAGAGTTTGAAAATGGATCCTTGTGAAAAGGCCAGTGGTGGAAAAAGTACTCACATTTTGTACTTAATGGGGCACTCCACCACTTTTCAACCTACGTTCATATAATTGGTCCTCACTCAAAAATACTTTTTTTTTTTTTTTTTTTTTCTCAGAGGAGGGCTGTGGGCAGGTCAGAAACCCATCGTCTTGTGACATCATCGATTGCCAATCCAGCTTATAGAAACTGCAGGCTTTCTATTCCTGAAAAGTTGCAATTTTAAAGTGGAAGCCATTGTTTGGGGGGGGAAAATGATGATGTCACAAGACGATGGATTCTGAACTTCCCACAGCTCTCCTAGGAGACTTGGACTGAGTAGATTTTTTTTTTAATATTTTATCATGAACATTAGTGAGGACCTATTATATGAAGACAGGTTGAAAAGTGGTGAACTACTCCTTTAAGTAAAAGCATCAATACTGCAATATAGAAATGATGTTACAAGTCTTGAATGCAAAATTGACTTGAGTAAAAATATAAAAATATTGGTTTAAAAATGTAGTCAAAGTACCAAAAGTAAAAGTAGAAAATGTTTGAAAATAGCAGATCTACAAGATGCGTTGTGAGCTTGTAGATCGGCTATTTTCAAATAGCCTAGATATAAAATAGGGCTAAAGTGGATTAATGTATGTTTTATAATATCATCATTTATATCTGCAAAGTAACTAGTAACTAACGTTTTCAAATAAATGTAGTGGAGTAAAAGTACAGTATTTGGATCCGAGATGTTGTGGAGTAGAAGTACAAGTATTGGAAATTGGAATTACTCAAGTACAAATAACTCAAAAGTGTACTTAAGTACAGCACTTGAGTAAATGCACTTTGTTACTTTACACCACTGGAAAAGGCCACCCTTGCAAAATAGTGGTTGTTAATTTAAACTCTGATAGTTGGATAAGAAACCCTTACAGGTAAATATTTGCAGATTTTTGCATTTTTTTGCAGTGAGTTGAATCTATGCAACACAACAAGGTTGTTCCTCTTTGTCAGACACCTGCAGACAGCTGGTACACTGGGAACAATGGTTAGCAGTGTTGTGCTGTAGGTCTCAGCCCACAGCACAGCTGGTTTTCTATCAAGCTGGATAATAACCAAGGACTACTTTAGATCTGGGACACCAGCTGAAATTAATTCCCACCCGTCTAACGGTTAGTTAGACTGGGATATACTGAAAACTAGAAAATAATAATCTGAATAAGTTAGCTACCTCCTGGACTTTGGAAGATTAATATCTAATGGTGTAGGCTATAATTAGCTTATATGCATGGCTCCAGCAAAGAGCAGTAGTTCTCTACATTGGTCCTACATGATGGTTAATTGCAATTATTACCCTATAAATTACATGCGTAACCCAGGTCTAAATTGCCCCCAGACCAAATCCAATGAGACGGCAAGAAAGAATTAAAACTAAGTTGGAAGGTAAACAGTGTCAGTTTTATGGCACTGATAGTGAAAATTATATATTAAAAAAAAACTTTAATTAGTAGTTACTGTCAATGTTAAATTCCTTGATCAGTAACAACATCTGAAGCTAAATCATAATACAGCATTACAATAACTGTGCATCTGGGAAAACTCGAACTGACAGGAAATGCATGTGTCTCTGTTGCAGCCACCTGTCATTAGTCCTGGGCAGTAGGTTTGACCATGCAGCGGAGGCCGTCATGCCCATCCTGCTGAACCTGGTCCCCAACAGTGCCAAGATCATGGCCACCTCTGGCATCGCCTGCGTTCGCCTCATCCTCAGAGTAAGTGACAACATTCTCTCTCTTGCCAAAAAAACCCTGATGTACAAGCGGCAAGTGACAAGTTTTGTACATATTTGTGACTGGAATGATTGAACAGAGCTCTGCAGTGTTTATATTCATGTTTGCACCTCACTCTTCTCTCTCTCCCAGCACACCCACTACCCTCGTCTCATCCCCATCATCACCAGTAACTGCACCTCCAAGTCTGTGGCCGTCAGAAGGTAAAACATCATGCTTATTAATCTGTCTGTGCATAAATGTATGCCGCCGCTCGTTCCAAAAGGGTCATCCACGATCCAATTCAATTCAATTCAAAGGAGCTTTATTGGCATGAGAAAACATGCAGTAGGTCTAGATGTCAATCCATGGTTTGTAGTCCTTAGGGTGGTTGTGTTTCTAGCCTTCTTTTGTCGCAACGGTTCTTGATGCTGTGTTCGTTTTATTTCTCCCAGTAGGTATGGGAATTTTTCATCATTGAGTTTTTCATCACCGGTACAACATGAGTAATATCCTGTAGACAGTTGAAACCTTTGACACAAAGTAATGATGACAAACCCATTGAAGAAGACGGATTAGACTCTGTTGGTGTCTTTAAAAATGAATGAAGTGCGTGTGCGTGTGTGTGTGTGTGTGTGTGTGTGTGTGTGTGTGTGTGTGTGTGTGTGTGTGTGTGTGTTTGTGCGTGCGTACGTGAGAAAGAGAGCGAGAGAGCTTAACTGAACATTTACAGTGATCAGGTTTCAGTTTTCGTTAGGATCATGATCACATGGCTGTTATTGTAACCATTCTGTCCCGTGAATCCAGGCGAAGCTACGAGTTCCTGGACCTGGTGTTGCAAGAATGGCCCACCAACTCTCTGGAGAGGTAACGTTATTATGACAATTACAATTACAATTTAGCAGACACTGACTCTTATTAATATATAAGTGAGATTAAATGACACAAACCCTAATCAACAAACCACAAGGTAAATAGTCACATAAGTAGAGAGCAAAGAAAATAGTTTTAGTGCTCCATAAAACTAGGATACCAGGTAAACATCTAAATACAATGTTTAGCATTTGTAGAATAAATCTAAATATCAAAACATAATGTGTACAAGTAACCAACATCTTGGCATTTGGGCTTATTGGTATAGAGGCAAACATTTTCAAAAATGGAAATAGCAGATCTGAAAGCTCACGATGCGTGTTTAGGATTGTGATAAAAAAAAAGTTATTAAATGTTTTTGTCGATCGATTCATTGATATATAAAAACTCATATGAATTGTATTACAGTGTTTTTATACTGTAAAACCGTGTCTCACTTTTAAAATACTGTATCCTACAGTATCCTGCCCTGTATATAAAACCCTATAGCAAAGCAGTGCACACACACACACACACACACACACACACACACACACACACACACACATACACACACACACACACACACACACACACTCGCACACACATCAGGGAATCCGAGACGAGGCTAGCCGAGGGTGTGTGGAGTCTGGCTCAGCAGTTGCCATGGCGATAGCCACGGGTTGTCATCTCAGACTGTCTCTGAAGCGCCCCGGTGCGTTCCGGTGTGACCACATCCTGCTTCCCCAGTGGTCACACTGAGGGAAACCCGATCTGACCGGGCCGCACCGGGGGAGCTCTCCTCTTCTCATTGATCTGACCCTGCCTCTGTCTCACACACTCTCTCTCTCACACACACACACACACACACACACACACACACACACACACACACACACACAAACACACACACTCCAGTGGTGCCATGTCTGCTTATAATCGACTTTTGTGTCGTTAGAATATTCTTCCAAATCTTCCACATTTAATTTCAAGATTAAATACCAGATCTACAAGCTTGCAATGTGTCAGATCGCAACGCGCTGTAAGCTTGTTTATCAGCTATTTTCAAATATTTTTTCTAATGTATGCATAGGTTTAAAGTGCTCATGTGTTGCCTATAGTCGCTTCTTTTTGGCTTGTTTTTCTAGACCTGGTTGCTTATTTCTCTCACAAAATCTGGCAACACTGACACACGCACGCAGGCATGCACGCGCGTGCGTGCGTGCGTGCGTGCCTGCGTGCGTGCGTGCGTGCGTGTGTGTGCCTGTGTGCACACAATTAGGATACACCACTTTTTGAGATTGTGATAGCCCAAAGTATTGATCAGATCCATTAGTGTGCTTTTAGTAAATACAATGTTTTTTTGTGGTCCACACACTTAGTTGAATTTGATTAGTTTGCATTTTTTTGTATTTAGAAAAATCCTCCAATAGTGAGTGATACCATATTTGGGGCTGGACTCTATTTCAAGTGTTTGTGATTGTGAGATAATCCTTGTAATAATCTTTCAGTCAGTAATTGTCTTCTTGTGTCCTCCTCAGACATGGGACGGTTCTCATGGAGACCATAAAGAAAGGGATCCATGATGCTGACGCAGAGGCTCGATCTGTAGCCAGGAAGTAAGTCAAAACCCGCACTTTGGTACTGTACTTGCACAGTAAAATCCACCACTCACAGAGGCTACAAATCGTTGTTGTCGGGTGGAAATCTTGTATGTCCAAAAACGGTTGTTTTGTATTTATCATTTAAAAAAATATTTAAACTAGTGAAAACAGCGGATCTACAAGCTTGTAGATGGGCTGTTTTCACTACTTTTCTGCGACGGTCCTGTATGATGAAGCAGGGCTTTACTTTGCGAAAAAAGGTACAAATTTGAAACTTCGACGAAATGGTAAATTTGTACCCTCTGGGAGTTACACATGGATAAATCTACCCTCTCCCCTAGAAATCATGTTGTTTTCTTTTAAGCTTTCCATGCAAATCGTGGCAGTTTCTTGTGCTCTACATACCTAATAATAATGATAATACAATATGAAAGCATGAGCTTTATAACTAAACTAAAACTCGGACGGTCATAGGTTGAAGGCCTATTAGAGCGTCGCTAAATGCATGCATTAGTCAATGCGGATTATTAAGTGACTGGCTTCTTATGTCTTCACCACGTTGCGCTTGGTGTTCATATTTGGGTGGATACTCACTGGATCACCCAAATGTTGGAAGATCAAATATATACATAGGTAATGGGTAGGGCTGTCACGATTATGACATTTTACATGACGATTCATTTTCTCTCAAATAATTGCGATTAACGATTTAATTGTGTTTTTGTCGTTGACAATTACATTTCTGTTTGGCTTGTAGGCTTTGAAGTTGCACATGGCAGATGTGACACATAACCTTAAATATACAATGAAATTACTGACATATTTGACAACTTTATACTTAAAAAAGAACATTGATAGTGGAAATAGCCGATCTACAAGCTCACAACGCGTCGCGATGCGACGCGTTGTGAGCTTGTAGATCTGCTATTTCCACTATTTTTGACTTTCTTAAAAATATATGAACATTTTTCAACATGGAAACGATTATGACGATTATGAAAAATAATCACGATTATGTCAAATAATCACGATTAGACGATTATGTAATAATTGTGACAGCCCTAGTAATAGGTCCTGGAATACTAAACGATGGCAAAGACAGTGTAGAGATAATGTTGCGGTGAAAAATACTTGACCTTTACATTTATTTAACAGGGAAGATTGTAAACCACTCCAGGGAACATGTGGACGGGTACTTTAATTCTGTTACGTTTGCACCCTCTTATAGTTGAATGGATAAATCAAGGCTGAGGATTTTATCGAAACTGATAGGGTGAGAAGTTCAGTCACCCGAGAGACACTTGGAGTAGAACCGCTGCTCCTACACTTGGAAAGGAGTCAGCTTAGGTGGTTCGGGCATCTATGCCCCCCGAGCGCCTTCCTAGGAAGGTCCTCGATGCACGTCCCACTGGGAGGAGACCCTGTGGCAGACCAAAGACCAGATGGAGGGATTATATCTCCAAACTGGCTTGGGAACGCCTCGGTATACTCCCTGAGGGAGTGGAGGAAGTTGCTCGGGATAAGGAAATCTGGAGGTCTCAGTTGGAACTGTTACCCCCGCGACACGATTCCGGATAAGCGGTTGAAGATGGTTGGATGGATGGATGCATTTCGGTTCACAGCCAAAAAGATTGAGAAGCCCCTGAAACATTAAAGCCAGAATTAATGAGATATTTGAATCAAAGCTCCTTGATTTGACCCCTCGTCCAGACTTTTCTATGGCAGACCAAGCTGTGCTTCAGATGCATTCATCATAGTCTAGCGCCCTTGTCATAATATTATTACAGCCAAATTTCCACTTTTAATTCTGCCCTTGAAACTCCTCAATAAGGCTTTGCGCAAATCGCCCATCCTCTCCTTTACATATCGTTATGGGTGAGTCATAGTGACGGGGTGGTGGTCGCCCATCTGACCCCTTAAGCCGGGTGTATTTTCAGAGCATGTCAACTTTTTCCCGGTTTTAAAGGAGAAAATACTATGACATTTGATTTACATAAATGTATTTTTATTCATGTTATATTTTCATAATATCTTCGCGGCCCACCAACAGGTCACCGGGCCAATGGTTGGGAACCACCGCCTGGCGCCCTACATACTTTTATAGGGGTTAATCTCCTCTTGTGGGGGCTGCAGCTAAATATACCTAAATGTGCGTCGCTTGGCTGCTTGCAGGTGTTACTGGGGTTTCCACGGCCACTTCAGCCGGGAGGCGGAGCAGCTGTTCCAGAGCCTGGAGTCGTCCTATCAGAAGGCCCTGCAGGCTCACCTGAGGAGCGGAGACAGCCTCATGTCGCTGCCCGCCTCCGACCGCTCCTCCTCGTCCTCACAGGAGAGCCTCAAGTAAGGACTAGGGCTGGCACCATTATGACATTTTACATGTCAAATAATTGCGATCAACGATTTAATTGTTTTTTTGTCCTTGACGATTACACTTCTGTTTGGCCTGTAGGCTTTGAATTTGCACATGCCACATGGCAGATATGACGCATGACCTAAATATACAAAGACTGACATATTTGACAACTTTAAACACTCAATAGTGGAAATAGCCGATCTACAAGATTTTTCAACATGGAAAGGATTATGGCAAAATAATTGCGATTATGTCAAATAATTGCGATTATGTCAAATAATTGCGATTAGGTCAAATCATTGTGATTAGACGATTATGTAATAATTATGACAGGCCTAGTAAAGACCCAGACGCCCTGTCCCCACCAGTATTGATTTGACTGTAGCCAATTGATTCTTACAATTGTTTGATTGATTTGTTATTGATTCAGAGGATGTGAAGAAAGAGGGAAGAGACAATGGGCATGTGGAGTGAGTGCATGAGTGAGTGAGTGAGTGAGTGAGTGAGTGAGTGAGTGAGTGGGTGAGCGGATGAGTGAGTCAGTGAGTCAGTGAGTGAGTGAGTGAGTGAGTGAGTGAGTGGGTGAGCGGATTAGTGAGTCAGTGAGTCAGTGAGTGAGTGAGTGAGTGAGTGAGTGAGTGAGTGAGTGAGTGAGTGAGTGGGTGAGCGGATGAGTGAGTCAGTGAGTGAGTGAGTGAGTGAGTGAGTGAGTGAGTGAGTGAGTGGGTGAGTGGGTGAGTGGGTGGGTGAGTGGGTGAGTGCAGTGGTTCTCAAACCTTTTTGAGCAGTGCTCTGGAAAGAGCTAAGCTCCGACATCTGGCTTTGTCCAAAGTTTGTTGTACACCCAGGGTCACATTGGCCAAGCTTCGCGGGACGCTTAATGAAATTAACTCATCGATTGCACCGTTCACAATAGGTGTGATCTTTTTTCTAGTTACAGACCTATAAACAGTGGTGGAAAGCAACTAAGTACATACTCAAGTATTGTACTCAAGTACAATTTTAAGGTACTTTTACTTCTACTCCACTACTTCTCAGAGGCAAATATTGTACTTTTTACTCCACCACAATTTAAAAAAGGTTGAGTTACTAGTTACTTGATTACTAGATTTGAATTATTATTTCAAAACTTACATTAACTACTTCTGCCTTTAATTAAACTAAGTAAATACAGTTTGTACTTTTTCCACCGCCGCCTATAAATGTCCATTTGGAACCCCTTCAAGGAACCTGGAGGGTCCACGGAGCTCACTTTGAGAACCTTTGAGTGAGGTGAAAGATTGAATCTGCTCACCGCCAAAGAACTAGGTTTGGAAAAAATCCCAGACCAATAAGCTATTTATTTCATACAGTATAGTGCCTAAACGAATAGTCTTCAGTGGATTGCAGACTCAACGAGCCCTATTTGATTCCCAGCTACTTGTTCAGACTAGCGCAACCGGCATCGCTGTCTGAACTTTATTGAATGACTGGGAAACGTACCCCCTGTCCCTGGAGGGTAGACAACACAAGACTTACCGCTCGCTCACACAATGCGGTCTCCAGTTGCGTGCAGTACAGTCCACGATAAACGACACAACAGAAAATGACTATGCTCTTATCACAGACGCAACGCAAGCATGACCTGTGGTAGAAATATTTATAGAGTAACAAATATGTGTATTATATACTTGTTTTTCAACCTTGCATAGGGTTTAAATTGCATCTAGTAATATATTTAATAAATCAATACCACAATGATTGTTATATGAATTTTGCCACCACTGACCGTACTCCATCATTCACGTTTTATTTTCCTGTCTTTCTACGTGTCTATGAGTTGGTTTTTCATTTAGTTCTCCTTGCATTCTTCAGTAATCTCCCGTCTACTTTATCAGCGTATCCATTACGCTTGTCAGCACTAGTATTGGTAGAGTTATTGATCCCAGTGTCGGTTATCTCATCAATGTTTTTTTTTCCCGTGCCGTTATTTTGCAGCTGCTAAAATGTACAAATCAATCTCCTCCCTGACCCACAGAACAAGTGGTATAAGTGGATATAAACATCATTCGGGTTTTATAATGACTGTTTGTGTTTGTGTGTGTCCACAGTCGCCCCCTGCCTGCGAAGAGCTCCACGGGAGGAAGCATGGCCCGATGTAAGGACACGCCCCATTTCGTTTGACCATATATGGACTGTCGGTGTCGTTTCCACTTATTCATGATTAATGTGATTACGTCAAAGGGCGTGGAATCAACCACACAAATGCTAGAAAATCCTTCACTTTGGTGTCTAAATTTCTCTGTGAAATTATTCATGGGTTGCAAATGTAGTCCTACACCCACCATGTTGAGGACCAACACAGTATCATACAGATTGGTCGCACCACGTTTTATTCAATAAAATAAGTCTCGGATTGTAGCTGTAACAATGCTGGTACAATACATTGTTGGGCTTACCTGCTTTACTCATTTGGAGACACTGTGGTGTTCTAAAACTACCCTTGGGTAAAGTAACCAATGAACACACAGCTTAAACCAAATCCAAACCACAAGTAAACGAATAGTTGGCTCTGTGCTTGGCCGATCTACAAGAGGTTCTCGATCTGCTATTTACACTCAATGTTCGATCCCAGAATTCTAATCGGTTTGAGAACCGTGATTAATGTTTTTTTTTTAAATAGAAAATTCATAAACATAGTCAATCTACAAGATCGTGCCATGTTGTGAGTTTGAAACCATACTCAAAATGTTGCCGGGTTGAACATCGTAAAAAATCGGTACACATTTGCATAATCACAGATAGCGACGTCGTCAAAAAAACAAAGTCAGTGGCTCTACTAAAAATAAACAAGCCTCATCAACACCATACCGAGTGACACAGTGTGGTGACAGCCGTAGATGCAGAGACGGACAGTGTCCTTGACAGTTAAACCCCCCCCCCCCCCCCCCCCCTCTCCCCTCAGCCAAAGTCACTCAGCCCGGCAGGACTCCAGCTGCGACCGCGGCGGCGTCTCCGGGCTCCCTCCAGCGTTCCCGTAGCGACGTGGACGTCAACGCGGCGGCCACCGCCACCGCCCGGACCACCCGGATGGCACCCGTCACCTCCGCCATGAGCGCCGCCACGCCCTTCAGCTCGGCCGCCGCCCTGCCCCCCGGTTCCTACGCTTCCCTGGGTGAGACCGCCACACACGCACACGCACATACACATACTGTGTACACACGTTTACTTTTATTATTATTTTTATTCAATTTTTTTTGGCATAGACGCTTCATATTAATGAACACTTAACTCATTTAGTGCCACCCCTTTCACCACTAGAGGGCGCCCAGTGGCCAGAGAAAATCCCATAGAGATATGCTGGTATATGCAGAAGCCCTGCAGCCATGACTTGCCTGAACACTTTCCTTTGTGCATGACTGCATGTACAGGAAGAGGATGAAGTTAGCTTGAAGTTAGCTATTGGCTACCAAGCATTTTAGAAGCCTTATTTTCGTCAACTTAGCCATGATTAAACCTTGCACACCTCATGCATGGGAAAAAAACAGAGAAGAATGAGCTCTGAAAAATCCAATGCAATCCAGAGTGGATTTGTGCAGTTTGTTCACAGCTTTCAAACAAAAAAATCCGATTGGAAATCCGTTCAGGCATTCTTGAGATAATCACCCTTATGTTTTACATGTAATGTAAACAAAAATGGCTGCCCTGTATGTTAGATGGGGTTGTATGGGGGTGGAACATGCAAAATCGCGATTGAAATCATGTTCACCAGATTTGATGGGGTCCAAAAAAAAAAAAAAAAAATTCAAAAAAATTTTTTTCAAAAAAAAATTTTTTTTTTTTTTTTTTTTTTTTTTTTTTTTTTAATATCCCGAACTTGTTCGGGATAGGCACCCTGTGATACGATCATATATCCCGAACTAATTCGGGATAGGCACTCAATGAGTTAAAACATGATTATGACGAACCCGTTAAGACCCGATAGTCGGTAATAAAAAATTATCCACGATTTTTGAAGCGGTGAAAGCCACTTCCAAGAAGTGGCTTTGTCTGTCCCATACCTGTTTTTTGGAGGATTCCCATAGATTCTCAAGGAGTGAGAATGTCTGTCCCGTACATGTCCCGTACCTGTTTTTTGAGGATTCCCATAGATTCTCAAGGAGTGAGAATGTCTGTCCCGTACATGTGACACATGACAATTTGGCCCTCCAGACAAAATCATTCATTCATTCAGAATTCACAAAAGTATAGAACTAAAGCACATAGATCTAGAACACAGAATGTATAGATCTAGAACACAGATTTCATAGCTCTTGAACACATAGAATAAAAATTCACCGCTTCACTTCGAACCGAGGTTTGTTTTTTCAAACATATTCTACATTTTTCAAAAATGTCCAAAAGTAGCAGATGTACAAGCTTGTACAAGTAAATCTGTTATTTTTGAATGCTTTCCCGGTTATATTGGGTTAACATACACATGATTATTTATAAATGTTATGCTTTAGTATCCATCCAAACATAAAGAAAACTAAGAAATAGAAACAGCAATAAAACACATACTTTTCAAAACAATCAATTGCATTTGAACAGAAAATTGTTTGTTTTTTTTCTTCTTAAAAAACTGTTTAGATTTACATGCACTTGTATTCTGTTGTGTAATCGCAGAGAAGATTCCTTATTTTCAATGAAAAGGACCAGTGTTTTTTACTCCCTCAGAGCACCCAGAAGTCAAACATATTTTCATCTTTTCAGCAACAGATCGCCTCACTTCTAATTGTGCTCTCAGTAGAGCAGATCATGAGCCCTGACCGGCGGCCATGTGCTCAAAGTCACGCCTTGATGACAACATTTGCCCGTAGGAAGTTTCAAACGTGCTTCGTCGCGGCACAGATTCATGTGTTTTCATGGAAGGCGCTTGGTGTCTAATTGAATTATTTGTGTTGAGGGTCAGTAGCATGACATGCATCAAGGGTAACAGCATTACATTAACCCCTGAAAAGGGTTAATGGAACCTGAGGCTGATTTTGTAGTTTGTTATCCAGTTCAGGTTAAAAACTAAACCAGCGTAAAAACTGGCTGCCTTAGGCTTGCTTATTTTTCTATTCTTTAAAAAGTTTTATCCCACGATTTTGTAACCCATTTTTCACCCAGTGCCAATTGCCTTAGCTTTAATCCTGGGCGCTGCTCTCCCTCTGCCAACCTGGGGAGGGCCCCAAACTGAACTCATGCTTCCTTCAGTGCATGAGGAGTGAGCAGGCCGCATTTTTAGACCCAGCGCCTTGGCGTTTTCAGCCACGGAAAAAACGCCTTGGTGGACCCTTAGGCATGGCTGTACTGTCTATGCTTGCGCATTGTCTGAATTGTAAAACAAATCAGCCTATGGTTTCACGACCCACAAACAAAGTTTGAGGATCGTCTAGTTTCAGCGAACATTTTTAATGTAGCGTTAAAACAGAAAAGGTCCCAGCATAGAGCCCTGAGTGACTCCGCTCAACAACGTATGGGGTTTAAGTGGTTGTGACAAACTGAAACACTGCATTCAGTCCTATTATCACTCTCCCCTGGCCTTCCAGTTAACATTTTAACCCCTAACCCAGTGGTTCTCAACCTTTTTTCAGACCGTGACCCCCAAAATAATCATATTTTAACAGGGGACCCCCCACCCTGACGAGCACTAAGATTTGAGGCATTACATTTTGTACAATCTGGCTAGCCATCGTCAAGGAAAAGTTTGGTCGCTCTTTTCACTCAGAAGCGTAAGCTATCATGACTCTGTCTCGAGAGAATGCATTTTGTATAACACGGTTCTATTGTGAAAATAGCCAATCTCCATGTAGATCGGCTATGTTCACAAGTTCTGCCTCTTAATATTTGACAATTTGGCCAATGTTTAATTTGTCATTTTAGAGGTATTAAAAAGTCTTTAAATTGTCACTTTAGAAATGTGATACACACTCTATACACTCAAACCGTATTTCGGTTTGTTTTACAGTTGAGTCAGTAAACAATGTTGCACATTAACCCATTTAGAACGGGTACACATTATTGTGTATCATTGTTTTGTGCTTTAACTATTGAAAAATAGCAGATATACAAGCTCACAGCGCGGCACCGAGTGCCGCGCTGCGAGCTTGTAGATTTGCTATTTTTGAAAAATCGTGACAATTTGAATTTTGACCCGATTCTATAAGTGTCTTTTGAATCCTTCTAAGATTTTTTGAAAAACCCATGTTTCTATGTCAGCAATCTGGCTAGCCATCGTCAAAGAAAAGGTCCTTTTCACTTGACTGGAGCTCAGTTAGTCTGTTCTTGAGAGACCACTATGTCAGTGGTTCTCAAACTGACATTTATTTGGCCACGGACCCCCATCTCAAAACATTTAGTTCCAGGGACCACCCAGAAGCAAAATTTGAGTTACGAACATTCGCTTTGAAAATACATATATTCAAAGATTTGTACACATTTACACGACTTTTTCAAAAATAACAGATCTACAAGCTCGCAGCGCGGCACTCGGTGCCGCGCTGTGGGCTTGTATATCTGCTATTTTTCACTGGTTAAAGCATTCAATAATTCTAGGCCTAAATCATCCGGGGACCCCTTCAAAATAATGTCTAACCCTAACCCGACCCACAGGTTGAGAACCACTGCCCTAACCTAATAACCCCCTGTATGTTGTATCTCTCCCGGGCTCCGCCTCCCACGTTCTGGGCCTCGTTCAGACGGCTCGTCGTCTGGTATCACGGAGGGTAAGATGAGAGTCTTTCATACCTGGAGGAAAAGGGAGAGTCTAGTCTCCTGGTTGCCTCTTATACCTTTGTCTTGTTTGACCCTGTGGAAAAAAAAGTGAGTGTTGGACATCTTGTGGTGGAAGTGTCTCTGCATGGACATGTCTTTTTGCATGTTGTGTTACCCTTAAACTCTTTCTAATAAATGTGGGACAGTAGCGGTATTCTCAGTCACCTCACTATTTAAAGGAGTAGTTCACCCCCAAAATGACTTTTTTTCTATTGATTACTCATGCCATGGAGAGTAGAGTTCAATAATATTTTTAGGTTTTTGTCACATTCCTAAGACAAAAATTTGATTTGAGTAAATTTACCCCCATTGATTCCGGATGGTGACCCGTTTCGAAACGGGTCACCATCCGGAATGAATGGGGGTACATTTATTGTTATCACATTTTTGTCTTAGGAATGCGACAAAACCTAAAATTATCATTGAACTCTACTCTCCATGGCATGACTAATCAATAGAAAAAAAAGTCATTTTGGGGGTGAACTACTCCTTTAAGCTGTCATTTCACTGGGTTCTAGGGTGGGCACCCTGTGTAGAAGCCTGGTCGTGTGTTTATCAGTGTTGGTGACAATCAGGGATGCTTAATAGATTTGAGGAAAAGCCAGTCTAGGAAGCTGAGTCCAGTATCCCAGAACCACTCTTTGCGATGTTTAAAACTCTGAACTGTGGTACTACCCTCTAAGCTTGTTTATTTTAACTCATCTGTAGCCTATCCCGAAGATCTTCGGGATTAATAAAGTCATTAAGCCTTGCCTATCCCGAAGATCACCGGGTTATATACTGTATAGACAGAAACGTTGCGGTCCTGGCTAAACGCTGGCAGAAGTCTGTGATTTCTTTCCATCGCACATCCACGTGCACGCAAAGTGCTCCCGTGCCATTGAAAACAATGGCTCTTCTGATCTTTAGAGTCCATTTACTCGAAAAAAAGACTTTTGATGCCAATGCTGGCATGTTTACTTGATAAAATAGCACTCGGATGACAACAACAATCCTCCATCTTTGATCACCCCCTGAACGGGGACTAGTTCGGGTGAAAAAGAAATTGTCGAGTTGAGATCGGTGAGCTCGATCACTTCCGGTCCTTCAAAATAAGAGAGTGGCCGCCTATGGAAGAAAATCACTGCACCAGCGCCCCCCTTCTGCCCAAAATAATTATTGCACAAAATGGGTTAATGTTTTTGACCTGGGTACTTCAAATAGACACTGGAACATACTGTAAGATACCGGAACATTCATTTGAAGGCCCTGACACACTAGAAAGCACCACTGATGCAAATCACGCAAGTCCGTCTGTATCGTTTATTTTATTTAAAATCAGACTCGTTTCTGGAAATTAAAACAAACATACAGTATATACACTCCAATACAACTTTGAAATAAAAAAGAGGCTACAATACTGAGTTTCTCCAAATCCTTTTGGATGGTCTGTGGTGCTCCAAAAATGGAACTGAGCTCCGGCAGACGCGTCAACAGGTTTGATGTGCCTCCAGTGTAGCAACAGCTGTGGTAAACAATTTATAGTTTGATGACGTGAATATCTTGATGCTTTCAGTGTCTCGAGGCCTTGTTATTAAGTCTGCATGTTTATTGCAGGAGGTGACTGACTGATCTTTCAACAAGCACCCTCCTCAGAGTCTTTTTGACTCTGAGGAAGATGCTTAACCCATTTAGAACGGGTACACACATTATTGTATATCATTGTTTTATGCTTTAACTATTGAAAAATAGCAGATATACAAGCTCACAGCGTGGCACCGAGTGCAGCGCTGCGAGCTTGTAGATCTGCTATTTTTGAAAAATCGTGAAAATTAGAATTTTGACCCGATTCTATAAGTGTCTTTTGAATCCTTCTAAGATTTTTTGGAAAAACCTGTGTTTCTATGTCAGCAATCTGGCCAGCCATCGTCAAAGAAAAAGTCCTTTTCACTTAACTGGAGCTCAGTTAGTCTGTTCTTGAAAGACTACTATGTCAGTGGTTCTCAAACCTTTTTTCCTGTGAAGGACCCCCAAAATGATATGTATTTGGCCACGGACCCCCATCTCAAAATATTTAGTTCCAGGGACCACCCAGAAGCAAAATTTGAGTTACAAACGTTTGCTTTGAAAATACATATATTCAGAGATTTGCACACATTTTCACGACTTTTTCAAAAATAGCAGATCTACAAGCTCGCAGCGCGGCACTCGGTGCCGCGCTGTGAGCTTGTATATCTGCTATTTTTCACTGGTTAAAGCATTCAATAATTCTAGGCCTAGGAGTAGTCCACCCTAAGAAATATATATATTTTCTGTCAATCACACACCCCACGAAGCCTTGAATACATGGAGTTTTTGTTTTGTTGCATTCCTAAGCCAATAATTTGATGACTGGTGGAGTCTCCAGTACTGACCGATGACCCAAGGTTCTCGCTTATACAGTCCTTTACTGTTGAGCACCAAAACCCTTTCATTAGAAGCCACGGTATTCCACATTTCAGTACAGTACGAAAATCAACATGGAACAGCGAGTGGGGCAGCGTCGACTGGTGTTCACAGAATGAGAGCAGAGTTATTGACAATAGCCACAGACAGACAGACGGATGGATGGATGGATGGGCAGACGATGACATATGGACAGGCAGATCGAGAGGCATTGATCCCGTGACTCTACACTAGCACACTGTACATTGATTGAGGCGACAGAAATGCAGGAACATCCACAGCACAGACTCGGATGTCATGCACGCGCACGCACACACACCCCAACTGACAATCAGTGAATATCTTATCGTCTGGTCAGCAGCCCATGTTGCCTCTTAGTTCAATAAACAACAGCATGGCCTTCATGTGGATCTCCATCGTTATGTTGACGATGTCCTGTTGACATTGATTGGTGATGCCATATTGACCTCCAGATGGAGTTATTTGCCTCTCCAGTATTCTCTTCTATGTGGCTTGCCATGCTGTAAAAACCATGGCTTGCATCATTGGAAGGTAAATGGTAAATGGTGCAATAAATATAAATGTATGTAGCGCTTTTATTCAAAGTTATTTACATACATTGTGCATTACATTCACCCATTCACACACACACATCCATAACCTGATGGCGGAGGAAACCATGCAAGGCACCATCCTGCTCATCGGGAGCAATTAGGGGTTCAGCGTCTTGCTCAAGGACACCTCTAAACTAACTCTGGGGGCACCCGGGATCGAACTGGGAACCTTGCTGTTCCCATCCGGTCCGCTCTACCGGCCACTCTACCCCTGAGCCACTATCGCCTCGAAATGCCCCCGAAAGTTATTCATAGTTCTGTTGTAGTGCTTGTTGCCCTGGACAGATTCATCTTCATGGTCCCTTACACATTCACAGTCGCACCCAAGAGCTGAGACAACATACTGTACCTCTACATGTGTTTACTGTCGATTGATCTGGACTGGATTCACACATTTCACACAGGGCAAAATGTGGGTTGGGGATAATAATAATAATAAAACTTTATTTGTATAGCACCTTTCATGACATGAAATGCAGCTCAAAGTGCTTTACAGAGCATAAAATGAAGCACAAGTGCTTAACAGAGAAAATGTCAAATAAAATTAAAAAAATACATAAAAAAGAAATTATTGAAACGAATACAATAAAGCAAGAAAAAATAAAAGCATAGAACATTGAAGAACAATTTCAGAGCAGTGCGGACGTCAATAGCAGCACAGGGATTAAAAAAATTCAGCTAAAAGCAAGAGTAAAGAAATAGGTCTTGAGCTGTGCTTTAAAGCTATCCACCGAGGCTGCCTGTCTCAGGTGTAGTGGAAGTTTATTCCAAACTGTCGGTCCATAGAAGCAGAAAGCTGCTTCACCATATTTTTTATGTCATTGTTGGCGCCTCAAGTAGGTCTGCACTAGAGGACCTGAGTGGGCGGGTTGGAACGTATCTATGCAGGCAGTCATAGAGGTACGAAGGTGCCAGACCATTAAGAGCTTTATAAACAAGTAAAAGAATTTTAAAATCAATCCTAAAAACAACCGGGAGCCAGTGTAGCGACGCTAAAACTGGAGTAATATGTTCTCTTATCTTAGTTTTTGTTAAAACTCTGGCTGCTGCATTTTGAACAAGTTGTAGTCTGTCAGTTGTATTCTTTGGCAGACCAGAGAGAAGTGCGTTGCAGTAATCAAGCCGAGAGAAAACAAAAGCGTGGATCAGCGTTTTTGCATCGTTCAGCGACAGATAGGCTCTAATTCGCGCAATATTTCTAAGGTGAAAGAAGGCAATCTTCGTGACATGATTAAAGTGTGTATTAAAATTTAATTCAGCATCAATGATCACCCCCAGGTTCTTTACAGACGTGTTACTTTCTTTAGCCAGGTTACCAAGTCTATTTATTATTGATTCTCTCTGGGCTGTAGAACCTATTATGAGAACTTCTGTCTTGTCCTCATTTAGGATGGATGGAAGTATTCAGTGCTGGTGAAAACCTTGTTGAATCCGTAGCCAGACAATCAGAGATCTCCGCCTGCCAATGCGTTGCCGGTGTTAATTTCGTAGACTAAAACTATGACTAATAATTTTTTTGTCGACCACTTTGTGAGCTTGTAGAATGGCTATTTTCAGCATGCCACCAAGTGTAAAGCCATTATGACGCCATCAAGGCTCGCCAAAATACATTTTAAAATGTAATACATTAAAAAATACAGTTAACTGTAGATTTAGTCGACTATGATATTTACTAAAACTAAAACCAGACTAAAACGAAAACTTTTCAGATGACTAAAATATGACAAAAACAACACACAAAAAAGACTCTGACTTACAACGACGTACAAGTAGGCAGATATCTCTCATTGTCTGGCTGCACGGGACTATAGATTATGTTTATTATACTGTATATCTGCATGTGTTTGGATATGAATGGATTCCTCTGTGTTTCTGTCATGGTGTATTTGTATGGTCACTCACTGGGACTGCACGACACCAATAAATAATCATAAGTAAATTGTTGTTGTTGTTATGTCTCTGGTGAATAGTGTGATTTTAAGACGTGGAGTTGTGATACAGTATGTGTGTCCACACAGGTTTCTCTTTTACAGACTGAACACCGGGTGTGACGAATAAATGATACGAAAATGGTTGACGAATATTATGCATCAAAACTATTCATGTAATTCATGCAGGTTCAGTGAGGAATCTCTGAAAAATCATCACTCATCAAAATGACACTCAGACACGTGTATTATTCGTGTTATGTGTGAATTTACTCATCATAACACAAACAACACTTTGGTAAAATATAATTTTGGACAAATAAAGCGCACAGTAAAAGGCCCAGATGTGTAGGGGCCATAATAATGTGCAAAATGATTGGTTTGGGCGGAGAGAAAATGACACACCAGCCACTTTGGATGATGCTATTCCAAATGGAGTCCATTCATTGATTAATAACTTTTGACCTTCTCATTTATTTTGATCCTTTCTTTCACTCCTCTACCCCATCTAGTTAGTTATTCTAGTAGTCACTTTGTTGGCATGACTGTTTGACACACATTCTTGGTTATTTAGCATCACTCATTCTATGTGTCTCTTCTCTCTCTGTTTGTCTGTCTCTCTCTATCTTCCTCTCTCTGTCTGTATGTCTCTCTCTCTCTCTCCTGTTCTCTCCTCAGGTCGAGTGAGAACCAGAAGACAGAGTTCAGGAAATGGCCCCGCGGTGACAGACAGCCGAGGGCGGAGCCGAGGCAAAGTGGTCTCCCAATCACAGCGTGAGTAGCTCTTTATGTCACCTGCACAACGTGACGCCGTTCTGGTTTCATACTGAAGACGTGGAAACTTTGGAAAGGTGCATTTGTCCGCATGAACTGCAAATGAATTGCATAATCCACTAGGAACGCAGTGGCTCAACTACACACACCTCTACGTAGATCACTGGTTCTCAAACTTTTAGATTTCAAGGACCCCCCTTAACTGTACGCTGTAACTGGCAGTATACATGGGTCCACACTGGTTATCATGAGACAGAATTTATTTGCAAGTGTGGTTGCTGTGACGCAAGTCACCCTCCAAATTAATTCTGTCTTGGCCATATATGAAGGCGTGACTGACTGACTCAAATGAGCTGCAGGTTTTCATAGTAAATGCGACCTATGGTCGCAATCAAGGTGGGGGTCCATCACATGAAAATATGAAGAGAACCACTGCTATAAGCATCCCCACAGACTAGTACATCACCAAACGTTTCAAACCAAACATGTCAACTGTCTCTAACATCAGCCTACTGCATATCCATTGTCTTCATTTCAGCGGGCAGTCGCTCTGGCTCCCCGGGGAGGCTGCTCAGCACCACGTACGGCCGGATCCCCCGGCCCACCATGGGCACCGCCACCGTCACCAGCACCCCCAGCATGGCCGACAAGAGCAGGCCCAGAGGACCAGCTCGCAGCCAGGGCTGCAGCAGAGAGACCAGCCCCAGCAGATCAGGCATGGGTAAGATCTGGACCCGCCACTGCACAATATAATACATAGTAATACACACAATAAGCATAGGCAAGGCATGTGTGCGCACACACATTCTTCCTGTGTCTTGTCATGCACATACGGTACATCCTCGACACATGTAAACACACACACACACACACACACACACACACACACACACACACACACACTTGCAATATTCAACCACCTTGCATTCTCTTAGTCAAGGGGTTCACAACCCTTTCCATGCCAAATAGGCATAGCGTCTGGCAGCGGTAAATGGCACGTCTAACGATCTGCTTTTTTTTTTTTTTAAATATGAGCAATAATGTCTTTCCCAAAATAGGGACGCCAGGTTGGAAGTGGTTAAACTGGCACAATAATCACCTGAATTGAAAAGAATTGATTGGAAATTTGACTTAAAAGTGGGAAACCCCCACATTAAAAGAACAAAACAAACAAAAACACTTTGCTCTAGTTCTTCTGGTCATGCTAATCAGTGTATCTAATCCACAGTCTCTAAGCCCCGTCCTGTCTCCCTGCCTGAACTAACCAACTCTCTGTGTCTGCACAGTGGCCTCAGACAGGCATGTCACTGTCTGACTGTTTGTGCTAAAAGCTAAACCTCTTCCTCCTCCTCCTCTTGCGCTGCTGTCTGTCTCTCTGTCCTCCCTTCTCCCCCACTCTCTCTCTCTCTGTCTGCCGCCACGTCACGTCACGCCTCGCCACGTTGTCACTCCCCCCCTCACTACTACCACTAGCCCGGAGTCGAATCCCCCGGCCCAGCATGAGCCAGGGCTGTAGCCGCGACACCAGTCGCGAGAGCAGTCGGGACACCAGCCCCGCTCGGGGCTTCTCTCCTCTGGGTGAGTATCTAACTCTCTCTAACACAACAGCCAAACACTGCCCTCTGCTGGCCCTGGAGACTCCCTGCACGCAACCGCATGTCTTCTTGTCACTCTTTAACTGTACTCTAATACTCCGTTGTTCTATTGTGTTCTACTCTACTCTGTGCTCTTCTGTACTACTGTACTATAATCTATGCCAGTGGTTTTCAAACGTTTATTTTTATTTTTTATTTCAAGGAGCCCCTTAGTTAACTCTGACAGTGTACAAATGGAACCAAACGCACCTGTTAGGGTCAATTTGCTTCCATTTGTACACTGTCAGAGTTTCAGACTTTTTTCAATTTAGACCCCCCTCAAGCCCTTTCCTGAGAGTCCCTGATGTAGAGCCTAGATGTAGTACCAAGGTTCCAAAAAGTGGCATAACCTTTTCCTGTTCTTGTTCATTTTCCCATCACTTGGTTTGAGCCGGAAACACGCTCAGTGCGAAGGTTTTTATATTCGTTTCATGGTTCCAATCTGCTTCTCATCCAATCAAACAAAGCTACGGGAAAACGGGTATGCCACCTTCTGGAAACCCAGGTCTATACAGATAAGCTCTGCGCATTCACACCTACTGTACCGTAACTATGGGTCCAATAGGTTTGACTCAGGCCAGGAGAGATTAAATCAGACAGCCACCCCCCACAGCTATTCTATTCTATTCTATTATACTACTCTACTTTCATTCTTTTCTGTTTTTTTTTGTTTTTTTTCTCGATGTTGTTCTGTTTGACTCCGTTCTATTCACCATACTAATTGAGTGTGTTGTCAGTGACTTACAGTATGTTAAGTACACAGAATGATAGATCAGAAGGCTGTTCTGTAGCCTTTTGCTACGTGAAACAAGATCCTGAACCTCTACATGCGTCGTTACAATTTGTACTGTCTCAAGTCATTTAGTTTTGTTCTCCTGCTGTAGTGTTGTTACTCTGAATGGTAAAACTATCGTAGTACTGGTGTTGCTATATACGCAAGTCGTTATGGCACGGTGACATCCATGGGGTTAAGTGCGAACGCCATCACGTGACCTCACTTCCTCCTGTCCCAACCCTCTACTTCTTGCAGTGACTCGCCGTCACTCCCGTTCTACCAGTGCGCTGTCCTCTGCAGAGTGCTACTCAGGTGACCGCCAAGAACGCACGACTACTCAGCTGCCGGCCAGTTTTATAAAATAAATGGATTTTATGCTTATTAGAATTGTTCACGGACGTCCACAGTCCACACCAGACACAATAACTATACTCGGGTGGAAATCTTGTATGTCCAAAACCGTTCGTTTTGTATTTAGCATTTTAAAATGTTGAACTATTGATCGCTATTTGAACTAGCGATGAACTAGCGATCGCGAGGTGCAAAACGCGAGGCGTTGTGTGCTTGTAGATCGGCTATTTTCACTAGTTTGGTGCGACAGTCTTGTATGATGAAACAAGGCTTTACCTTACAAAGAAACACACAAATTTGAAACTTGGAGATACAAGGTTTCTGCCTGACAGTGACACTATATACTAGTTATAGTTATAGTAAGTGGACTCTGCCGTCCACTTACTGGAAGTAAGTAAATTATTTTAACTTTACTCTTGATTTATAAGGGTCTCATTGAAATTCCTAGAATATACTGTATGCAATACCTCAAACAAAGAAAAAAAAGCCTTTTAGTACACAGGAAAAAGCATCAGTGTTACATTTGTATGCGCTCTGAGCTACAAAATGGATAAATTAACACTGAGGATTGACAGATGAGGATTGACAGATGATGTGATCAATGTCCTCGATTTAATTTGACGCATTGTTCAAAGCATTTATCAAATGCTGGGTTTGACTGTTAACCTGGCCTGGCTGAGTGGTCCTGCTTTATGAAACACATTCTCTTGCATGGAGAGCAACACACACACGCACGCACGCAGGCACGCACACACACACACACACACGCACACACACATACACACACACGCACCCACGCACACACACACACACACACACACACACACACACACACACACACACACACACACACACAGCCAGAGATAGATGTCTACTGTGTCTGTCTCTGGTCTCTATCGTCCCGGTTTGTGAAACTTAACACCAGCCACCAGCCAAAGGTCTCTCTGTCGCTCTGCACTAATGTTGCTTTCCCAAAGCATAGAAACGACTCGACTATACTGGCCTTTTTTGTGGGTATTTGGCAGATGGTTGAACCTCGCTATGAGGACCAGCTACATTGAAGGTTCCAATGAGCAGTTGAATATTATGGAAAAGTACCATAATAGCGATCCAGCCAGACGCTTTTCTATTCTAAAAAGCTTCTTTTACGGCTGGTAAAACAGTCAAAGTGGCTGTTGTAAATGTTGCAGTCAATCAACCACTGAAGCTAGTGGATTAACCAGTTGAGGCAGGAAGAGTAGAAAATCTTCTCGTCCTGTTAAATGCCTCATCACTCAAACAGACTATTTGACAGTAGCTGTGCCAGTGTGACGTTTGGTTAAGGCAGAGCGGACGGACATAAGAGCCTTTAGGTGTCTGATATTAATTTCTCACGGTGGTCCACATTGAACAGAAAGCTTCTCCCTCCCATAGCCAATCCCTTCACTCCAGCAGCCAGGACTTTGCGTTGCCTCAACATCCCTCAGTGATTTGCACTATTACTGCCATCATAATTTTCGTGAATGCTATTTATTTTGATTATGTCCCTGTTACATGATGTTAATTTTGCTCTTTGTGTAATGTGAGGGCTGATGTTATAGATTAATTTAAAGGAGCTATAGTCAACTTTTTCTTGAAAAACGGACGCTAAAATAAAAAGAATGTTTGAAAATATTTTATAAAAAAGACCATTTCATATATGTGTTTCTATTCAAAAATGACCACAAAAAGCATAAAATAATGGTAAAATAATCATTTTGGCCATTGTCAGACTGACTTTGTTTACATCCTTATCAATCCATATAAAAGCATAGAAGAGGGATGTAAACAAAGTCGGCCTGACAATGGCCAAAATTATTATTTTATCATTATTTTACGCTTTTTGTGGTCATTTTTGAATAAAAACACATATATGAAGCTTAATCTTTTTTATAAAATATTTACGAAACATTATTTTTATTTTAGCATCCGTTTTTCAAGAAAAGGTTGACTGTAGCTCCTTTAAGATGTGTTTATTTGTCTTTTTTAATTTATCTGCACTGCTGAGTTATCTGACTGCCTATGCACTGTTCATTGCACATTTTTTTGCATTTTCTGTTTACCTTTGCAGGGAAAGATTTTATTGCTGGCTTCTTCTGTTTTTTCCTTAGACATTTTTCTTTTTAATGATGTATGCAATTTATGTGATAATGATAATAATACCTTACTGTATGCCGAGCGTTCCTTGGTTTGTCCCCAAATCATCCATGCACAAAGCTCAGTTTTTGACCCATTTGCTTGCAGGGGATCAAAGTTGAGTTCATTCAAAATGTCACCAACACATTATATTTAACCACCTGAACCCCATATTCTGCAGTTGACAGGGGTTCCCTGTGGGTCTGTACTTGGATCCCTCTTTGTTCCCCTCTACACCAAATATCGTTGCTCAGTACGTGTCACATTGCAACACATTGAGAGCTTGTAGATCGTCTGTTTTCGCCTACCCGCAGTAGCGATGCTGGGGTTCATGTGGTTAATCATCCTTCATTATGTCCTTGCCACATGCTCTCTGTCTCTGGGGTGTCGCACCAAATTATGGGCCCTGGGTCTTAAACTATTGAAAAATAAAATAGCAGATATACAAGCTTGTAGAGCTTGTAGATATGCTGTTTTTGAAAGATCGTGAAAGGTTTTTGAAAATTTCAAATCCTTCAGACCTTTTCATATGAAGGACCCGCAAAATGATATGTATTTGGCCACGGACCCCCATCTGAAAATATTTAGTACCAGGGACCCCCCCAGAAGCAAAATTTTAGTTACAAATGTTCGCTTAAAAAAATACATCTATTCAAAGATTTGCAAACATTTTCACGACTTTTCAAAAATAGCAGATCTACCAGCTCGCAGCGCGGCACTCGGTGCCGCGCTGTGAGCTTGTATATCTGCTATTTTTCAATAGTTAAAGTATAAAATAATCCTAGGCCCCTCCACCTTGGGCCCTAGTAACTCAGTCCCACTCCCCCCCCCCCCCCCCCTTGTGAGTGACGCCCCTGCCTACTGGGCTGGGTGTTCAGTAGAAAACCCACCACAACCTTCCCCTAACCTTCTCCCCCTGTCTCCCCTGTGCTCCACCTCAGACCGCCTGGCCCATCAGGCTCGTATCTCGGCCTCCGTCAACGCCATGAGGATCCTCAACACTGGCACGGAGGTGGAGGCCGCCGTGGCCGACGCCCTGGTAAGAACATGGATGATTTATACCCGTTAATGTCTTCTAAGTCTAAAACAGTTAAAGAGTTTTTCTGAGAAAAGTATGTTGCTATGAATCAGCGGTGCTCAAACCTTTTCATGCCAATGACCACCCAAGATTATGTTTTTTTGCCCGCCAACTGTTTCCTCCATTTAGTTTTTTTTTTTTTTTGTTAAATATTTTCAAAAATGTGTTTCCCACAAAGGTTTTACAAATTTAAAATTAATAAATAAAAATAAAAAAAATCCATAAATACAAAATAATTGTTTATATCTGAGATAGTGATAAGTGATAGCCGATCTTGTGAGAGTGTACATCGGCTATTTTCACTAGTTTGCATCCCGTGGAGACGAGGAACTGGAACTGAAAAGTTTGGGAACCACTGGTCTACACGCTCTCCCCAAGACCACGCAGTAGTTGTTGGCAGTGACAGAGACTACATGTGGGACTTGGGAATTGGCATATCGACAAAAGTGGGAGAAAAGTAGAAAAATACTTTTTTTTTGTATCCATTTAGAACGGGTACACATTATTGTGTATCATTATTTTATGCTTTAACTATTGACAAATAGCAGATATACAAGCTCACAGCGCGGCACCGAGTGCCACGCTGCGAGCTTGTAGATCTGCTATTTTTGAAAGATCGTGAAAATTAGAATTCTGATTCTATAAGTGTCTTTTTAATCCTTCTAAGGTTTTTTTTGAAAAACCCTATGTTTCTATGTCAGCAATCTGGCCAGCCATCGTCAAAGAAAAGGTTCTTTTCACTTAACTGGAGCTCAGTTAGTCTGTTCTTGAGAGGTAACTATGTCAGTGGTTCTCAAACCTTTTCATGCCCAAACTGATATTTATTTGGCCACGGACCCCCATCTCAAAATATCTAGTTCCAGGGACCACCCAGAAGCAAAATTTGAGTTACAAACGTTCGCTTTTAAAATACATAGGCTATATTCAAAGATTTGCACACAATTTTCACGACTTTTTTCAAAAAATAGCAGATCTACAAGCTCGCAGCGCGGCACTCGGTGCCGCGCTGTGAGCTTGTATATCTGCTATTTTTCAATAGCTAAAGCATTCAATAATTCTATGCCTAAATGGGTTAAAAGATTTGTAGAATACGTTTCCTGTCACAGTGCTGTAATTGCAACATTAGACTTTCCCCGGGGCCTGTTCATTGTGATGTAATTGACTCTCTACTCTTCTTCCTCGGGTCAATCTCAGCTGTTAGGAGACTCCAGGAATAAGGTACATACGTCGACAAGTTCATTCCTCCTTCTGTTGCATGCAAAGCATGTCCCGTCACGCAAATGCACAACGTTTTCCTTCCACATTGTCACATAATGACGTCAATGGTGTCAGGGTTCCTACGCAAAAGTATTTATGAATGAGATCCGACTTCATCCCAGTCTTTTCAATTTTAAGAATTAGACAAACTTTAGTAGCGGTGAAGGAACGTTATTCAATGATTCATGAATGTTTTCTAATAGCTGTCCGTTAATTCTATGTCTGTGTAATACCCTGAGACTTTCTGCACAGAAGTGTATGGGAACCCTGTGCATGAATTGTCCCGTTCTGGCACCAAGAGGATTGATTGTGTTGTGGGGTCCTTGCTCCGTAGATTAAAACTCAGATGTAGCCGTGACGTACTGAGTTTTAAGCCCACTCATCGCCTTTGTTGGCTGTTATCACCTACAGTATGTCTCTGTCCTCTTTTCCTAGCCATAAAAGCACTCAAGCCCTATTTACTTTATCAGGCGATAAATGGCAGAAATAGCCAATCTACTTACAACGCATCGTATCACAATGTGTTGTGAGCTTGCAGATCAGCTATTTTTAGTAGGTGTGCCAGGTTGAAATTGGTAAAAATGCACCATTATTTGTGTTGAGCAGAGCAGCTTGCAGGCCATTGATCTCTATAATAACATTACATGTCCGAAACCATCACCAGCTGGCATGCTGCCACCATGCAGCGGCGTCTGCATTAAAGAGCAAAGATACTAATTGTAACAAAGCGCAGCGACACAGGAATCGTTCAAATACTGTACACCAGGGGTCTTCAACGTTTTCAGGCCAAGGACCCCTTAGTTGAGAGAGAGATGAAGCAGGGACCCCCACAATCTTTTCACCTTTAGTTTCCATATAGTTTCATTGTTTGACAGCACAATCATCAGTGTATTTTGGATTCATGTCAATTTGTGTTTTCAGATATTTAACCCCTTGAACCGTCAATACTTACTAAACTTGACCTTTCACTCTGTACTTAGTCTGCTCTTTTACCCCTCTATACCAAACCTCTTTGCCAAAAATAGCCGATCTACAAGCTCCCAACGCCTCGCAGCGCGAGGCGTTGTGAGCTTGTAGATCTGCTATTTTTGGCTAAAGGTTAGGCTAGGGTTCAAGTGGTAATATAAAAAAGGAGAAAATAAGTTTCTATCACACAAAGATTTGTAGGACCCCCTGTAGTAACTCTGAGGACCCCCTAGTGGTCCCGGACTCCCTGTTGAAGACTCCTGCTGTACACTCAACCCCTTCAGCATGGCATGAAACGCATTCCCTCTGTGTGCCCGGCATCCCTTTGGAACACAGCTGCATGGTAGACGTGAGGAAAGCAGTGCTGTGCCTTGGCTGTGGAATTAACATAAAACATTCTAAAAGAATGACATACCGAGAACAGCACAATAACAACAACACATATGTTTTAAAACGGGAGAGTATTTTTTGCACGTCTTTCAGTCCAAGTGTATCAAAAAAGTAACTGGGTTAAGCAACGTTGGTCTCACCAGGTTAACATTCACCAGCGTCAACAGGTTAGCATTTCACTGGTTAGCATTCACTAATGTTAGTTTTACTGGGGTTAGGGTTAGGTTTAGGTGTATCTCCATCCCCCCGACTTTCAGCACCTCCACGCAGCCAATCACAAGCTTCCGCTGCCTTAACCTAGTTGCTTTTTTGATACACTCTGACTGTAAGACCTGCAAAAAACACTCTCCCGTTTAAAATAAGACACCTCTCCTCCTCCATCCCTCTGCTCGCTAGTTAGGGGTTTTAGATGATAATGCATGACCGCTGTGAGCTCGCAACCCTTGATGACATATTTGTGACATTATTCAATATTTATTTACTCTCGAAATTACAATTACGGATGTCACAAATGTGCCAAAAACAACAGATCTACAAGCTTGTGGATCTGATATTTTTGGCGAGCGACAACGCCGCACAGCGAAGCACACATCGGGTGTTACGCCAACTACCGTCTCCACCATCACCTCTTATTTCATCCCCTTCCTCCTCCTCCTCCTCTTCATCTCTCTCAGCGGCGGCCGGCGAGGCGTCGGTTTGAGTCCCCGGGCATGTATTCGGACGACGACGCCAACAGCGACGCGTCCAGCGCCTGCTCGGAGCGCTCGTACAGCTCGCGGAACGGCGCGCCACACTACATGCGCCAGACGGAGGACGTGGCGGAGGTGCTGAACCACTGCGCCAGCTCCAACTGGTCCGAGAGGAAGGAGGGCCTGCTGGGCCTGCAGAACCTGTTCAAGAGCCAGAGGATGCTCAGGTACTACTTAGTAACTAAGTTATGTAGTTAAGTACAGGATTTTTACTTTACTGGAGTATTTCCAATTTTCTGTACTTTTACTTCTGCTCCATCTCAGAGGCAAATGTTATACTTTTGTGTTGTGAGGGTCTGTAACTATGGGTACAATTTGAGAAATAGTTATTGTGAGGACCATTGTCCTTGTCCAGAGAATTGGTTGTTTTATGGTAAAATACGATTTGGCGTTTATGCATTGTGAGCTTGTAGATCAGGCAGCTATTTTTGGTGCAAAAAGTCAGTGGTTCGAGAACCACTGACCCAAACCCCTTAAATGACAAAATGAGGCATGAATTAGGATAATCTCACATTCTCCATCTTTCCTTCTCTCTCTCTCCCCTCCTCTCTCTCATAGTCGTGTGGAGTTGAAGAGACTCTGTGAGATCTTCACCAGGATGTTTGCAGACCCACACAGCAAGGTAAGGACCCCCCCCCCCCCCCCACACACACACACACACACACAGTGCATGCATCACACATGTCCTCTCCCCCTCCAGGTTGCATGACTGACAGTTTGTGTTTCACAGCAGGAGGTCAGACTAATCAAAATGACTACAGTAACTAACGTTGTGTCTTTTTGTTTTTTGTCACATCGCATGTCTGTCTGTGCGTCGCTGTGGACTCTTAACCCCAGAGAGTAAGTGTCCACTCACATTTTTAGTTATTATTTTTGAAACTTTAGTTGATCTTTCTTAACGGTCCTGCTGTCTGACTATTCATTTTCCCAGCTTAGGTCATCATATTGTGGGTTGTACTGGGAGGGATAGATAGATAGATAGATAGATAGATAGATAGATAGATAGATAGATAGATAGATAGATAGATAGATAGATAGATGTTGATTTCCCAGTTAGCGCTTGACACACAAACACTTGTAAAACATGTTACGTCACTTTGTTGCATCGTCCTCACTATAGGATGATTCATGGGTTGCATTTGTAGTCCTAAACGGCCATCTTGAGGACCAACACAGGTGTTTGAATTTGTGTAATTGGCATAGAACTAATGTTCTACACCAATCAGAACACCTGTGTTGGTCCTCAACATGGCCTACAAATGCAACCCATGAATAGGTGGAATTTGCCCTTTAATGTAATACTAATGTATATTCTATCTAATGTCTCCAACACTCACCTGTCTGTTTACCTGCTGGGGCTAACAACGACTTGAACATACTTCATCTCCTTGTCTGTCTTCTATTGTTTCTGTCTTTCTGTTTGTCCTATTCCTCTTCTCTCTCTCTCTGTCTCTGTCTGTCTCTCTCTCTTTGTCTGTCTGTCTCTCTCTCTCTCTCTCTCTCTCTCTCTGTCTCTGTCTGTCTCTCTCTCTTTGTCTGTCTGTCTCTCTCTCTCTCTCTCTCTCTCTCTCTCTGTCTCTGTCTCTCTCCTGCAGGTGTTCAGCATGTTCCTGGAGACGCTGGTGGACTTCATTCTCCTGCACAGAGAGGACCTCCAGGACTGGCTGTTTGTGCTGCTCACGCAGCTGCTGAAGAAGATGGGCGCCGACCTGCTGGGCTCCGTCCAGGCCAAGGTGCAGAAGGCCCTGGACGTCACCAGGTGAGAGAGAGCAGTCGGAAACATGCGTGGGAAAATCTCGAAAATGATTGAGGACTACGTAAGCAATTTACCCCGAGTGAGAGGACATTATGCTCTGATAATGTCCTGTGTTAGGGTGTTATCGGACGAGGCGAAGCCGAGTCCGATAACACCCTAACACAGGACATTATCAGAGCATAATGTCCGACCCCGAGTGGTAAATAGCTTTTCTACCACTTTTTCCCTTATACATGAAAGAAAACACATAGTTGTAACTTGCAAGGATCTTAAGTTACAATCATTATTGCCTATAAAACTTCCGCGAGACAGCAGATAGTTCCACCAACAACATCTTCTACTCACCAACAGATGGCGCCAACTCCATACTAATCCATGCGTCTAGCTTACAGCTAAGCTAACGTCAGTTAAAAGCACCGTTCCGGCCGTAAATAGAGGCTGTTCGCTTCCAGAAAGGCATAGGTTCAGAGAAAAGGGGCTTTAAAGTTGGCGGATTGCATTGGATCCAAATAAATCGGCGACGATAGTACGCACGTTAGTAAACATAGGACCGCTGCGACCTTCATTTGTTGGTTGGGGGAAAGGTGTTCCGACTACCTCCTGAAGTCCCCGGATGTACACTGAGGCGCATTGATCTCGGACAAGTCCTCACACAACTTTGCGGCAGTTGTCCTCTCATAACCTCCGGAATTTAGCCAATCAGAATCCAGTATTTGAACACGTGACTCGAAAAAGTGGTAGAATACTGATTTAGAAGGCTTTTGTAGAATCGGCCCCACGTCTTATAACCCATTTAGACCGGGAAGTGGGAACGCATCTGTGTGGCTTTAGATTTGAACCATTATTTTATACTATTCAAAAATAGCAGATCTACAAGTAGTAGATCTGCTATTTTTGGGAAAATCATGAAAAGGTGTTCAAATCTTTGAATATAATATATATACATATATTTAAAGTGAGCATTTGTGACTAAAATCTTTGCTTTTGGGCGTCCCGGGAAACGGAATATTTTGAAATGCGGGTCCGCGGGGCGCCCGCTGTCCTACTGGTCCAGGCGCATACCACTTAGGCATTGCCGCATAGGCATTGATGCCTGACGGCGTCGCCGGTTCGATTCCCGATCCGGACGACCTTTGCCGCGCGTCACTCCCCATCTCTCCCCAAATGTCCTGTCAGTCTACTTTCCTATCGAATAAAGGCATAAAAGCCCCAAAAAACTAATCTTAAAAAGAAAGAAATGGGGGTCCGCGGCCAAATACATACGATTTAAAACGTTTGAGAACTACTGATGTAGAAACATACGTTTTTCAGAAAACTGTTAGGATTTAGAAGACATTTTTAAGAATCAGCCTCAGGTCTGTAGTAACTTTATCTCTCTCTCTCTCTCTCTCTCTCTCTCTCTCTGGTTCCCTCTCTCCCCCTCCATCCAGGGATTCGTTCTCGTTCGAGCAGCAGTTCAACATCCTGATGCGCTTCATCGTGGACCAGACCCAGACGCCCAACCTGAAGGTGAAGGTGGCCATCCTGCGCTACATCGAGGCCCTGGCCAGACAGATGGACCCCGGGGACTTCGTCAACTCCAGCGAGACGCGCCTGGCCGTCTCCCGCATCATCACCTGGACCACGGAGCCCAAGAGCTCCGACGTGCGCAAGGTACAGTGACATAATGATGATAATTATTATTATTATTAACAATCTCAAACTTTAAAAACTTCAACGTCTCCCCTTAACTCTTGACAGTGTACAAATGGAACTAAATGGACCCTACAGTAACGGTTTCATTTAGTTTCAGGGTTCCCACGGTCATGAAATTCCTGGAAATATTTTGAAATTAGAAAAATTGTTTTCCAGTACTGGAAAAGTTTTGGAATTTATCAAGGGTCCTGGAAGGTCCTGGAAGAAATAGCTATGCGTTGTCTTTGGTTATTGATTTTGTTAATACCTCTGAAATGACAAATTAAAAATTGGCCAAATTGTCAAATATATAGAGGCAGAAATTGTGAAAATAGCCGATCGCAGATCGGCTATTTTCACAATAGAACCGTGTTATACAAAATTCCTCAACTCTTAGTGCTCGTCAGGGTGCCGGGTCCCCAGTTAAAACATGATTATTTCGGGGGTCACAAGGTTGAGAACCACTGGCATACACTACCTGTCTTTGGGCATTGCGCATAGGAGTAAGCAACCTGTTATTGAGCTGAATTATTGTTATAGTCCTGGAAATCGGGTTAAATATTCTGGAAAAGTTTTGGATACGTTTTGGAAATTAATTGGTAAAAATGTGTGGGAACCCTGTAGTTTGTACTGTATACTGCCAGGGTTACAGACTTGTAACGGTCAATTTAGAACCCCCAAAAGGAACCTCAAAAGTCCCTGGAAACTTTGAGAACTGCTATAATAGATTGGTTTTCACACATTTTTATATGTATTTGGCCATGGACGCCCATCTGTAAGGATGTTGTGCTTAAGAGAAGTCGGTTTGTTGGTGCGCTACCCATAAAAAACTGAGCTTTGTTCAGACCTTCTCCATCTTGGTCAACGATGGCGAGATCCATCGCTTGGAAAGATGGCCTCCTTGTTGTTCGCTTGGTTTGCAGTTTTTCTTTGCATTTAGTGTCCGTCTTTAGGTTTTGTGTTAATTCTTCATTCATATAAGCTTTTCATTTCATGTGTCCACTGGGAACGTCTCAGTTAGTATTCTAACAAGTCTCAAAAGGGTGGGTTTCAACCGACCAGGATTGTGTCGGTACATCGAGCTATAGCAAAGAGCTAACCAGTGGACGCTGATGTATAGCTACATAATACACCCTCTATTGTGTTCGCTCCCTATCATAACTAGTGGTGATAGGTTCATCAACACTAGCTCTGTTCGTTTTGTTATAAAGGGGCACTTAGACGATTTTGCACCCAAATCCTGTTTTGCTGAAGCTGAGGACATAAAGAAATAAACATGATGCATGAGTGGTGTGAGTGGGTTGAGAAATCACAAAACAGTCTAAAATCTTAAGTTTTTGGGTGCCACAGTTGGTTGCAAAATCGGCAAAGTGCCACTTTGTCACTTTTTCGTTCAAACCCCACGTTTCTCCTTTCATGATCTTTGAGTTGCATCATCCTCTATTCAGTTTCTGTTTTTTTTATTTATTTTTGTGTTGTGTTGTCATTATTTGTCCAACGTCCTGTTTCTTTGTTTCTGGAAACCCTCCTCCTCCTCCTCCTCCCAGACCCTCCATAACTGGGCTGGGGAAGAGCTGCGTCCCCCCAGCACCGTAGCCTCTCTGCCTGGGGAGGGCAACCTGGAGGAGAGGTGTAAACAGGTAGAACCTCCAGACAACGGCATGAACAACCCCCTATCCTTACCGTTGTATAACCTCCCAACCTCTAACCCGCCGGCTTGGCCTGTGACCTATGCACAGTTTGCACACACTGGGGTCAGCTGTAACCCCAACAACATGGATGTGATATGTGTTTAGTAGGGGTGTAACGATGTAGTAACTGAATCGAAAAATCTTTTTTTCATTTGCAATGATCTGCTATATCGATTTGCAAAAGCAAATATTGTACTGTTTGGCTCTGTATATCGTATCGTATAGAACGCTTATAATCGGTATCGAATCGTTTTGCAATGCAAATAATCTAAAGTATGTAAACTAAGTATTTGTGCCTTGTATTTAGTCATTTTAAGAGAGACTTACTTTTCCACTCCATATATAGCTACTCTTGGTCTGTCGATAAATGTGTGTAATCTCTGTGTTCATGTCAAGGTGCGGGTTTGTCCATATGTCTTGTAATATAATGTCCATATATTTGCTAACGAATCACAGTGTTTACTTACCGGTATTTATATCCATAATAATAGATTTTTACCTTAACAAACTGCTCGTATTGACACGTTTCACACAGATTTAATGTCTTAAATAGTATATCGATTTTAAATTATTGAATCGAATCGTATCGTATCGCCATGAATGAACCAATATCGTCCATGTATCGTATCATCAACCATGTATCGTGATGCGTATCGTATCGTTGTTCAAATATATCGTTACACCCCTAGTGTTTAGCTTGTTGTTTTGAATAAACACAGGACGGGATATCTGGATCACGGCAGAGTCGAAATGAATGTGATCGGAATGAACTAACTGCTGACCTAACAAATGACCAGTGTGCTGCCTGTATACGCAATATGTAACCTGGTGCATTGCATTATCTTATGAATATAATATTAAAGAAAACAGCCAAAACTGCAATTTGCTTAACACGTCTGTGCTCGTGATTCAGAGGTTTACCCTTGTTCTCTTTCAGCTGTGATGGCAGGCGCCAGTCAAATAATTAATTATGACCAGGCGGCAGTCAAATACCGCTGGCGATGCATTTTATAAGTTAATCGGCACGGCTACTACTGTTCTCTGGTCAGGAGATTATGTTGATACTTATAGTTACTTATTATAAAACGTACAGTTTCCTACCCTGATGGCAGTATGTGATATACCTGCACCTGCATGGATGTTTGGCTGTACCCAACCTTTTTTAATGGCCGTTTGTGATTGACTAACCTGTGCCAAAAAGTTGACCTCTCTCTCTCTTTTTTATAGCAGCTGAGGGGCTGTGCATGAGTCGTAACGGTTCATTTCTTATCCAACGGCAGTGACATAATAAATCACCGTGAAGAATCGTAGATTATCTGGGGCTCTGTGACGCTTTGTGTCTGTTCTTGTGTGTGTGTTTGTGTGTGTGTGTGTGTGTGTGTGTGTGTGCAGGCAGCTCAGGTGGTGCTGATCGCCCTGTTTGAGCTCAACACCCCAGAGTTCACCATGCTGCTGGGAGCGCTGCCCAAGACCTTCCAGGACGGGACCACCAAGCTGCTCCACAACCACCTGAGGAACGCCAGCGCCAACACGGGCATGGTAACTACTACGCTCAGTAGGGGGTGTCTTACCAAATGCTGGGCCCTGGGTACAAGGATTCACATCAGTTATTTTGTGCTTTAACCATTGACAAATAGCAGATATACAAGCTCACAGCGCGGCACCGAGTGCAGCGCTGCGAGCTTGTAGATGTGCTATTTTTGAAAAATCATGAAAATGTGTGCCAGTCTTTGAATATTTCAAATCCTTCTAAGGTTTTTTGGAAAAACGATGTTTCTGTCAGTGGTGCTCAGACTTTTTCATGTGAAGGACCCCCAAAATGATATGTATTTGGCCACGGACCCCCATCTCAAAATATTTAGTTCCAAGGACCCCCCCAGAAGCAAAATTTGAGTTACAAATGTTTGCTTAAAAAAATACAATTGACGTTTTCAAGACATTGAACGGCCATGAACGGGGGCTGCCACCGAAAATTGGGTAAGAACAATGGGAAAGATATATTTATGGCAAAACTATGGCAGCCCAAGTGTTAATAATGACTGTATTAGAGGTGCTGTTCATCACTGTATATGTATTACTAAAGTCAGCTTTGTCTTTGGTGTCCCTTACAGGTGTCTCCCAGTAACACAGCAGGACGCACGCCTCCTCGGCACCCCAGCAGTCGCAGCAGTCCTCTGACGTCCCCCACCAACTGTTCCCATGGGGGTCTTTCACCCAGGTACGTCTAGTTTACATCCAAGGGTTCCATTTGGTTTGGGGGGTTTCTTCACCACATAAGCTGTATGTCATAGTATGACAAATAGCGAAAATAACTGATCTACAGCACTGGTTCCCAAACACTGGGCCGGGACCCATTTGTGGGTCGTGAACACATTTCTATGGGTCACTTAATATTTTGTCCCTGACATTTTGTTTTTAATTATTATTATATATAAAAAAAAAAAAAAAAAAAACATTTATAAATAAAAGAAAAATCATAGAAATTCCATAAATTAGAAAGCAAATGTTTAAGAAGTAGTGAAAATAGACGGTATACATACAAACTCACAACGTTGTGAGCTGGTAGATCTGCTGTTTTCACCATTTTGGGTCCCGGGCAAACGTCTAATTTCTCTTTTGGGTCTTGAGCTCAAAGGTTTTGGAACCACTGATCTACAGGTATGCTGCCAGATCTGCTACTTCTCAGTTATGCTCCCAGATATGATACTGCAGGGGTTCCCGTGTTTGCTGAATATGGACATTTAACACTATTTATTGCTGCTTTTTCCCTCCAAAATCACTAGAGGATGCAGATGTCCATCAAGGGAAAGAAGTACTTTTGAGAGCGCTAACGTTATAAACTAGTGGTTGTCCGACAAACAAATACGAACAAAGGTATTCATAATAATCTATTTTGACAAAAGTTAAAATAAATCTGTCACATTTCCTGATATTGTTCGAAATACAAATATCGGCCTGATATATTGGCCAATCTGATATGTCGGACTATCTCTAGTCTAAATATCATATTCCGATGATGAAATCAACTTTGGACATTGAAACAGTAATATGCCTTGCATGATTTTAAACGCAATATCTTTGAATGTTTTGTTGTTATTGACTAACATTGTTGTGTTGGGAGTCGACATCCTGACAAACTCTTACTTCACACACAGGAGTTATTTTCTTCCTTTGACCTTTGCTCACGATCTCTCTATATCTTCTCTCCCTGGATCTCTCCTCTCCTCTTTCCCCCGCCTCCTTCCATCACCCTCCTCCTCCTCCTCTGTCTCTCTCCCCCTTACTTCTCCTGCATTCTCTCCTCTTCTGTCCTTTCATCGAACCTCCCTACTACAATTTCTCTCTTCCTCACCCTGTCCTTACCCTCTTCTATCTCTCCCCATACATCCATCCGTCTTTCAAACAGTCGTCTGTGGGGTTGGAGTGCCGACGGTCTCTCTAAGTACCCCCCCGTCCCCTTCCCCACCCCCCCTACCCCCCCTTCCTCCCTCAAAGCTCTCCGGCGCGCCTACTCTCCCAGGTAACCCACCCAGCCCCCAGCCCTACTCCTCCTCCTCTTCCTCTGTCTACCCCTCCCCCCCTTCCCCTTCTTCTTCATCCTCCGTTTGGGGTATCACAGTACAGCGACTGAGTTGGAGGCAGGCACATGCACACATAGAAATCAAAGGGGGCTTGAGCCCCTGCCCTTTTATCAGTCTGTAAAAAGTGCCCTGTCCAGACCATGAATGCAGTTTTCACGACGGTGAAAGAAATGCAAATGCCCCCCTTTCCATGCCATACCTGAAGGCGGCATTCAAGAGAATTGCCTTGTCCCAACTCGAACTTGCGAATGCAGCATCTTATGTTGAAAGAATTTCCCTCTCTGTGTAGAAATCCATGCCGTTACGCCACACCTCCAGTATTGACTTGATTATACTTAGTTCAGTGTGGTATCACACACTGAAAATAGCCGACCTCCAAGCTCACAACGCGTCGCAGCTCGACATGTTGTGACCAGCTGCGACGGCTGGTTAGAGGCAAAGCTATTTACTGACAAATTGATGATACAGTGTTTCTTACACGTTTAAATTTGAAGGACGATTACATTCATACACTCAAAAGTTACAGACCTGTAGGCTAAGGGTCTTTAGAGGTAGGTATTAGGTATGTATAGGGTCCCTGGACTCCACTTTGAGAATCACTGGATTAAATGATCGACAGAAAAGTTTCGACAGGAAGGTCCTGGAAAAATTTGCTATGCATTTTCTTTGGTTATTGATTTTGTTAATACCTCTGAAATGACAAATGAAACATTGGCAAAATTGTCAAATATTAGAGTCAGAAATTGTGAAAATAGCAGATCTACATGCTCACAACGCCTCGCAGCGCGAGGCGTTGTGAGCATGTAGATCGCCTATTTTCACAATAAAACCGTGTTATACAAAATTCCTCTACTCTTAGTGCTCGTCAGGTTCAAATATGATTATTTCGAGGGTTGAAAACCACTGGCATACACTACCTGTCTTACTCTTTGGGCATTGCGCATAGGTAGGAGTAAACAACTCGTTATTGAGATAAATTATTGTCATATAGTCCTGGAAATCGGGTTAAATATTCTGGAAAAGTTTTGGAAAAGTTTTGGAAATTATTTGGTAAACATGTTTGGGAACCCTGTACAATACTTCACCATACTAGCCTGACACTCCGCCTGAATTGACATTTTGTTTCACTCCAAACAAAAATGTAAAGGGGTGTGGCTAGCCATTCAGGGCCTGGGACCAGGCTATCACCATACAGTATATTTCGCTGGATAAACCCATAAAATGTAACGTGTAATGTGTCCGTAATTCAATTCCAGTGGTGTTGTGTCTCAAAGAATGGGAGGTTGATATGTTACATTTCCACCTATTCACTCACTCACACACTTATGCTGATTTTACAAGTAGAACAGGTTTTATGTTAATTACCGCAACTGAAATCCCTTTGAATGCTGAGTACTGTGAAACCCTTACTTTAAGGTCCCCAACGCACTGTTGTCATCTCTGCTTTGAGCGGAGCGACGTGTTCCGTTCATCCACTCACATTGTTGTTGTACTTTCATCCTGTTGTTGTATTTGTGGACGATGTTTAAACATGAAGGTATTCAGCCAGCGTCTGTACTCGGCTCACTCGTCTTGTCTCTCCTTGTGGGGGTTTTGTCAACATGCACACAGCTACAGTATGCATGAACACTGCACCGCACCATACAGACATCCATTATGTCATACATACAGTGTGTGGGCCGTTTTAAATGTGGGGTGAAGTCCTGCCCTGTTGCTCTGCCATGGATCAAGCATGGTGTCTTACATTATTAAAATGTAACTATCAAATGAAATATTAGATTTTGGAAAATATACTGAAAATAGAATGTGCTTGTAGATCGGCTATTTCCTAAATGTTTGTGTTATACCGTTGTAAAACAAATAACTGATCGAATGATTGCTAAGAGAATAATGGAAAGGACAGCTGCACGGCAGTCCCCGAAAACAAGATCACAACTTTTGGTGTGTGACACGGCGCCGTGATAAGCTGTGGCTGTCTCTCTATTTGCGCTCGAAAACTAGACAGACAGACTGAACATCCGACATGACCAATTACTAAAAAAATATTCCACTTTCCATTTTGTCCAGTTTGGCACAGATATGGAAAAGTGTGCCTGGTGAAGATAGGAAGGCTCGTTCCATGGCAGGGTCTGTGGCGTAATGTGCTGTACTGCACTGTACCGTGCTGTAATGTGTACTGTATGTGTTTATATGTACGCTTCAGGGAATACCACACACCACACACCCAGGACCACTGGTGAACATCTCTTCATCTCATCGTTCTGTGTTCCAGTGTTGGAATAAGACCCGGAACTACAGATTTTAACCATTATTTTATGCTTTAACTATTAAAAAATAGCAGATATACAAGCTCACAGCGCTTTTTCTTTTTTTATTATTACATTTGTAACTCAAATATTTGCTTCCGGGGGTCCCTGATACATAATATTTCGAGATGGGGCTCGGCTGCCAAATACATATAATTCTAGGGGTCCTTGACATGAAGTGGTTTGAGAACCACTGACATAGAAAGATGCGTTTTTCAAAAACCTTTGAAGGATTTAGAAGACATTTATAGAATCACAAAAAGTCACAAATATTCAAAGACTTTTTCGTTACCTAAAGCATGAAATAATGGTTAAAGAGGTTCAAGTCTTAACGCAACACAGACGCTTTCCAGGTCTTAATGGGTCAATAATGTTTGTGTGTGTGTGTGTGTGTGTGTGTGTGTGTGTGTGTGTGTGTGTGTGTGTGTGTGTGTGTGTGTGTGTGTGTGTGTGTGTGTGTGTGTGTGTGTGCGTGTGCAGCTTGTTGGAGTACGACAGTGAGAACCTGAACTCGGAGGAGATCTACAGCTCGCTGCGAGGCGTCACAGAGGCCATCCAGAACTTCAGCTTCCGCAGCCAAGAGGACCTGATGGAGCCTCTGAGGAGGGACGGCAAGAGAGACACCACGGTGAGTGGAGGGGAGGAAAGTTAGGGAAATATGGGGGAAATAGAGCGTTACACCCCGCCACTCCGACATGTCTCCTTTCCGACATGTCTCCATTCCGACACTAACCCTATCTCTAACCCTTACCCTAAACTTATGTCGGAATAGAGAGCGATACCCAAATAGAGCACTGGTTCACAAACACTGCAGACAGATTGTTATGGGTCCCTTAATATTGTTTCTTTCCTACATTTTGTTTTTAATTATTCTTATTTCTAAACATTAAAAAAAAACATTCCCAAAAAAGCTTTTACATTTTTCATGATAAAAAAATGCACTGATTTTTCTATGTAAATTCATGAATAAATTAAATGAAAATCTAAGAAATCCCATGAATTAGAAACACATTTTTAAGAAGTGGTGAAAATAGCCGATCCACAAGCTCACAACGCTGTGCGAAGCGACACGTTGTGAGCTTGTCGATCATCTTGTATAGAGCTGATCATTGTTTGGGTCCCTGGTAAACGTCTAATTTCTCTTTTGGGTCTCGGGCTAAAAAGTTGGAGGAGACGGGAGAGGAAAGGAGAGTGGATTAAAATACTTTAATTTGCACATACTTGTACTGTATGGGCATGTACAGTGAATGTTGATGTAGCAGAATATATACATGTAAGTTGAGAGCAGAAGAGAGGAAAGGCAAGGAAAATGTAAAAATAAATGTATACACACAGTATTCCAAGTCATATTTTCAAATAAATAGTGGTACTGTGATTTAAAATAAATAAGTAAATACATGTGAGCTGGTTTTATCTAACCAGCCTGACCAACAACGTTATAACAATATTATTAAATAATATTCAACTTATATTTTCATATGTTTCATAAAGTGAGCAACATCTTACCAGTTTCAACCTGTGTCCTAAACCTCTTCTGTATAACTAGAGCTGATAAGATATCCATCCCCTAAAAAGCAAACAGAAAAACACAAAATATACATTAACACCTTCCAAGCCAAGGGGAGCCCCTTAATGTTAAAACCGTACCATATCGCACTTCCCCCCAGGTCCCCTCAGCCACGTCGTACTTAATCGGACTTTGTCTTTAAAACCGTTATAAAAGATTTTGATCCGAAAATCGGCGATCGTCTAGCCTTCCCTGGCCCTCACTCGAGCATTCATAGCTCACCCAGGCCGTACATGAAGCAGAGGTGACGTCATGGTCCTATCCTTGTCCAAGCAGCTCTCCCAGCCATTTGTTTGCTGTTTGCAGACTCTAGCTTCTACTGCAGCCATAGTTGCAGCTATGCAGGCGAAACTTCTCAGTGTTGTTCTTCAATCACACATGGATTATTTGCGGGGACATTTACGTGAATGGATCGCGCACGCGAAACGCACGGAGACATCGTTGATCGGCCAAAACGCCCATTCTATCCCAACGGAGATCGAGAAAAACATGGTGAGTTACTGCCCTGGGGAAAAAAAAAAAAGAAAAACAACGCCGCTGTCCAAGATGGAGGGGCGGCGGGCTCGTGTTTATAAACATAATATTATGTCTCAGATCACAATACAATAATAGAAATTTCATGGCTAATCCACCAACCACCATTCTATTTTGGACTGCAACGTGTTAAAATGTATATTTGCCAGAGAAATCCCATGAATAAAGTGAAGGATTTGTGTTAAATTCAACATGAGATAGTCAGACCAATGAGAGCAGTGCATTCTAATGTAGGCACTGCAATGCATTGTGGGTAACCTGACAAAACCACACATTTTATCTTATATCACACTGTGGAAAAATAATCTATGGTTTTAATCACTCAAATAGCACAGATATATGTAAGGTCTTTCATTATGGATGATGAACTGCGGCCACAGAGAGCAACCATAATGGAAACTGTTACACAGAATGTCATAGATTCGCTCCAGCCTCATTGGGCTAACCTTCCTTGTCTTGGGGTGATATTGGTTACTCAATGAGCGTATAGCGAGAGCAGCCATGCTAACACCATGATAACAACACCTTACGCATCACCTGGACCTTGTGTCTAGGCTATGATGCAATTTTTGGAACCTCTTATTAATAAGAGAATCTTTGAAATGTGATATAAGTTTGTACTGTTTACATTCTGTGGTATGCTGCCATCTGCTGGACATGGGATGCTACTGCAGCTGTTTCTGCTTATTGCTTTCTGTTCGAACACACTGGTATTATCACTCCATAAGAAGTAAATGTCCTACTTTAAAGTAGAGAATTATTAGGATAAAAATAATCTGAACCTAACACGTATTTGGGTTTCACTTATCATTTAGAAGTTGAAACACAAAGTGAAAAAAACTATTATACTTGACATCAAAAGTAATCGTTCTACTCATATTGGAGTAAAAAGTATAAATTAACATGACATGGAAGTACAATAATTTAGTACATTTATTTACACATTTCCAGCACTGTTATTCTGTACACTGTAACACTGTATCCTGCATAATCAAAGGGGACAGTTGCTGTTGTAGCTATATAAAAGTACAATCCATGTCTTGGACTAAGACAGATGACTTGCCATTTAATCTATTTTTCCCCACATTCATTAATTTTATCCTTTAAGTTTTAGAAATAATGATACAGGATCCGTGTGTTTACATTCATACACACATACATGTGCTGAGTTCACGACACACCATTGTGCTCAACACAATGTTGTGTTATTGTACAAACATACAGTATGATGACTGCTAGAGTCCTGTTGACAGGGAACCAGTTCATCCACTAGATGGCACTGTTGACATATTGTTTAGTTTATTAACTACACTGATTCTCAACCTGTGGGTCTCGGGACCCTCAGGGGGTCCCCTCGTGATTTTGGATGATTTGTGATGTAAGAACTTTTAATTTAAACCTAAATACCGCTAAATGTAAACGTAAAATACCATTACTGCATCAAAAGTAACCAACACACTATACTATAAAAACTGTTCAAACATTGGCCAAATTGTCAAATAATATGAGAAAGACAAAAAAAAGAAAATAGCCGATCTACAAGCTTACAATGCGAGTCAAACTAAATGTGATACCTGCAATTCCAGCAAGTTTGAGAACTATGGTTATACAACACATCTGTACTAAACCTCCCCTCCCCTCCCCTCCCCTCCTCTCCCCAGCCTGGTGGGGGTGCGTCGCTGGACTCAGGAGTTGACATGGTGGAGGGAGGGGGGCGCATGGCCCTGGACAACAAGACCTCCCTGCTGAACACGCCGTCTCCGCGCTCCTTCTCCGGGCCGCGGCTTCGCGACTACAACCCTTACAACTACTCAGACAGCATCAGCACCATGGACAAGGCCTCGCTGAAGGAGACGCTGTACGAAGACGCAGAGCAGATCAGAGACGGTGAGATGCACACACACTCTCAGTGGTGGAAAAAGTACTCACATATTTGCCAGACCCATGAAATGGGTAGGCCTACATAAGCAAATGTCGGTCTGTCTGTCTGTCCTGGTTTTCTATATAAAGGGTATATATGATGATGACATGATGATGACATGCCTACAAAAGGCATGATGTCATAAATGATGATGACAGACAGAGGGTCTGGCACAACCAGGTTGACCTGGTCTAGTTTACTTAAAGGAGCTATAGTCAACTTTTCCATTTTAGCCGTTGTCAGGCTGACTTTGTTTACATCCCTCTTCTATTCTTTTTTTATGGAATCCATATAAAATAATAGAAGAGGGATGTAAACAAAGTCAGCCTGACAACGGCCAAAATGATTATCTTAACATCATTTTATGCTTTTTGTTGTCATTTTTGAAAAGAAACACATATGAAGCTTAATTTCTTTTATAAAATATTTTCGAAACATTATTTTTATTTTAGCATCCGTTTTTCAAGAAAAAGTTGACTTTAGCTCCTTTAAGTAAAAGTATCAATTCTGCATTGTAGAAATACTCTGTTACAAGTAAAAGTCCGGAATTTTCATCAAAATGTACTTAACGTACCAAAAGTAAAAGTACAAAATGAGGCTGAATGTGACTTTTTACATTAGTGGCACAGCTAGTAATGATGAGCATGTTTTTATATGAATATTCTCTCTCTTTGTCTTTGTTTTATGTAACATGTGTTCCTCTGTAGGCCGCAGACAAGACGGTGGTGAAAACAAGAGCATTCACCCCAAGGGCTTCCCTGGTGAGTTCCTATTTTATTACTGATCTATTTTGTATGTTATTACTTTACCTCCATACTATAACGTAGTATCTCTAGACCAGTGGTTCTCAACCTTTTCAGGCCGCAACCCCCAAAATAATCATATTCTATACTGGGTTCTCCCCACCCTGACGAGCACTAAGAGTTGAGGCATTACATTTTGTATAACACGGTTCTATTGTGAAAATAGCAGATCTACATGCTCACATTCACAACGCCTCGCAACGTGGCTCTTTTCACACTTTCTGCCTCTAATATTTGACAATTTGGCCAATGTTTAATTTGTCTATTTAGAGATATTAAAAAGTCCTTAAATTGTCACTTTAGGAGCATGCAGATACCCTCTATAGACTTAAACTTTATGTTGGTTTGTTTACCGTTGAGTGAGACAACAATGTTGCACATTAAGTGAATCATCTGGGGACCCCCCCAAAATAGGGATCTCCATGTACAGTATGGGCATAAAAGGGTATGATGTCATACTGTATGTCATAGACGTCATAGGACTTTCACATAACGAATAACTGAGTAAGCATGTTTGGGGTCTCACAGCATATCTCCATATACAGTACATGGATTTCCATATATGGGTACCAGGGGTCTCCATATATGGGTAAATGATCCGATATATATCACTGGCCAGATGGCAAGGCCGAGGTCGCATGTCAGCAGAACATGGCAGTGGATATTGGCAAGAATCTCACGATACTTGGGTCACGATGCAATAGTATCCAGATATTGCAAATCTTTGCGATATGATACTATTGTGATACTATTATGATATATCAGCTTTAAAAGCTGAAGGCGCTGCTCTAATGTTATTGTTTTCGTCGTTCGAAGCCATTTACTCGAGAGATCTCACTCACTGAACCGTGGGAAGGGGAAGTAGCTACTAATAGTACAGTGACATCTAAAGGCAGCGGAGTGTCAGGACCGGACTTCTACCATTGGTTCCTATGCATGGGAACATATTTTATTTTCCTCAAAGTATCGCGATACTATGGCCTGAAGTATCGATATAGTATTGGCAAATAAACTATCGCGATGTATTGCCATATCGATTATATTGCCCACCCCTAGTAAACGTGTGTTTTCTAATGCCAATAAAGCCCTTTGAATTGAATTGAATTGTGTCCCATGTTCTTCCCCCCATGCAGCGGGTCCCGCGGAGCAGCTGGAGCTGGTAGGGGAGCTCCTGAAGGAGCTGTCCCAGGGCCAGGCAGGCGAGAGGGGGCCGGAGGAGAGGCGGGCCTCCCTGCTGGAGCTGCTGAAGGTGGCCCGCGAGGACAGCCAGGTGATCTGGGAGGAGCACTTCAAGACCATGCTGCTGCTGCTGCTGGAGACCCTGGGCGACAAGGACGTAAGGAGGAAACCACCACCAGGATTAGTTTGAACCCATTTGAACCATTATTTCATGCTTTTAACTATTAAACAAATTGCAGATATGCACGGGGGAAAAAAACAGATCTACAAGCTTGCAGTGCGGCACAAGCTTGTAGATCTGATATTATTTTATCATGTCCACTGAAAAGGTCCTTGTGGGAAGCAGTGGTAAAGCAGTTTAAAGCTACAACCTGTAGGTTTTATGTCAGTTGTTGTCTCCCTTTCCTAAAGGCATAATGTATGTATATAAAATAAAATGTATAAATGGATATTTGAAAGGTTAAATGAGGATAAACAGAGGATTTTGCTGTGTAGAAAAAAACTCTAAACCAGGGGTCTTCAACAGGTGGTCCGGGACCCCTAGGGGGTCCTCCGAGTTACTACAGGGGGTCCGCTAAATCTTTGTGTGATAGGATCATGTTTTTTACATTAACCACTTGAACACTAGCATCCCTATTCTGAGTGGAACATTAGCCAAAAATAGCAGATCTACAAGCTTACAACGCCTCGCAGTGCGAGGCGTTGTAAGCTTGTAGATCTGCTATTTTCGGCAAAGAGGTTTTTTTAGAGGGAAAAGAAGAGCAGACTAAAGTATTTGACGGTTCAAGAGGTTAAATGTCTGAAAATACACATTAGCCTACTCCTTGTACATGATGACAGTGCTGTCAAACAAGTCTATAAGGTGTCTAAGAAATGTATGAACATTTTTAATCTGCACAACACAATTTTAGACACAATTTTAGAGTCGGTCCCTGCTTCATCTCTCTCTCAGCTAAGGGGTCCTTGGCCTGAAAACGTTGAAGACCCCTGTCCTAAACATCTCTCTGTTGTCTACCTCCGTTCTGGCAGCACACCATCCGGGCTCTGTCCCTGCGCGTCCTGAAGGAGATTCTGAGGAACCAGCCGGTCCGCTTCAAGAACTATGCCGAACTGACCATCATGAAGACCCTGGAGGCCCACAAAGACTCCCACAAGGAGGTGAGAGAATGATGAGCAGGGTTCTTTTTAATTAGAGCCAGGCCGATATACGCGTCTATTGACCATTATTATAATTTCTTTAATACCACTGGTATTGCCCATTTGGCAGCTGATCTGTCTCTAATTTTCACAGCTTTCAACCTGGTGTTGCATAAAACTAACTGCATAAAACTAACTGAAAGCACAATATAATATAAATTGCAATGCTCGGTAATGTCTATTTATTTATCTCTTTATTTGAACATTCCTCTCCAGGGGTGTAATGTGGATTGTTTAACTTGTGGAGTGCTACAGTTTGTCACAAGCACATGAACGATCACCGATTGAAATAATTTTAATATGTAGGCCTATTTATTAAGCCACACTACATTTATTATAGTATTCTATTTACTTGCATAATGGGGATACTTAAGCATCATCAAATGCATTTACCCTGCAGACGTCACCTCTGTAATTTAATTAGTTCATGAATCCATCAGCCCCCGTTATCCACGCACGTGTATGTCCATGCATGTGCGGGCACGCGTGCGGCGAGCAGCTCTGAACTAGTGGAGCGCTTTGCCCCACCTCCAGTACAGCCCTGTTCCTCTCTTACAAAGCGGGCCGGTGGTCTGTGTCGCCGTGTTTCCAGGTGGTGCGTGCTGCGGAGGAGACAGCCTCCACCCTGGCGGGCTCCACCCATCCAGAGCAGTGCATCAAGGTGCTGTGTCCCATCGTCCAGACGGCGGACTACCCCATCAACCTGGCCGCCATCAAGATGCAGACCAGGGCCATAGAGCGCATCGCCAAGGACTCCCTGCATTCCCTGTTGCCTGATATTATACCTGGACTACTGCAGGTAACACACACTCCCTGCTGCCTGATAGTAGGGACTTTAAACAAGGACAGTTAGGAAATGGATCAGTGCTCGATAGATAAACCTGCCTGCCATCGCAGCCCTTCCTACTACGGCAGAAACTACCTTTCCGCTTAGTATCTACAACGTCTGCTGCATAGACGCGTCACCATCTGAACCAAAGAGTTCAGTAAACGGTTGCCGGCGGTTGTTTGCTTAACGATTTTGACTGCTACGGCGATTGCTTCATAGCAGCTGTACTTCGGCCTAGCGGAGCCGTCCTGAAAACCGTCCTTGCTTAAATTCCCTAGTATACCTGGATTACTGCCGGCAACTTTCTTTTTAACAAGGCATTTGCCTAGATGAACTGATCGATTTCTTTGTGTGTTTTTAAGTAAGTAATAAGTAAGCCTTGCCTAGCAGGGACGGATTAACCCCTGCTAGGGCCCTGAGGTCGAGCCTATCTCCTGTTTCTGTAGCATGAGGTAGCTAACAGGGAGGCAGTAACAAGTACACCCCCTGGACATGACGCTAGTATGTCACAGGGACTTACCCCCAAATCCAACCCTTGAGGCTGACTGCCAAGCAGTCTTTGATATGACCAGGATCGGAGATCGAACCCCCGACCTCTCAGTCTCGGGGCGGACACTCTAACAACAAGGCCACTGAGCTGGTGTGTTTTTAAACTTTAAACTTATCAGCATGTATGTTTGTGCTTCTGCACATGATAAACAACCTTACTGTACTGTAATGTGCTCCTTAAGTGCACTTAAAAATAGAAAGCAAAAAAGAAAAACATATGAACTAAAAAGATGAGACTGCTGACTCCTGGTCAGCTGACTCTGCAGTTTAGTTTGAAAGAGGACCAAATAGAGGTTGGTTAGGTTCAAATGTATAAATAACTTGAACGTATTTATGCACACAGAAAAGTGTACTTTAACTCTGAGAATGTAAAAATGAACATACTGTACAAGCCGAGTTTTCCTGTGAATGCTTCTCAAAACAGGAATTCATCTCTATATCAAGTCCATGTATGCAGTATGCTTGTTTAATGCGGAGGTTCTCAAACATTTTCATGTCAATGATTCCCAAATTGATATGCGTTTGTCTGCAGACCCCCATCTGCAAATATTTCATGCCAGCAGCAACCCTCATAACGTTCGTCTAGATTTTGCCATTATGGAATGTGACGCATAGGCTTCATAGAATAGTTACTGTGGTTGTCTAAAATCCCTAAGTATTAGTATTGTATATGTATATTATCTTTTTATTATTGTCATTCTGTTTAATGTTTCTTGCTTAATATTGTATTTTCTTCAACCGGTATATGTAGCACAATCTGTGGGACAACATTGTGCTGCTTGTACCTGTATAAAGGGTCATTCCCACCGGGCAAGATAAAGATAAAAAATATCTTTCTCAATTGAAGTGGATAGTAGCTAGCGTCCAGTGTAGACACTACCATCCACTTCAATTGAGAACGATATATTTTTTTAATCTTTATCTTTATCTTGCCCGTGGGAATGACCCTTTAGGCAGTAACAAACCAGTAAGACTCCATAATCGGGAGATAAGCGACCGCCACGTCACATACACACATTTTAGAAGGCAATCGTAGCCAATCAGGAGGGAATATGGGAAATGGGACGGTCGCTATAAAGCGTATTGAATCAGCTATTTTTTAACAGTCGGACAATAAATAAGATAGGCCTTAGAGGTGTTTTATAAATGTTTTCATTGTTGTTCTCATTTTGCTGGAGGACCCCTGGAAACCTCTCAAGGAGCCCTACGGTGGTTTAATCAACCCCGCTGTGTGTTGGTGCTGCGTGACGTTACAGTGTGCTGTGTGTGTTTGCTGTGTGTGGCAGGGTTATGACAACACGGAGAGCAGTGTGAGGAAGGCCAGTGTGTTCTGTCTGGTGGCCATCTACTCTGTCATAGGAGAGGAGCTCAAACCTCACCTGGCTCAGCTCACAGGCAGCAAGGTACGCACGCAACGATTTTTGTTCCATGTATCGCTGCGTTGGTTTCATTTGAGTTCTTCTTGATTTCTTCTGTCATGTAACAGTTAAGCCATTCAGTAGTACAAAGTACAAATTTGAAGAATTTCTACTTCATATATCCAATTTTCGAAACCTTTACTTCTACGCCACTACACTAGGTGTCACGATGCATTGTGAACTTGTAGATCTACTACTTTATAAGGTCTTTATACATTTGAAAACTTGTGAAACAGGACATTCTGCACAATGAGTACTTTCTACTTTAAGTACATTTTGACGTCAATACTTTTGTACTTGTACTAAAGTAAAATTTGAATTCCGGACTTTTACTTGTATAAAATGTGAGTACGTTTTCCACCACTGTGAGACAGGAGGCACTGCTGGTGAGTTTATTTTGTATTTCTAAATAACTGTGGTTGTATTCTCCTCTACAGATGAAGCTCCTGAACCTGTACATCAAGAGAGCCCAGACCTCCACCAGCAACAGCAGTAGCTCGTCTGATATCTCCTCCTACTAGCTTCATGCACTACTTCTATACCTACACATTCATTTCACACCACCAAAACCATCGGCTTTTACTGGCTTGCAATAGAGGGGAGAATAAGGGGAGTCTTGGTGAATAAGGGTTTTTTGAGGAGACGGGTTCTAGTGTTTTCCTTCCTCCTTACGACCTGTATACCTCCATGCCTAGCTCGGCTTTCACTGTCATCGTACCCCCAAGTTCATCTTCCCACGTGGATTGAATAAAGGAGGCGATCGTGGAACCACTAAGAATGAAGGAGACCTTTAGAGAGGAGGGGATTCGGAGAGGCCTCCCACTAGTTTGTCCATAACGCTCCTCCTCGTTTGGGTTTTCAAAGTTCTGAAAACACAAAGGCTGTCTTCAAGAGATGTTTTGTCGACCCCCAGATGATCTCTGTGACTACAGTATCTTTTTAGACGTCAGGCTTTGCGCACCAAAGCTGGCCAAAACTGCTATTCACTCTCCCTCCTCATACTGTTGAGTTTTACAAAGTCATTGAACATCTTCATTCATTGGCCTACGATGGAACCGAAGTGATGTTGGAGATGTTTTTGAAAGGACCAGGCATTATTCCAAAACCCAATGGCTCTAAACCAGCTCCTTCACGCCTTCATTAGGCTTGATTATCAATTTCATCGCGGGACTAAAACATATTATATTGGTTACTGATGGCTCCATTGATCTTGAAGCTCAAAGTAACTTGTTTTAGAAAATGAGTTGAAGCTTGGCAGCAACGGCTTAGCTTAGCAGTAAAGACGGCAATATGAGGTGTTTATACGAGACCACGCCTTGCGCCCCCAAACCTTCTTTTTGCTTATGCCGTGTTCACACTTAGTCGCATGCTGGTGTCGTGCACCGGGGGGAAAAAGCAGATCTACAAACTAGAGCTGGGATACCCGACCGAAAACCCGCGGGCCCGTCGGTACCCGAGGGTTCGGGCTCGGGTTGGACACATTTTCATAATTAATGCTCGGATGTCGTTTCGGGGTAGACAAAAAACTGTCGGACACGCTTCGGAACGTACAGAAAAAAATGGGCCCGATCCCAGCTCTACTACAAACTCACAATGCGTCACAGTGTGATGCGCGGTGAACTTGTTGGTCTCCTATTTTCTATACACAACACCCGCCTGCGACTAAGTGTGACTCGGGCTATCGGGCGTCTTCCCAGAGGAAGGGGGTACAATGTGTACCTCTTCTCCCTCGTCCTCTCATCCTCCTCCAGTGATGAAGGCTGCATTCCTCTACAGGGGTGTTAAAGAAAAAAACTCGCCTGTGTTTTATCAGTATTCTACTTTTATGTTCATTTATAGTACCTTAACTCTACTTCTTTTAACAATATCTTGCTTTGACACATCAGACCTTATCATTTGGTGGTTCCCAATTTCCCGTCCTGCATTGACAATTACAGTTCTGCTGATTTTACTATTCGACCATGGTGATTGAAATGCATTCAACCAGGTGTTCTAGGTCCGAGAATTGGTCCCAGGTCAGACGACGCAAATGAAATCAGGCTGTACTACGAATTGAGAACCACCACTATAGTTTTATTGAATGTAAAAAAGCGTTGGAATGACAATGGGTGTCAGTTACTTTTTATTATTATATGTATTTCTTTCCTCTCCTACACTACTGCCTCGTTGCATCCGGTCTCTTGGATCAATTTAAAAGGGCATTGGATTGAATTCCAATCAGTCGGCGATCGATGAGCATTTTGAAGTGTGTGTGCCATATCGGGCAGTCAAAGGTGGCACTGTAGTTTTGAAGGCTGTGTTTTTCAAGCGGTCCTTGTGAAAAAGAGTAATAGTGGCTGACATTATGGTTCCCTGTTTTGGAAATGTTACATTCATATTTTACTTTCTAAGCATTTAGCTAATGGCGTCACCCTGTGGCATATTACTACGTGTGACAATTTGTGCTTTCTGTTTATCCAAATTCTATTTTAATTTATTTTCAGATCTGCCTTATATTACTGGGCTGCTATTAATAAATCGACAGTAGGATAATAGCTCTGTCTTCCACTGTTAAAAAGAATGACTTACATTTTACTTTGAGAGGGTTTTCTGTTCTACTTGTCGCGCTCTTTTTTTGTAAGGGCAGGAAACGTGAAATCCCAGATTAACCGTCAGCATTCATACTATAGGATCATTTGGCTGGCCAGTGATTGTGTACAGAGAATCAAATGAATGTTTTTTTTTTTCCAGAAAGAACACATCTACAGAAAGAAATTGATGACCGACCGTGTATGGTTTTGTGTGTTTTTGTTTTTCTTTTTAATGACGATGGCGTTTTAGGATCGCAGGGTTTGATGGAAGTTATTTCTTATGTTAATGACTGTGTAACCTATCAATTAGACCAGTGGTTCTCAAAAGTGGGGTCATGCTAACAGGTCTCTAACATTTTGTGTAGTTTCCGAGTTAGGGGGGGCCCTTGAAATTAAGAAAGTTTGAGAACCAGTGGCAAAAACGGGACCTATGTAATATTTTGGTGACGGCAGCGATGTACAGTACTTTATTATTACCCTTTTCACAAGGACCTGAATCAAAGCCCCCTGTGCTTTTACACAGCAGATTCCTGGGTGTTCATTTGTCTCTGAAAGTGTAAAAATGTACCCATTGCAACTTGAGTTAGATGAACCTTTTGGGATTTTGCTGTGTGGGACGGTGGAGGGAGGGGGATATTGGGCGGGGAGGGTTGGGATGGGAGGGGTGATGTCTGCTGTCTTACAAGCTTGTGAATCTACAAGCTGACAAGTCGAGACTACTGTGATTTGTCGAGTTTTGTTCCAAAATACTACATTATTTAACAAAAATGATTTGCTGTACACTATATATGTACAGTATGTGCAGCCTGTCCAAAATACTATGATTAATGTATGTGGAATTTTCCCCAAATAGTACACCACCATATAATGGTAATTATTTCTTAATGCCAATAGACAATAGGTCTATAAAATTACAAGTCTCTTTTAGTCAAAGTATATATTTTTATTTCAGAGCATAAATTGATCAACTGCATTAATTTACCTGATTCTGTAAATCTGCCATTGTATTTTGGAACGAAACTCCTCTTATCCTCATCAATTGTTCCTAAATTGAATGTATACCGCTCGGAGGAGTAAAAATGTGAAATATTAGTGTTATGCTTTTATACAAAAGAGCAAAATGGGCAATACTTAAAATCTAAAAGAGAGAGAGAGAGAGAGAGAGAGAGAGAGAGACAATCTGACTAATGAGAAATGACCTATAAAAGTCAAATCTATTTAGAAATGTTTTAAAAGTGCCAGCAATTTTTGCGGAGTTAAATTCCTGTGGAACAATAAGAGACGGTGAATGAGTATGAGCGAGTATGCTAGGGTCTTTGGAAGTTAGCAATAAATACTCACATTGATCCAACTTGGATTGTCATTTTCCATGTCGAAGCACTGTAAATGTACCATTGTATTCCTATTTTAAGATGCTCTCTCGCTGGTCAATGTACAGATAAGTGTCTTTTTCTCTTTTTTCTTTTGTATTCTTTTTTTTTTGTGCACCTATAAAATGTTATTGCTGCTTAAGAGAACACATTCTAATAACTGCGCCTAATAAACTCCAGTGTATGTACTGTATGTACCGTATCTTGGCAGAATATGTTAAGGCTAATTCAGACCGCTGCGATTTCCTCTGCAACGTTCCAATGCTTGTGTGTGCCGTCGTACGATACGAAAATAGCCGGACTACATGCTGACAACTCGTTGTGAGCTTGTAGGTCAGCTATTTTCGGTGCGTGACAACATCGTACGATGAAGTATAATTCTTGAGGCGAATCTTTGGTCTGAACTAGGCTTTAGCTGCAGTCAGGATGTTGAACGAACAAACACTTCCTAGGGCGGGAAGATGAAATACCTGTTTAGGATCTATTTAAATACTATTCTAAGGGGATTGACTTATCTTGCCTGGTGCAATAGACCCAATCAGATATCCCAAAATGTCTATATACACACACACCCATTTTGGTCCAGATTCAAATTAAATCGTTCTTAATCGGTCTGCCGAACATTGGTGAAATGTATTTAAATACTCTAATGTGATCGATTGACCTTGCCTGGTGCAATAATAGAGCCAATTATGTCATCCTAATTGTCTAAACCCTGCCCAATCGGCACAAAAGGCAGGTCCGGTTAAATGTACTAGAACACTAGACCAGTGGTTCTCAAAGTCCAAGGACCCTTCCAGGTATGTAACTCTGAGAGAGCGTATACGTTAAACCCTACGCTCTCACGAGTTATGGGGGTCATTGAAATGTAAAAGTTTGAGAACCAATGCACTAGACTGAAGTGAGTAATTTGTTATCGGGTGTGTCTTGAAGGGAACGCTTGTTGTGTAATTGACGCTAGACCAGGCCTTATTCTGTCTCTGTAATGCTGTACAACCTTGAAATACATTTCAGACTGTTAACGTACTGTACCAGTGCATGGACATTTAATTTTTCTCAAATGTGAGAACTGGGCAAGTTGTAACCACTTAAAGCTCCATTTTATAAAAAAGAAATACAAAAAATATTCCAAAATGTTCAAAGTTACGACATGTAAAAGCCGTGACCTCTGAATCCATGTCAAAGTAGTCTGTGAATGCATGACATCACAACGATCTTAGATTGTCACATTCCCTGAAATCATTCTGACATCGAACGACGTAGACGTTTGACAGAGTTAGGCGTGTGCTTTGACAGTGTGCTATTAGTTTTAGATCTAAACGTGCAAACAAAAGTTCCTGACCAACACAACACGACAGATATGTATGTTCCTATTATATCGGCAGGCTATACATAAAATTGGCTTTCATGGGGGGGGAGAAAAAGCAAACGACGACTGTTGTGCCTTTCCTTGTGGCAATAGAAATGGATCGGTAATATTTTTATTGCGCTCCTGTTTCTGTGTGGTTTTGTCTTTGGAGTATTTTAACTGCACAGTGTAGCTACTAAAGCACCTAATGAAAATCTCCCCAATAAATGTAATGTACCGTATAATTGAAAGAGTAATGTAATCACAATGACACAATGTAAACACATAATTTGGATTGTGTCACTACATCATTGTAGTTAGTGATGTTCTTTCATAATAGTTCAACATTATTACTGTGCAATTGGAATACTTCATTGGTTCACCCACAGATGAATCTGTGTTAATTTAACTCTGTTTTAAGAATGGAACCATGAGGGTCCATTTTGGTCCTCTGACTTAATTCTCAAATACCTGGAACGCACCCGAGTCGCGTTAGATTGTAACCACTTTAACCATTATTGTATGCTTTAACTTTAGAAAAATAGCAGATATACAAGCTCACAGCGCGGCACCGAGTGCCGCGCTGCGAGCTTGTAGATCTGCTATTTTTGAAAAATCGTGAAAAAAAGTGTGCAAGTCTTTGAATATCTTTGACCCGATCTTTGACCCGACTTCTAAATCCTTCCTCTAAATCAGTGGCTCTCAAACCTTTTCATGTCAAGGACCCTCAAAATTACAGATATTTGGCCACGGACCCCCGTCTCAAAATATGTTTTTCCAGGGACCCCCCAGAAGCAAATATTTGAGTTACAAATGTTCGCTTTTAAGTAGATATTTTCAAAGACTTGCAAAGAAAAATCTAGATTTTTCAAAAATAGCAGATCTACAAGCTCGCAGCGCGGCACTCGGTGCCGCGCTGTGAGCTTGTATATCTGCTATTTTTCAATAGTTAAAGCAGTCAATAATCCTAGGCCTAACTTAAATGAACACTGATCGTTTTTTTGCAGTGAAATCACACTGTAATGAAGTCATTATGGATTGTTACAGCTTGCTCTACTAATCCACTAATCCATGCTCACAGTGAATTCCAGGGTGTCAAATTATCTCTGAACCAAGTGCAAATTGTCAATTTGTACACTTCCAGAGTTACTTTAACACTCGTGGTATTCCTGCGTAGGACAGTATCTATAGGCTGTGACATGCAGCCACTTGAGACGGACAAAAGTGTTAAAATGAAGAGATGTTCTGCTGTAAATAATGCTTAAATGCCACTGGTGTGATGGTAATATTTTCCATTGAAGGCCTTTGGCGGTTTGTACTTTGCTCCTAAAGAAACCACTCACGATGCATGCGTTTATTTTTTAGTTATTAGTATTATTTCATGCTATACAATATTTATATTATGTTTTATGGTTTCCTGTGTAATGACTGTACATATTTACATGTTTTTGGTTCTCTTTCACCTGTGATAGACTTTACGGACCTTAAAGTTGAAAATAAACCGTCAGACTTCTAAACGATTGCCTTTGTCCTTTGTTACGATAGCATAAATTAATGTCACAGAACCTCAACTCAGGAAAGATCTGAATAATATGTATGGAAGGCTAAACAATTAAATGAATTATGTATTAAACCTCACACAACTGCAGTCAGTGAAAAGGAGTGAGATAAACATTACACATACATAGTTAAGTATAAAGATTACAATACCATCAACAATATTGATACAAAAGCATAATACTGTAGCTTCAGAAAATATTCCATTTTAAACAGAAACAGAAAGCTCCCAATAACTAATACATATTCATTTCCCTATTTAGAAACAACCTCTATTTCTGCTGAGCCAGCTCTTTATGGAGGACTTTATGGATGACATACTGTACTCTATGAGCTAACAGACTTCAGGAATGCAGGTAGAAGACCATTTCCTCAAGGGACGGCAGTGGCTCAGGGGTAGAGTGGCCGGTAGAGCGGCTGGACGGAAACCATGGGGTTCCCAGTTCGATCCTGTGCTCCCCCAGAGTTAGCGTCAAAGTGTCCTTGACCAAGACTCTGAACCTTGCTCCTCAGTCCTGATGAGCAAGTTGGTACTTTGCACGGTTTCTTCCGCCATCAGTGTGTATGAATGGGTGCATGTAATGCACAATTTATGTAAGGCGCTTTGGATAAAAGTGCTATATAAATGCACCATAAACCATTTACAGTAATGCAGCAGAATATTTGAATGAATTTGACTGGGATACCTCATCTCATGTCCTATATTTACATGTCGGAATGTGGGCGTTTCGAGACACTTTTTGATGATTGGTTAAAAATGGTTGAAGGACAGCCTTCTTTTCCCATCATCCGCTACCGCTTCCCATGCTCTGGAGGGGCGTTCACAGATGCCGCGCTCTGGAACTCAGACGCTGTAAGCGAGCTATTTGGGCCACAGTGGCCTGGTCACAGCGCTCCTAAGATTCAGTTATCAATTTAAAGGAGAATTTCGGCCTAGAAGGCTCTCTTGCCTTTAGATGTACTTCTATCTCCCCAAAAAGAGGTCCGGGGGGTTTTGTTTTCCATAACAGGCAATTTGGGTTAGGGTTAGGGTTAAATAAGCATGGGGGGTGGGACTGAGTTACTAGGGCCCAAGAGTGGAGGGGCCTTAATTATTTTATATTTTAGCTATTGAAAAATTGCAGATATACAAGCTCACAGCGCTGCAAGCTTGTAGATCTGCTATTTTTTTTAAGTTGTGAAAATGTGTGCAAATCTCAAGCTTGTAGCCTAGCTCTGCTTTTTTTTTTAAGTTGTGAAAATGTGTGCAAATCTTTGAATGTATGTATTTTTTAAGTGAACATTTGTAACTAAAATTTTGCTTCTGGGGGGGTCCCTGGAACTAAATGGGAGTACTTCACATAAAAAGGTTTGAGCACCACTGACATAGAACTTAGAAACTTAGAAGAAGACTTTTTTCAAGATTTTTCAAAAATAGCAGATCTACAAGTTCGCAGCGCGGCACTCGTGCCGTGCTGTGAGCTTGTATATCTGCCATTTTTCAATAGTTAGAGCACAAAATAATGCGTTCCAGTCTAAATGGGTTAAACCCCCTCCCCATATGAAGAACATTCATGGGGGGCCCGCAGTGAATCCCAGGGCCCAGAACTTGGTGCGACACCCCTGGTTCTACAGCGCGCCTCAGCCAACACGGCTAGTCTGGTGCATCACAGGAGCATCACTCCTCTGCATACTGCACTTCTCCCCTCATGATAACGCCCAACATTTGTTTGCCTATCTCCACAGGTGGAACTCATCATGCCTACCAGCTCAACTTGACAGGAAAACGACAACTCAAAATGTTCTGCACACAATAAATGCATTAAACAATAAAATCCTGACTGGGCCTTTCTCTACTGTGGCAAAATATGGCTGTGCAAATCAATAAAGTGCAAATATGCCATGCAAATATGATTCAATAAATAGGGTTAATTTAACCCTATTTATTGAATCATATTTGCATGGCATAAATTAACAGAGAGACCTCTCTCTGTTACATGGTGCCAGCGTAACAGACAGGCGTGGTCAAAATGTAATTTCCCTCCTCCCTGATGGTTGAAGGATACAGAGTGTCTCAACACAAGCAGGACCAAGGAGGTCATGAAACGAAATGCTGGAACCAAAGGAGGATGTGGGGACCTTTTGTCACCTTCTTCTTCAACACACATCACCGCAAACTTTTTGAGGAAACATGTATTAGTACAATCCTTGTGGATGTGCCAAATAATAAATTTCTCTTAATGTGTTGACCTTTTTTATTGCTGATCTCTTGGTCCAGCAAATGTGTCTACTGTGTCGTGAGGACTGAGTGCACAACCTTACTAATTCAGGAATAATCTATTGAACAAACTTTAACAACATCTACCACCTGGACAACTATCGTCATCTGATAGGACTAGTATCGTAAGTGAAAGCATATGAAGGATTATAAATAGCTGTGCGAAAGAAAAACTATGGGTGCAAACAACTCCAAGGTTAGTAAAATGTTTAGATGCTCTGGAATATTCTATGATATGCTGTTGCATAACTTGCATTTGACTTATTTTACTTACTGTATATGTAGGCCTACCTGGTGGTCTCCCTCTTTTGTAACTTTATTTAATGCATATTTATCGTTATTTTGTTGCTTTAATAGACTTTACTTATAAAGTTAAGTGTACTTAAAATGTACTTAAAGTGTACTTAAAATGTACTGTTCCACTGAGTCTACAATGCATTATGACCAGCACTTATAATACCTTATAAATGTTGTTATAAGTTGTCATACGTGATTGATTATAAACATTTATAACATGTGTTCACTTATAATGCCTATAAGTGCATTATAATGAATTACAAATGTGATTATAATGCATTATAGAGGCGACCTTTAATTAAAGTGTTACCCAGTTCTCCTTTTCCGAACCCATGTATAGGACAAGGAACCAGAGCCAAACCTCGGGGACCTGATTGAATTCCAACGTCTAGGGTTCTGCCACTGGGCAGTGTACGTTGGGAATGGGGAAGTGGTCCATGTGGTACCCAATAAAAACGATGGTGAGTCTGTCATTTACAAGGCTAAAATCTGTACGTTTTCTTCAACTCCAGTTCCAGTACAAATGAAATCCAATTCTGGACAAAATAACATTAATTTGAGATGGTGATTTGTTCTCCACCCGTTCGCTCAGATCAGCCAACACAGGGATGTTGACAGAACCCTCCCCAGAACCCTCCTACTAGACAATTTGCCCTCCTGGCCCCCAAACTGTGGAATAAACTCCCTGTCGCACTTAGAACTAAAGACTCACTCCCTAGCTTCCGCCGTGGACTGAGGACGCACCTCTTTAGACTCCACCTAAACCCATAGCATTACTGTAACACGAATTGACCATACATGAAGCTAGTTAGCTTTTTTTAGGTTTTAGAAACGTTTTTTACTGATTAGGTGCATGGTCTACCTATATTATTGCTTTTCTAGATTGATATGCCTATGAATTTGTTATATTGTTGTTGATGTACTGACATATTATCTTGACACATTGTCTTGCATAGTATAGTGATGTATTACCTGCCTATTGTAAGTCGCTTTGGATTAAAAGCGTCTGCTAAATGCCTAAACTGTAAACTATAAACTGTTCTTTTTACCCCCCCTTATCAGCAACAACCAGTACAATAAAGAGAGAGAAGCTTGACGATGTTGCCAATGGCAACAAATGGAAAGTCAACAACAAGCAGGACATAATACATTGTCCGAACTCACCGGCGGACATTGTAAAAGAGGCTAATAAGTGGGTGGGCAAGACTCACAACTACAGTCTTTGGTCTGCGAACTGTGAGCACTTTGTCACTTCGTTGCGCAATAATGAGCCTGTATCTAAGCAGGTACGTAGGTGGAGGTTCAGTTTCTTAAAAAATCACACCCGTGTGAAGTGGAGCTGTGTGTGTGTGTGTGTGTGTGTGTGTGTGTGTGTGTGTGTGTGTGTGTGTGTAGATCATGTGTACCGATTTTTGTGACATTTGAAGAAAATATGTAGGAAAAGGAGCAAAAAGTGTGTTTTGGAGAAAATTCAAGATGGCGGAAAATCTATCCTGGCGCAAATGGGCGTGGCCTATATGGGGAGATGTGTCTTGACCCAAGGAATCCAGGGAAAAAAGAATTTTAATTTGCCCGATCTACGGTTCAAGAGTTACGGGGCAAAACGTAAAGTGGGCCGTTATAGCGCCACCATGAGGCCGAGTGATGTAATTATTTTTCGATTAATTCTTAAAATCATTATGAATCTCCTCTCCGAGGTTTGAAACTGTAGCTCCTATGGTTTACGAGAGAAAAATACTTGAAAGTGATTTCTTGCATTGTCCCATTATAAGTCAATGGGGACAATTAAGCGTCGTTTTTTGCCGATTACGTCGGCATGGTAAGGCGGATCGGAACGAAAGGTAATAGAACACCATTCCCGGCCGAGCCGCACATTTTGATGTATATATTGCGCGAGTGGCGTAAATGGTGCGGCACTAGTTACGCGCCGAAGTCAGGCTACATACACACAGACACACACACAGACAGACAGACAGACAGACAGACAGACAGACAGACAGACCCACACAGCCACGTATAGGGAGCTGCACACAGCTCCAAAAACAATAATTCAGTGAACTCTGGTGAATTAGAGCCCGCTAGTCTGCCATTATTTGTACATTTTATAGACTGATACTTGTATGTTACGGCTCATCTAATTGTACGAGTTCATATGTTATGCTCATCATTATATTTATCACTCATCATTATATTTTATCACTACGTAAATGTATCAAAAGAAAGAAAAAAAAAACAGCCAACAATATAGTACGTCATAGGCCGATGCATACACTTTTGGGGCCAAGTTCAATTCGGTACGTTTCTGGGGGGGTGTCACAACATCTCACCAAACAGCCGACTTAATGAAATCAGGCACAATGGAATGTACGTGGGAATGTTATGTAGGCTATTGTGTAAAACGGGAGAGAGAGACAGGGTGTGACACGCAGCAAAGGCTGTTAGACTTGTGAATGGAAGGGATTCAATCGAATCGTTAAGCTGCATTATAGAGGGGTGATGTAGCGATACAGTAACTGCATCAAAGCATAGTTTTATTTTTTATTTTCAACAATCTACCATATCTATATGCAAATAGCAAAATATCATATCATTTGACTTTAGGGAGTGTGCATACAAAGTTTTATGCAGAATTGAGTTCAACTTGTGCCTATACCAAATTAAGTCTCTCGCTTTATTTTTGTTTGTGTTATCTCCTTGTAGGTACGTGATGTTGCTTTAGGCTTAGCCTTAAGCGGCCTAATTTTGACTGGAAGCATAATCGGAGCCATAATAAGAATTGTGAATGGACATAAAAAGAAGAAGAGGGGGATGAAACAGACTAAATCAAGCAGTGACAACGAAGGACATGAAAACTATACTGACTCAGACGACAGAGTTGTTGAGCGCGAGAGGGTCAACAAAGAAGTACGTGAAAACTATCCGGACTTGGACGAAGATAGCACCGCAGACACCGTAGAAGACACTCTCTTCATCGGAGGGGGGAGGTAGTATGTTTTGACTTTTCTGAAAACCATGTTGGCGGCCGCTTTGGACCTCTTAGGGGGACGCATTTGGCCCCCAAAACCTGAGTTTGACACCCCTGCTTTGTGTAAACTCTATGCAAAGAGCAGTGCCAATGCCTGAGCATACCATAATAGCCTGTGTCAGGGGTGGGCAACTTTGATGATGGTGAGGGCCGCTATATTTCCACCTTCACTCCAGAGGGCCACATTGCATATTACTACGTCCAACTTTGTCATTCTAGTATCTCAAACAAAAGAAGCAAAAATAGCAGATCTACAAGCTCAAAACGCATTGCAGCGCGATGCGTTTTGAGCTTGTAGATCGGCTCTTTTTTCTTCTTTTGAATTGGAATCCTGAATTATATTTTTTTATTTTTTTATTGGAATCCTGAAATCTAACATTTTAATTTAATTTCAAACTCATTTAGTTATATTACTCATGTTAATTTTATGGACCTAAATACAAATACATTGGACATAAAAAAATACATTTTAATACTACAGTACTATACCAGTCATTAAGCTACTAATATAGACCGACGGAATTAAAGCAGGTCATGTTTGGAGTTGTAACAGCTGAAATCAATAATATAACAGTATTCTGGTATTAACCTGAGGGCGGCATTAAGTGAAGGTGGGGGGCGCATGTGGCCCCCGGGCCGCCAGTTGCCCATGTATGGCCTATGTGAATCAAAAACCGTTAGTGCGGAGAAGCAGCATTCAGTTCAGCATTCAGTTCAGGGCACAAATATTGACATATCTGTAACAAAATCCCACAATTATTCAAATGTAGTGTAATTTTACTCTCTTATTTTGTTTCATTTTCTTTTTGCTCTGTGTCCTGTATCATTGGTATATTTTGATATTTAGATTATACCAAGGTTAGTACACAATACTCATACAATATAAGTCTGCCCTTTGAAAGGAAACACATTGGTAATATATTATAGTACAGTATATACATACTTATTCTGCTAGTTGTCCATTAGCCTATATGTCAAATATCACTCCCTATCACAGGCATGTTTATGGGCTGTCGTGTAGCACTGTTCTGTAAAGGAATTGTGACATACTGCTTTTACCAATCATAAAAGTCTTTGTCCTGGTCCTTAAAATGTGTCTTAAAATGATAAAACTGAAAACTCCACTCCAGGGAGTTTTTAATCTCTGTGTTCTGTGGCCTTTTGGATAGCAAAGATAATATACCTAGTCACCAGAGATGGCGTAGTTCAGAGACTTTCATGGTCTGTCCCATGTCATCGCAACCTCCTCGGGATGTGTCAGTCCATATTTGTAAATAAAGAACTGTTTTACTCAAGCTTGTCTCGGAATCTCATTGCTTTTCCTTGTTTACCATAATGTTGGGTGAACATGGCCGCACATATGACATGACGTTGATACCCTTCCCTATTCGCTCATACTAGGACATGACGTTGAGGAAACGCAAAACTGCGTTTCCTCTTCAAATTCGTCACACTCGCCATAGACCGTGCAGTGCAGTGCCTGGCGTCAAGTCGGTCTGTTGGTCTGTTGTCCAGAACTGCCAGAAAAGGCTCTGGCCAGCCAGGACTGGTGAGCATAGCGACATGGAATTAATACTGTTGGTGTTTGGGAATGAGGTGCCAAGTACATATTTTAACTACCTGCCCTGGCTTGATTGGTTAGAAGGAGAATGGTTTCCCCATGTCTGTACGGGCAAGTGTAAGATCACAATCAACAAAACTAAAAGGAAAAGCAACAAGATGGCCTCTGATTTGTCAAAATTGAATTGTATAATAGTTATGACAAAGAAAATAGAACAAATCACCAAGTCCTCCTCTGCCCCTTTAGAAGAGCTTGAGTCAAGCCAGTCCAATAACCTCTGCTACTGTGTAACGATTAATTAAAGCTTCCGCCTAGGCAGGCATATCATAACAGCAGAGCGAGACACCCTGAAGACCAAAAGCCTAATATCTCCCCCACCTACGGTCACAACAAGAGGGTACCCTTTCGGCTAGTGGATAATACTTTCAACTATCCACACAAAAAACCTGTGTTTGAATCCCAGGTGTTAAAATAACATGATGCAAACTTTTGCATCTGATGCTTTAGAAGCAAAATACAAGCTGCCAAAGTGTGTCAATGGAGAATGAATCATGAAGGATATCTCTCTGCAAATGAGGACTGGAGACGGGCATTTTTGGAGTTTTTGATGGAGTAACACCGTAAAAAGGAACTACAATTTGCGCAAAAGTGTTTTTCTGCAAACTTTTTCCGCTTACGTTTCCGACGCTGGAGAGATGAGTTTACATCCTATCGACTAAAGGTTGGTCTCGTTTGAAAGAGCTGAATCTCCTGATGCGTTTCGATACCAAGGTTGTTTGTCTAGCTTACGGGAAAGTGTTTCTATGAGAGATTGCATGTAAATTGTTCTTATATTTCTGGCGTTTGTAAATATTAGACACTATTTTTTAAGATATTATTTATTAGACTAATGTATGGATGGAACATACATTTGCAGCACATTATATATGCTATAGGCCCACTGTAGCTGAATCAACATCGGAATTGTGGTTTTATTAGGTCTCTATTGATTTATTGACTGGTGAAAAGAGGTATACGGCCATTGGGCTCAAGAGGTTAAAGTCTACCACCTGACAACTAGGTGGTAGGACTAGACTAGACAGTATCCAGGGTTTCCTGCAGGAAAAAGTCTTGACCAGGGGGGGATCTCATCAAATTTTTTGATAATTAATTAATTAATTCGAGTAATTAATTCACTTAATTTTTAATATTAATTCTTATTTTTGCCCTATAAAAAAACACATGAATGTGCCCATGATGACGGAAAACACAACTACATGCTATCATTCACATTTATTCAACATTGAATAACTACGTTTTTCACAGGACAGTGTAACTAGTTTTTTTTCCCCCAGGTTAATCAACCAGCACTCGTGCCATATAAATAGAAGTCTACAGCACAGTAAAAAAAAAGAAACATTGGTGTAAAGTAACTAAGTAGATTTACTTAAGTACTGTACTTATACTGTACAAAGGAGATTTTCAGGTATTTGTACTTTACTTGAGTATTTCCTGTTTTCAGTACTTATTTACTCCACTACATCTGGGATCCAAATATTTTACTTCTACTCTTACAAAGTTAACTTTAGTTACTTGTTACTTTGGAGATACCAGCCCTAATGTTTTCTTCAAATGTAAACAAACATGGCTGCCATGTTTGAAAGATAGGGTTGGTATGGGGGTTAAACATGCAATTTCGCGATCGCGATCATGCCTAGTACATTGTTGGAGGTCCAAAAAGTTTTTTTGAGAAAAATTAAAAAAAAAAAAAAATATATATATATATATATATATATATATATATTTTTTTTTTTTTTTTTTTTTTAATACCCCAGGGTTTCCTGCAGCACTTTACAGGCCAGGCGCCCCGCCCGGCCTGAAAACCCCCCCGCCCCCCCAAGGGTATTAAAAAAAAAAAAAAAAAAAAAAAAATCTCAAAAAAACTTTTTGGACCTCCAACAATGTACTAGGCATGATCGCGATCGCGAAATTGCATGTTTAACCCCCATACCAACCCTATCTTTCAAACATGGCAGCCATGTTTGTTTACATTTGAAGAAAACATTAGGGCTGGTATCTCCAAAGTAACAAGTAACTAAAGTTAACTTTGTAAGAGTAGAAGTAAAATATTTGGATCCCAGATGTAGTGGAGTAAATAAGTACTGAAAACAGGAAATACTCAAGTAAAGTACAAATACCTGAACATCTCCTTTGTACAGTATAAGTACAGTACTTAAGTAAATCTACTTAGTTACTTTACACCAATGTTTCTTTTTTTTTACTGTGCTGTAGACTTCTATTTATATGGCACGAGTGCTGGTTGATTAACCTGGGGGAAAAAAAACTAGTTACACTGTCCTGTGAAAAACGTAGTTATTCAATGTTGAATAAATGTGAATGATAGCATGTAGTTGTGTTTTCCGTCATCATGGGCACATTCATGTGTTTTTTATAGGGCAAAAATAAGAATTAATATTAAAAATTAAGTGAATTAATTACTCGAATTAATTAATTAATTATCAAAAAATGTCGGCGCACGCGCTTCGCGCGTGCGCCATGAGATCCCCCCCTGGTCAAGACTTTTTCCTGCAGGAAACCCTGCCCTTGGGGGGGCGGGGGGGTTTTCAGGCCGGGCGGGGCGCCTGGCCTGTAAAGTGCTGCAGGAAACCCTGGTATCGGAAGTGAAAGCATATGAAGGGTTATAAATAGCTGTCACAATTCATCACATCATTTGTGTGAAAGAAAAACTATGGGTGGAAACAACTCCAAGGTTAGTAAAAAGTTTATATGCTCTGGAATATTCGATGCCGTTTCATTTACTTATTTTACTTACTGGTCTCCCTTTCAGTTACCCTATTTTGTAACTTTATTTAATGCATACAGTATAAATCTTTATTTTGTTGTTTTAATAGAACATTTTTTCTTTATTCTATGTCTTCACAACCCTTGTATAACACAAGGAACCAGAGCTAAACCTCGGGGACCTGATTGAATTCCATCGTGGTGTATACAGCCACTGGGCAGTGTACGTCGGGGATCGGGAAGTTGTCCATGTGGTGCGCAATCCAAAGGATTGTGAGTCATTTACAAGCCTGAAATATGTAGGCATATCAAATCTTCTTCAACTCCAGTAAAATAAAAATAAAATAAAAAAAAAAGAAAGAAAAGAAATGAGAACAATTCCAATTCTGGACAAAATAAGATTCATTTGAGATTTGTTCTGCAGGACAAAGGTTTGACTAATTCCATAACATTTACAGGAAATATTGTTATCTCCCCCTCCCTTATCAGCAACATCCTGTACAATAAAGAAAGAAAAGCTGGACGATGTTGCAGGTGGCAGCAAATGGAACGTCAACAACAAGCTGGACAACGAATATCCACCGAACTCACCAGAGGACATAGTAAAAGAGGCTAATAAATGGGTGGGCATGATTCTCCCCTACAAGCTTTGGTCCGAGAATTGTGAGCACTTTGCCTCTTCAGTGCGCAACAATACGCCTGTTTCTAAGCAGGTAAGTGGAGTTTCAGTTTCTTTAAAAAAAAAAGAAGGTTTTCAGTGAACTCAGTTGAATTAGGGCCGGCTAGTCTGCCATCATTTGTACATTTTATAAACTGATAATAATGTAATGTTGGCTCATTTAATTTGCATTATCATAGTTGTGTAATAAGGCATAAGGCCTAATGTTATGTATGTCAAAAGAATGAAAATAATAGGCCCTACAGACACAGCCTAACAATATAGCATGTATGTAATATTCTGGGGAGAGAATTTAGAGAAAATAGCTGATCATCAAGTTCAAAACATGTCACAACACCTTGTGAGCAATAAAATAAAGGGTTTACAACCAAAATGTATACATATTACCAGGATTTTCACATTGGTACGTGGTATGTAGGCTATATGGTCAGGTCATCAAGATGTAAAATGGCAGTTGTCTTTCAAAATTTGTGGGAGAGGGCCGTTGTTTTGGCACAAATCATGGCACAATTGCTTGTGAAATGTTGCACACAGACTCCCAGTAGAACAAGGAACCCTAAATTCTATAAAATCGGCCTCCAGGTAGTGTACTGTATGTGGGAATGTTATGTACTGTATGGTGTGCAGTACATTTAGAGATTATTCATCTGATGTGGTAGTGACAAGCACCAGTAAGGTTGCCTATACAGTGTACATAGTGACATCCATTATGTGCAATGAGGCTTAGATTGTCTCCACTGCTCAAAATGTGCTAAAGAATCTGAGAGAAGCCAAAACAACCTTTACTTTTTGGATACGATGTGTGGTGAAGGTAAGAATCTTGTAATCGTGGCGAAAATTCGCTGGAGAAACCCAATGTGGGCAGCTAACTCCAAGGAACAAAAGGGATACAGCTAGACAGATAGAAACAGACATTTCCATACAGTATATGAGCACTAAAGGGATTGCCTGGCTCCAGCCAATAGACCCGCCCACTCTCTGAGCGGACTGCTTCTCTTGGTCTGGTGTTGCGTAATGAACCTAGAGTTTCTCTGGTCTGAGGCAAGTCCAGGCCAATGAGAGTCGGAGCCTCGGAAGAGGGGGTGGGTCTAACGAGACAGCAAATCAGCAGAAACAGAAAATCAACAGAAACAGTGGAGGGAGGGGGAGCTCAGCCAGCATTCTTAATTGCTCCCTTTGAACTTCAAAGGGGGTTGTGCACACCTCGTTAGTGATCTCTCTAATCAATGAAAACATCAAAGACAACGACCTGTTTGATGCCTGTCATAGAGGGGAGGGGGAGGGGGGAATGTTTTTGTGTACACACAAGTCAAACACAGCCCCTCCCACCAGATCTCTTGTGATTGGGAATTTCACATTTCAAATCCCCTCCCCTTTGAAATCTCAACACAATGGGACAATGTCAGACTCAAGCTCCAGTGCAGAGTCTGAAATCAGGCTACGAAAGGGACACAGACAGACAGGTACAAATGGTACTCTGACAAAGCCTCCGACACTACGACTCAGACATACGGTAGACCCATCTGTCACATGGATCGGCAGCTCGAACTCTAGATGTGAGGGTTGCATAGCAGCCCGAACCTCTAGTAGGCCTAGGGTATATTAATACATTAATTAATTAATTACAAAGCCTGTAATTAATTCAATAATTTTTTTAATCGCATCCCAGCCCTAGTATTTATCCTACTTATATTCAACTTTGCAGAACATAGTCTAAAGCAAATCTCACAAACCAAAGTACTAATTTAGATTTGCCTACAGCTATGAATCCAACAGCCGACATCATCCATGGACTGTGACTTCTATTTGTACTTTGTGTCAGCATATTTGTCTTAAGTGAGATGGTCATTGCAAACTTAAAGTTGTACTATGTAACTTTTTTTATAAAACAAATCTTAAAATTCTCCTAACTATTAAATCACAAAAGTTTTAGAAGATCCGCGCCGTGAATTTCAGCCTGTAAAGCCTTCTCTATATATGTAAACTGTGATCCTTGCCGGGGACCGGATCTCGCGCCAAAATTGCGTCATCACACTACCGGCCAATCACAGCGAGGGTTATACAACTGCCGGCCAATCACAGCGCATCTTGAAGTGGGGTCGCTATGGCTGCCATATTTGTTGTCACCCGTTTGTACCATCCCGTCTCTAGGTAATTTCGCCTACCAGGCAGGGTGAAGGAGTCCGTATCTCTGGAATTACTGAACGCACAGGAACAAGGGACCCCTCTAAAGATAGATCTCAGCGAGGTGGAGGCAGACGCGGGGGTCTGAAGGTACGAAAAACGGCCGAAAGACGCGGACGCGACCGCGGTTTGCTATAGGGCTAATGACCACTAGTTGGGCATCTTACACAGTATAGCTTTAACTAGTCCGCTTTATTATACATGGTACTGTCACTTAGTATAGCCTGTTTATAATATCTCCATTTAGGGAAAGCATCTTTGTGAATAAAAGGTGTCCCATATGACACTTCAGGAGGCTTCTGCCCAAGGGGCCCAAGATGCTTCAATAAATTGTCAACCTTCACCCTGGCTGGATATTCATATTCTTCCATCATACATGGGAAATGTCATCTCTTCAATATCTTAAGGCGACTGCAACATGAATTTGACTCTACACAAAAATGGTACAAAAAAAACTATACTAATGATTATTAAAACAGATCCATTAGCTTCAGTCTACACCAGTGTAGAGTTATATAGCCTACACATTATTCGTTCTTCGTACTTATTATATTACTTATAACTTTGTTATTTTATTTTGCGTGTATTTTCAGTTCAACTCAAAGGCCATCCATAATAAGTCTCTGACTTGATTTGGTTATCTCCTTAAGTAATACAGTACTTGCTTTAGGTGTAGAGGCTGTGACTGCAAGCATCAATGCAACAAAAATGCACAGACATAAAAAGAATAGAGGGAGATTAAACATAATGTCAACAAATATGTCAAATATCACTCACTTGTATCATAGGCATGTGATACACTGTATCACAGGCATGTTTATGGGCAGCTGTGTTCTTCAAAGAATGTTTTAGATCTAAAAGTGCAACCAACACAACAGATCTTCTGATACCAGCAGGCTATACAACTGGCTTTCATAGGTGTAAAAAGTAAATGATGACTATTGTACCTTTCCTTATGGCAATAGAAATGGACCAGTAATATTTTTTATCGCGTTCCTGTTTCACTGGGGCTTTGTCTTTGGAATATTTTAACTGCAAAATTACTTAATTTACCATATAATTTATATAGTAATGTAATCACAATGACACAATGTACACACATTTACATTACATCAATATAGTTACTTCATTTGTTAGTGATTTAATACCTTAAAATACAAACATACATGTTTATATTTGATTGTATAATTATAAAGGTATCTGAACAAAATTATGACATAAAGGATATAGGAAAAATAAGCTCAGATAAGGCTTCAGTCTACACCAGTTTGGAGTTATGATAGCCTACAAATTATTAATTATGATTACTTATTACTAATTACTTGTTTGTAATTTTATTTTACGTGTATTTGGAGTTCAACTTATATGCCTTCCAAAGTAACACTCTCACTCTATTTTTGTTTGTTATCTTGTAGGTGCGTGATGCAATACTTGGACTAGGCTTGATTGTTGTGACTCTATCCATGATCACTGCCATTACCGCCACTGCCAGAAGTATCCATAAAAAGAGAAAGATGAAGAGGATGAAGAGCCGTGTCACACTGTTGACACGGCTCTTCATCCTCTTCATCTTGCAGATGGAAAATCTACTGCCTTTATTGACGATGAGGAATACGCCTACGAGCCGAACGAAATGCGCTATGCCCAAGCACAGGCTTGGTAAACATGAAACCCATTACAAACTTGATAAGAAATGTATTTAGAACCGGTATCAATAAGCTTTGGGCTTATCGAGCCTGTTATCGAGAATAGCAGCAAATGATGTCATGTTTAAACAATCAAGATGAGGCAATCAGGAAATGATTACAGTACTATTCATAATATAAAGCCATGTATTACTTACTTATTGTACATTAATGAATGCTTTAATAAACATTGGATTGTGTGCTGTCATTACATCGTTGTAGCTACTTCGTGTACATGTCTCCTTTCCGACATGTCCCCATTCCGACACTAACCCTATCTCTAACCCTAACCCTGAACTTAACCCATATGGGAGAGTCGCCACTCCGACAATAAGAAGTCAATTGCGGAGTGGCGACATGTCGGAATGGAGAACAACTCCCGGTTCATCCACATATTTAAAAAATGGTCCCTAAGGTTTTTTGCAGTGGAAACACACTAATGAAGTCATTATGAATTGTTTGCTAAATTGCTCTACTAATCCATGCACACAGTAAAACACAGGGTGTCAATTTAACTATGAATCAAGTACAAACTGATGAGTCTAATGAAAAGTATACATCTGTAACAGTGAAATGTTTTCATATGTTTTGGGTGCTGTAATGATTACTGCTGACTGGCAGGTGAGGTGAGGTGAGTGTCTATACTGTTGCTGGCTGTCTGCCCACTGTCAGCACTGTAGTAACCCAGCGAGGAGTCCATTGTCCAACTGCCATGTAACCAATATTAGTACAGGCAATCTAAGACTGATGAGTTTCATCAGTTTTGTGGGCGTTTTCTGGGGCCAAGGAAGGTTTTTTTGTGCAAAACAAATGCTTGCAATGGATTCAGCATCATGACAAACCCCTATAGTAGGGCAGGAGAGAGGGGTCTACCAGCACCCCAATGACATGTTTTCGAAACCTGTTTTTTTTGGACCGTTATGATGTCTAGTTATGATTTCTGCTTGTTGCCGTCGCCAACTAATACCCCATGGGGTTCATTTTTAACCTTTTCTCACAACTATTCCCAATCTGAACCATACAATGGTCATAACAGAAAATGCCATAACGCTTGATGTAAACAACCTACAGGGACAAATGAACACACTTTTCTATATGATTTTGACCCAGGGAATTCATTAAAGTGGTTATTTTTTACATTTAAGCACATCTTGACCCTATTTCAGGACAGAAACGGCGAAGAATAACCCAAAAATGTTCAAAACACGTCTATACTTCTCTTTGTACAGATGAATTAAGGTGTATTCTTTTGATACCACAGGTTTTTTAGGACCCTTATGATGTCTAGTTATGATTTCTGCTTGTTGCCGTGGTCAACTAATGTCCCATGGGGTTAATTTTTAACCTTTTCTCACATATCCCCAATTAGTGTGGGGATTTAGGGGAGCAAATGCTAAATTCGTGCAATTTTGACTTAAAGCGCGAAATTTTGCACAGATGTAGCCCAGGGCTTGCTCTAATGATTTAGCTAGGGCGCCCGAGTCTGCGACCTTCGGGGTCTCCACAGCGGTCAAATCAAGTTGGGCTTCCATTGACTTTCTATACAGGAGGAAAATACCCAGAAAAAGATTTTTTTTCTGGGTATTTAAGGAGGATCTGAGGGGTCTAACTAGGGGTTTGTCATGATGCTGAATCCATTGCAGGCATTTGTTTTGCACAAAAAACATTCAGTGGGCTAGAAATGGCCTTAGAACACAATACACGTATGGGTGAGTATTCATATTAGTCGGAGGCCTTAGGGTTTTTTTTTCTCGTGCTAATCAGACTAAAAGTTCAAGATTTTGCACAGATGTAGCTCAGGGCATGCTCTAATGATTTAACTAGGGCGCCCGAGTCTGCGACATTCGGGGTTGCCACAGCGGCCAAATCAAGTTGGGCTCCCATCGACTTTAGTGATGAAAAGTGATGAGTCATCACTTTTCAGAGTTGTGTGGGTGCAGTGGCGACCCCGAAGGTCGCAGACTCGGGCGCCCTAGCTAAATCATTAGAACATGCCCTGAGCTACATCTGTGCAAAATGTTGAACTTTTAGACTGATTAGCACAAGAAAAAAAACCCTAAGGCCTCCGACTAACATGAATACTCACCCATACGTGTATTGTTTTCTGAGGCCATTTCTAGCCCACAGAATGTTTTTTGTGCAAAACAAATGCCTGCAATGGATTCAGCATCATGACAAACCCCTAGTTAGACCCCTCAGATCCTCCTTAAATACCCAGAAAAAAAATCTTTTTCTGGGTATTTTCCTCCTGTATAGAAAGTCAATGGGAGCCCAACTTGATTTGACCGCTGTGGCGACCCCGAAGGTCGCAGACTCGGGCGCCCTAGCTAAATCATTAGAGCAAGCCCTGGGCTACATCTGTGCAAAATTTTGCGCTTTAAGTCAAAATTGCACGAAATTAGCATTTGCTCCCCTAAATCCCCACACTAATTGGGGATATGTGAGAAAAGGTTAAAAATGAACCCCATGGGACATTAGTTGACCACGGCAACAAGCAGAAATCATAACTAGACATCATAAGGGTCCTAAAAAACCTGTGGTATCAAAAGAATACACCTTAATTTATCTGTACAAAGAGAAGTATAGACGTGTTTTGAACATTTTTGGGTTATTTTTCACCGTTTCTGTCCTGAAATAGGGTCAAGATGTGCATAAATGTTAAAAATAACCACTTTAATGAATTCCCTGGGTCAAAATCATATAGAAAAGTGTGTTCATTTGTCCCTGTAGGTTGTTTACATCAAGCGTTATGGCATTTTCTGTTATGACCATTGTATGGTTCAGATCGGGAATAGTTGTGAGAAAAGGTTAAAAATGAACCCCATGGGGTATTAGTTGGCGACGGCAACAAGCAGAAATCATAACTAGACATCATAACGGTCCAAAAAAAACAGGTTTCGAAAACATGTCATTGGGGTGCTGGTAGACCCCTCTCTCCTGCCCTACTACTAGTTAGACCCCTCACATCCTACTTAAAGCAGATTTTTTTTCTGGGTATTTTCCTCCTGTATAGAAAGTCGATGGGAGCCCAACTTATGTTCCACCATTTCACTATGTTCCACCACTTGGATTTCTTAGGACTTTTGATATGTTATTACTAACATATTTATGAAACAAAAAAAGTTGAAAGAGTTTGTGTTGCAATTTGTTCAAGGTTCAACCCTAGAATGCCTGTACTATATACCGAGTATCTTCCTCTGAAAAAAACTCAACAGCACTATTATAATTCTCCATGCTTCCAGACATTTAGCTGGGCTAAAAGATAGATGATAGATCCCTATACTTATTGTCCTATACTTTTTGTTTGGGGCCCAAAAAACATGCAAAATTACATTGGGTTCAATTCCTCACAATAGACTGCAGAGGGCGCCCTCAAAGCACTATTAGCAGCAAGGACCGCTGTGGTCTGTCTGCAAACCCCATGATTACAGTATGAAGGTTGGGGATGATTACTGGAGTACTTTCATCATCTGTTTACCTCAGTAAGCTTCGCTTTAAGATGGCAGTTTACGGTTACACTCCTACATATTATACATCCCTGGACAAGAGCATCAAGTAAATGCCTAAAATGTAGGCTAATGGACTTTTATGTGGTAATAGTATTATTTATGAAGTTCCAAAGTCCCATTTAGTATTTGTGTCCCCGATTTGTTGGTTTCCCTTGCCTCAATAACCTACTACACACAACACTCTCTCATCCAAAGACTTTTCAGAGGCTTGATCAAGGGCACATCAGTAGTGTCACTGTCACACAAGACAACCTTGGAGCAGTGGTTTTCAACCAGTCGTTCGGGGACCACCAGTGGTCCTTGAGGGGGTTCCAGGTGGTCCCCAGCTAAATGATGGAGAGGTGGTAACCAAGTGGACCCCTGTAGATCTTTAACTCTTGAGAGTGTAAAATGAAACCAAACGAGTCCATTTGGTTTTACGCTCCCAAGAGTTACTATTGTTAAACACCTACATTACTTAATCTTCAAGAAGTCTACACAATTAGAGAATGTAGATTATTTTATTCTTGTCAATTATTGCCTGTTATCTCTCCTCTAGCACCAACATCAATACAGCATGGAATTGTGGACAAAACCGTATCCAACGATAACAAAATATTCTACGTTGTGGCCTGTGGGTCTGAGAGGCCGCTATGTCTCATCAAATTGTGGTCCGTGGCTGAAATGCTGAATAAATAATGAACCTCGATATGAAAAGGGTTGAAAATCACTGCCTTAGAGGATATCGAACCTGTGAACTTCCAATGTTAGGATGATGTCTCTAAATTACTTTGCATTATGGATGGTAAAGGTACAGTGAATGTAACAATGGCCAACCAAAATAAATAGGAAGAGGTTTGTCACATGGTCACGCAAATTTATGTTAGGCTATTAGAGGGGTGTGTGTGTGTGTGTGTGTGTGTGTGTGTGTGTGTGTGTGTGTGTGTGTGTGTGTGTGTGTGGGTGCACGCATGTGTGAATTATTTGCCTATTTAATTTATCGTGACTTTTAGATTTATTGTGTATGTCCAGTTCTGCAACTGTATTTCTGATCAGGTGTATTTTTTAAACAGATTTAGATTTGCATTCTGCGTGCATGAAGGTACATTATCAACTATAAAGGGTGCATCAGAAGAGGATCTTTTCTTTCTCCAAAATCAATGAAGTAAAATGTTGAATTTTGTACCTTAGTGGTCCTAAAGGACTGCAATGGAAGCTTTTGTCAAGCTTTTGTGTTTTATCCTTTTGACATAATGTACAAATATATGGTAATGTGTAAACCGTTATGTTAATAAAAACATCAATTAATCAAAAGGTTCTCAACCCCAGCACTTGAGTCAACGTGTAGATACTCCTGGTCAAATATTACTCGAGTGCATATGCTTTTAAAAGTAGGCTATACTTACTGGTAAGTATTCAAATATGAGAATTACAAAACACATTTCTTTTTAATATCAATGCATCGCTATATTGAAATTTAGAAATTCTCAAAACAAATCAACAACAAAATGTATTTGTAAGTTTGGATCCTGAGGAAGGCTTTCTAGAAATGTAGTGGAGTCAAAAGGACAACATTTGTCGCTGACATGTAGTGAAGTCAAAGTAATAAGCTTCCAAAAAACTACACATATTCAAGCGAGCTATGGATAAGTACGCGATTACAGTACTCAAGTAAAGGCACTTCATTACTCTCCACCCACCGCTGTTAATGTTTGTGAAAAGGCCGCTCAGAGCTGCACTGCTGTGACAAGGGGACGTCGGTCGTCTAATTACAGCAGTGATTAACACCTCGCCAAGCATCTCTTCGCGGGGCTGCTCGGGCCACGGTGTTTAGTTTACAAGCCATAACGCCGTATAAATCTTTAAACAGATCGTTTGGATCACTGACTCCTAATGGAGCATTTCATTTGTAGATCAAGGAGAGGCGGAAGGGGTGGAGTGGTGGAAGGGGGTGTTGGGGGGCATGACGAGACACCGGTGTTAGCGGAGTCGCTCCGCCGCTCCTGGCGGCCTCCTCCCTCACATTTTCATCTCTACCTTGAAAGGGGGGGCTCGTTAGCGGCTCACATCTCTCGGCGGTGGCCACCAGTACACGCCACCGAGAGCCCGCCCGCCTCTTTAGTATGCGCGCCCTGTTGAAAATTAATTTCATTAAAGAGGACCCCACCATTCGGGCCCCCGCCGCCCCGGCTATACCGGCTCCTCCTGTTTTTAAAAGGCCCTCATAGTGTATGATTAGCGTGCATTTCCCCAACCTGGCTGCGAGTGGCGGCTGGGTCGGGAGGTCGCGCAAATGAAAGAGAACGACTTCATTGTGAGATGACTGGCCCATAAATCATCCACCGTTTTCTATAAATCACGGCAGATGGCAGGGAGCGAGCCAGGGGCCCCTGGGAGCTCGTTGCGGCCCCCGGTGCAGCAGGACGGGGAAAGGGAAGTGGGCTCGCTCTCTCTGCGCGCGCGCGCGAGCGAGCGAGCTGCGGCGTATAGCCCGAGCGCTGGCAGAAGCGCCGAGGTCAGTCCCGGTTTGCGGAGACAGAAGACGAGCAGAGGTGGGCCAGAGGCTGAGGGGGGAGGAGGAGGAGGAGGGAGGACAAACCGTGGGGCCCCTCCCGCCCGGTGCCATTCGGGAGGGGACCCCTCTTCCGCTTCTCATGTGGCCCGCTTCAGGGGGCCCCTGGCCCCGGGCCTACCTGATGAGATGCAGACCCCCGGAGGTCCCCGTGTACGCCACCTCTTCAAGCTGGCCCGTCGTTTAGCAGTCCTAATCTGCCTGCTTAACCCGTTCAGAACGGGGTACACATTTTGTGTATCATTATTTTATGCTTTAACTATTGAAGAATAGCAGATCTCCAAGCTCACAGCGCGGCACCGAGTGCCGCACTGCGAGCTTGTAGATCTGCTATTTTTGAAAAATCGTGAAAATTTGAATTTTGACCCGATTCTATAAGTGTCCCCTTTGAACCCTTCTAAGATTTTTTGAAAAACCCATGCTTCTATGTCAGCAATCTGGCCAGCCATCGTCAAAGAAAAGCGCCTTTTCACTTAACTGGAGCTCAGTTAGTCTGTTCTTGAGAGACTACTATGTCAGTGGTTCTCAAACCTTTTCATGTGAAGGACCCCCAAAATGATATGTATTTGGCCACGGACCCCCCATCTCAAAATATCTAGTTCCAGGGACCACCCAGACGCAAAATTTGAGTTACAAACGTTCGCTTTGAAAATACATATATTCAAAGATTTGCACACATTTTCTCGACTTCTTTTTAAAAATAGCAGATCTACAAGCTTGCAGCGCGGCACTCGGTGCCGCGCTGTGAGCTTGTATATCTGCTATTTTTCACTGGTTAAAGCATTCAATCATTTCTAGGCCTACGTGGGTTAATATGGAGACAGCTTCATTCCCCGAACCCCGGTCCCCGAGCTGTGGTGGTGAGCCCTGTCAAGTTGACGTTAAATGTCGGCCCGGGAGGGGGAAGAAATTCACCTTCATTATTCTTCATGATTATTTAACGGAACGGAACTCGCCCGGTTGCCACAGCCAAGAAGTACCAGAATTCCATTCGCGATGGTCTGGTGTAAAGCTATAGCGGGCCTGCAAGAATGTCCGGTGTTGTCATTTTAGTTTCATATTATTTGGTCGTGGACAGAGCAATCGTTGAATGTAGCCTGCGTAAGTCTATAAACGTTTTAATGTCAAGGACCCCCAAACTGAAATGAAGAAGATTTTTATCATTGGGGATAAGATTTGGTACGAATTTTGTTACTGATTTAGTACATAATTCCATACCTGACAGGTATATTACCCACATTAGTATTGAACGTGGGGAGATAACATACGTGGAAAGAGTCAATTTGGTGTGTATCATATGGACTGAACGCAAGATACATGGATTAGAGTGAAACCTATCATCTTAATAGTCATTCTAACACATTCGTCATCCACCCGGTGAAATAACCAAATTAAAAACTGTTCATTTTGCTGGGCACTCCCTGGAACCCGCCATAAACGTTACAAATCCTGCACACTATCATTGCACACTATCATTGTGGTGGACACTTTTGTAAAAAAAAATATTTTTTTTGCCACGGACATACACATTAATGAACAATAATATTACCAGAAACATAAAGAGCTATCCCTGAATGACCACAACAGGTCTGTAACTCTGAGGGTGTTCAGATGGAACCAAATGGACCCTTATGGGTCCATTTGGTTCCATTTGTACACTCTCAGAGTTAAGGGGGGTCCTTGCAAATAAAACATTTGAGAGCCACTAATACTAAATAAGTGTCATACATATTCTGAAGAGAACCTGGACACTTGACATTCGGTAATTGGGTCTTTTTGATCAAAATAAATGTATAATGGCGTGTAAAAAGATGACCCCTGCCCATATGACTGGCTAGGAATGCCAGTAAAATCTAATTAACTAATAAAATCTAATTAACAGATTCCTCTTGAAGCTGTATTATACTGTAGTGTAGGCCATACAGTAAAGAAGATCAACATGTTACCACTAGAGGGCTCCTTAGAGCTATACTGTCAATAACAGCAAACGAGCAGCAGCAGCATGTCTTGTTTTACTACCTGTTGTCTGTTGAGTGTTGTCGAACACTCATTTCTGTCACGTCCCTTCATGTACAGTATTGCAAATGCAAACCAAACCTGTAATGTGAATGATGGACGGATGAGTGCAGTTGTTGGATACAGCATGATAGGTGGGCAAGCTAGTAGGGACATCTGGGCACCTTCATGTGAAATTGGCTATTTTGTAATAATAAATAATAATAATAAAATAAATAAAAATCGGATGTTGGCTATCTGAACAAATGTAATGTAAAGTAGGCTATACATGATGTGAACATGCTCATCATCATTATCAGACTTAATCGTTAATCCTTATCTTTCAACTTCTTGGTTATGCCCAAAATGACTGGATATGGGCCTACAGGTTTTGCAGCAATGTGTAGCTATAGTAGAAATATTAGTCTAATTTACTTTAGCCTACTTGTAAACATTGTCCAAATATTTTTTTTTTTTTACATTTTGTTAGGCAACAATAGTAATTTAATTTAATTAAATATATATATATGATACAAAAATAAACACATTAATTAATATTAATTAATTTATATTAATGATAATAATAATAAAAGAAAAGTGGAAGCATTGTTGTCAAAACAAACGCACGAGTCTGGCAATCAGGGTCAGGTGTGTTTTGGTGACTTCGTTTAGGAGACAGCAGCAAGCATAGCTCCATTTTGGACCATGCATGGTGGTAATAAATAATAGGCCTACTACAAAACACCTAGGGCTTAGGCCTACTCCAAAGTCAAACCCATGAAAGCAACTTTTCAGACAGTTTAAATTATATCAGTTGATATTAGCGAGGAGAAACACTTTAACCGAGGGCCGACACTATGCTCTGCACAGTCTGCAGCCTCAACACGCTTCCCTCCCCCGAAGGACCTTGAAGAGGACGAGTAAATGTAGAAGATAACGTCTCTAAACTGTTACAACAACAGAGAATGATTGAAATACTTACAGCGTCAAACTAGCTTCGGCATGGTCGCATGGAGATGGAGAAAGTTTGTTAATTACATCGTCTGACTTGACCTTGGCATTGGCCCATGTCGCATCATTCTGGCATTTCGCATGTCTGGAGCACTCTGGGTGGGAGAAGATCTCTGCATAGCTGATTTAAGAAGACCAAGGGGACAGAAGGCTCTTCCTGAAACAAAGGGGGACAAAATATGGAGGATGGTGCAGATATGAGAGGAGATTGCAGTCAGCCATCACTCAAGGTATGTGAGTGATTTGTTTTGTTTTCTAGACTCTCTCTCTCACACACACACACACACACACACACACACACACACACACACACACACACACACACACACACACACACACACACACACACACACACACACACACACACACACACACACACACACTCTCTCTCTCTCTCTCTCTCTCTCTATATATTCTTGATGGGTTCATGGGTGGCTGCTGTGTGGATGATGCTGATGGAACTGTGATGATGTCTTGACTCGTGATGCTAGTCTGTGAATGATGTGGTCACAAGACCAACATGGACAGGCCAGCAATATAGGCTGCCTAGGTTTTTCTACCTTTCTTTGACTCAGGGCACCCCTTTAAATAACTTTTTCATCCACGGCACCCCTGAATCACACTGTTAATTTTTAGAATCTTACGTCATATGGGAGAAATATCCGTTTCCATCAGAACTGACTGAACATATTGCTATACTTACTTACGTTTAACCACTTGAACTCCAGCATCCCTATTCTGGGGGGAAGGTTCACCAAAAATCTACAAGCTCACAACGCATCACAATTCAAACTCACAACGTGAGGCGTTGGGAGCTTGTAGATCTGCTATTTTTTGGTGAAGAGAGGCCGTAGATGGAAAAATAAAGTACAGGGCAAAACAGGTCTGTTTTAATAAGCATAGAGGGTAAGAGGTTAAACTGAAGTAATATTGATGAATTCCAAACATTATCAAAGTATTTTGAGAGGCACCCCTGGACTGGCATCACGGCACCCACTTTGGGAAACCCTGGCCTAGACTGTAGGCTACTGTACAGTAAGTCTGACTTAGTGTCATCCTCAACTACTTCCTACATATAGGCTGTGTAGGCCTAGAATTATTGAATGCTTTAACCAGTGAAAAATAGCAGATATACAAGTAGATCTGCTATTTTTGAAAAGTCGCGAAAATGTGTGCAAATCTTTGAATATATGTATTTTCAAAGCGAACATTTGTAACTCAAATTTTGCGTCTGGGTGTTTTCAAAAAACCTTAGAAGGACTCAAAACACACTTATAGAATCGGGTCAAAATTCTAATTTTTCACGATTTTTCAAAAATAGCAGATCTACAAGCTCGCAGCGTGGCACTCGGTGCCGCGCTGTGAGCTTGTATATCTGCTATTTTTCAATAGTTAAAGCATACAATAATGATACACAATAATGTGTACCCGTTCTAAATGGGTTTAATTAGGATGTATACAGTATGTTGCTCTGCTGCTACTTGAACCTGCGTTGCTGTGCAAGTGTGCATATAGTAGTTGTTGTTGATTTCAGACAAGACACACTCATGCACAGGCTCTGGAACATTTCTGGTGGGATATGTTAGTTCTTCTATTCAGTGTGCAGCCACTCACATTAGTGGATGTCTGCCTTGATTCAAAAATATATATAGCCTACCTGTATCTGTCAAAAGGATAGAACACAAAATAGCTTGAGAGCTTATTTCCAATGTAGTCCTTTGAGTATGTCTGAACAGTACTACAGTAACCATACCATGGCATACATTTTTGTCTTTAAACAGACTTAAACAGGTGTGCACTGTGCAGAGGCTAGGCTATTCCAGTGTAAACAGAAGGAGAAAGGAAAAAAGACACGTATTGACCAATAAAACAACAACTATTAATTAACGACTAAGTGGAAACAAGTGGATGTTGTCAGACCATCATCAGTAATACTTCTGATTGATGAAAGTCACTTCACTAAGCTTGTCAACCTGTAGCCAAGAGGCCCGAGGATACCAGTGTTGCATTGGCGATTCAATGTTTGAGGGGGACACGGTTTTAATGATGTCACGTGCACGTCGCTTAACACCTAGATTACAGGTGTTAACGGGTTCAGACAATGGTCTATATGCATGCATACAGGCTCAGCTCTTTGTTGAATCACCCTGCTGTGACACTAAACGTTGTCGAGGTGTGAATTTGGGTGTTATTTTTAATTGATGCATGGCCGTGTGTGTGAGAAGCGTGACACTCGTCGGAAATGATACAGGACGGCGTGTACACACGTGACAGGACTAATGCAACACTGAAGGCTACACAACCATTTACAGAAATATACGGTACATACAAAAGCAGGCATTTGGATGAGTGATCATTGTCATACTATCTACTAAGGAAGAGTGACATGCGGCAAAGGTCGTCCGGATCGGGAATTGAACCGGCGACGCCGCCAGGCATCCATGCCTATGTGGCAATGCCTATGTGGTATGCGCCTGGACCAGTAAGCCAGCGGGCGCCTCGAGAGAACACATTTTATCTGTTTTACAACTTGAGCAGATTTCTACTAATAAAAAGCCCCCAATACTTAAATAATGTAATAGTTAGTACTAATACCTAGTTCTGTGTCCCTCCCTCCTTTATGGACCTCCTTGTTTCAGTCTGTCTCTGTCGCTTTTTCTGGAACACGAGATGCCGTTATTATCTCCATGCAACTGTCTTATGGTTTCATTTATATTTGTATTTATTTTTCCTGGTTAGGTCGTCCCATGTTTCCATCATTAAGTGTTTGGTCACCAAATCACAGACACAGCCATTGGCCACTTCCATTTCAGTGGAAGAATCCCCCAAAATAAGTGATTGAAGAAAAGGAACATTTGGAATTTGAACGCAAGAAATGACGATAATGATAATAATACCAACAGATTGCAATCACAGTTGTCTTCTGTCCTTCCCGATGTGACATGGGATCAGAGCTTACACAAAGTCAGGAGCTTCTTCCTGTCCTGCGCAACAAAGCCGCGGTGCTTTGAAAATGATCCTTAAAGTGTTTGTGTGTGTTTTTTAATGTTGAGCACAAAAAGGCTCACAGAGAGATTTCCCCCTTAACTACTGTCTGTGACTTAAGCCCTATAGTTACTTAAAGGGATATTGCACTTTCAAAAAAACTTTTTGTCATTGTATGGTCTAATCAGGCTTGTATGAACACCCTGAACAGTTTTTAATTTTCTTCATTCAGTATTTAGATATTTGATGTAAATGTTATCTGGCCCTCCAGGCTCAGGGCCTCTCCCCACACACACTCATTGTAACTTCAAACTTCATTTTAACCATGATAGATTCATTAAAAACACCCATTATTTTTTCTGGTGACTCATACTACCCTCCTAATACGTGAGCAGACCGTGTTTTTTCCATAACATTTTTCATGTATTTTTAATAATTCTTTGGGAAAATGGAAAAGATTAAATACAATAAAAATATATAAAAAATAAATGAAAAACGTTATGGAAAAAACACGGTCTGCTCACGTATTAGGAGGGTAGTATGAGTCACCAGAAAAAATAATGGGTGTTTTTAATGAATCTATCATGGTTAAAATGGAGTTTGAAGTTACAATGAGTGTGTGTGGGGAGAGGCCCTGAGCCTGGAGGGCTGGATAACATTTACATCAAATATCTAAATACTGAATGAAGAAAATTAAAAACTGTTCAGGGTGTTCATACAAGCCTGATTAGACCATACAATGACAACAAGTTTTTTGAAAGTGGAATATCCCATTAATGACAGGAGTACCCCAGGGCCTCTGTCCGCTCCCTTTATTCCCTCTACACACCAAATGTTTTCACCGAAAATAGCAGATGTACAAGCTCACAAAGATTGGTCTTGCAATGTAGATCGAGAGCAGGGACGTGCAGAGAATGTAAGAGAGGCAGGGGCTGAAATTCCTAAAAGGGCATTTCTTGGAAATATCGGAAATAGCCGACCTCCAAGCTCGCGACGCGACGCGTTGTGAGCTTGGAGGTTGGCTATTTTCGGTGCGTTATACCACACTGAACTAAGCATAAAGGCCCATTCCCACTGGGACAGATAACAGATAAAAAAATCTCTTTCTCCAGATATTTTTCCATTCAAAGTGGATGGTAGATACAGATAAAAAAATATCTACCACAGATATTTGCCACAGATACTTTTATCTTTGGCAAATATGTTTTTTTATCTGTATCTACCATCCACTTTGAATGGAAAAATATCTGGAGAAAGAGATTTTTGGAGCGGTGTGAAGCACAGCTCCGCTATGAACAGCAATGTGTGTCCAGTGTCCCACAACAATGTGTGTCCAGTGTCCCACAACTATCCGGTTGAGTTTGAACTGTTTTCGCCACCTAGTGGCAGAAGAAATTACCTCTGAGTTTGAACAGGATCTGCGCATGTGCAACTTTACCACACACACACACACACACACACACACACACACACACACACACACACACACACACACACACACACACACACACACACACACACACACACACACACACCGTGATAGCCGCTAGAGTGGAGGCTCACGAAGCATGCACCGTAGCGAGCCACGGGCAATCAAGAATTGACACGTATGTCAATATATAAATTGGTGAAAAAAAAGTCAGGGACTATTCTATTCTCTTCCCCCTGCCACGGGAGGTTAATAATGTTGTCAATCTGTGGGTCAAGACCCGCAGAGAGGTCCCCAAAATATGTATACCCCCCAGATGACAGTGAAGTCACAATTTTAAGACTTAAAGGAGTAGTTCACCCCCAAAATGACTTTTTTCAAATTGATTACTCATGCCATGGACACTTGAGTTCAATTATATATATATATATATATATATTTACCTGGAACTGCTCAAATTCACCGCTCCACTTCGAACCGAGGTTTGATTTTTTATCTGTTATCTGGCCCAGTGGGAATGGGCCTTAAACAAGTCAAGAGATGTGCGTGGGTTTCTACAGCGAAAGGGCAATACTTCAGTAAAAATACTTTCAACACAAGATGCTGAATTCAAGTTCAGGAGAGTTTGGACAAGTCAATTCTCTTGAATGCTGCCTTCAGGTATGGCATGGAAAGGAAGGCATTTGTATTTCTTTCACCATAGTAAAAACTGCATTCATGGTCTGGAGAGGGCACTTTTGGCTCAAGCCCCCTTTGATGTCTATGTGTGCACGTGCCTGATCGAGAGACAGAGAGAGAGAGAGAGAGAGAGAGAGAGAGAGAGAGAGAGAGAGAGGCAGAGTCTTGGCCGTGGGCCTACCTTTCCTCAGATCCGCCTTTACACCACTGATCCCCCCCTCCCCCCTCCCCTTCCCCTTTGACCCTGGGGTCATGGGAGACCCCTGCCCGGGCCCTGATTGGTGATCGCCGCGGCTGTTCCGGAGTGCCGGGCTCTCCATCAAAACGCCGCTGAGCGCAACCTCGGCTCGGCAGCCCACCGAATCCTGCTCACATCTGGTCGAAATTGCCACTCGTGATAATTGTGTGTGTGTGTTGTGTGTGTGTGTGTGTGTGTGTGAGAGAGAGAGAGAGAGAGAGAGAGAGAGAGAGAGAGAGAGATTTGTATGTGTGTGTGGGTTTTCTTGTTTGCGTTTGCGTATGGGTCTGCTCGCGGCCACGACTGCTGTTGAACGCTGGTATTATGGCGTTATTATAGCCGTTTTATGTTTAGTTTTTCTTTTCTTTTTTTTTTAATCGGTGCTCAATTTAAGAGCAGGCATGGGCGTCTGTGATCAAACAAGACATTACAAGGGAAGACCCGGGGTTCAAATTTGCAGAAATGAGTGCTTTTGATGTTGGTTTTTGATTTCCCAAGATGTCTAACAGTATAGGAGACACGCTGACATCAGAGACAAAATGTTTACGTCACAGTGCCTGGTGTAAAATCGGTCTGTCTGTCTATCCATCTCTGTCTATTTGTATTTAGGTCTGTTTTTTACATTACTTTGTAGACACATTTAGACTATTAGAGTGACAGTAAAAATATGAGAATGCAGGAAATGTGACATTTCTACTTTGTGCCAGTGTTGTTTTTGACAGCAAATTTTGGTTTAGTTTTAGGCTTTTGAATAACATTTCATTTAGTTTTAGTAATAATTTAGTCGCCTGAAAAGTATTAGTTTTAGTCTAATTTTAGTTGACATAAATATCATAAGATTTTAGGCGACTAAATCTACAGTTGATTTAGTCAACGTGAATGTATTTTGGCAGGCCTTGATGGCATCATAATGACTGATTTTACATTTGGTTGTGTGCTGAAAATAGCTCAGTACGCAACACCTGAGAGCAACTAAACATAAAATGACTCTCTTCTCCTTAACGTTTTAGTCTAGTTTTTATTTTGTTGACGAAATTGTCAATATATTTAGTCTCAGTTTTAGTCATCACAGCTTATATTACAGTTTTTATTTAGTTTTCGTCAGTGAAAAAAACGCAGTGACTAACATTTTTCATGTCATAGTTTTAGTCGACGAAATCAACACTGCTTTGAGCACAGACTGCACACACAGAACATATCTCACACACACACACACACACATGCAGGCACGCATGCACGCATGCAGGCACACACACACACACATGCGTACACACACACACACACACACACACACACACACACACACACACACACACACACTCACACACACAGTGTTTGAGTTCGGTTGAAACGGGGGATTCTCCACATTCATGTATTCCTCTGGTGCTCCACACTTAAAAGAAGAGGAACTCCATTAGCATCAAACCCTCTCTCTTCCTTTTTCACTTTCTCTCTCTCTCTCTCTCCCTTTCTCCCTCTCTCACTCTCTCTCTCTCTCTCTATCTCTCTCCCCCCCCCCCCCCCCCCCTCCTCTCCATCGTATCTTCCTGGTCCAGCTGGCTTTCGACCAGAAGTTCAGTTTCCCTTGGAGACCTGTTCAAACACTTCTTCTTCATTTTTTTAAAGGGACAACCGTAGAGAAAGCGAGAGAGAGAGAGAGTTTCCTATTCCCCAGCTCTCTCGGGCCTAATGAACACGGCACGACGCTGCCTTGCCGGTTTAAGGGTCTGTCAGAGGGATTTAGGGATTGCTGACCGAGTCGTGGCGCACGGGTTCGAGAGCTGTTCGACAGATGCCGGGCACGGATGAATAATTAGTTGTTTCATTTCCGTTCGGTTCAGTTCGGTTCGCCCCGTTCGAGCGTTGGTATTTGGAGATATTGTGTGAAGTTGGCCGGTTGGCGTTCCCACTCCTCCCGTGGTGACGTGCAGTGAGCCAGCAGGCCCGGGGAGTTCGGGGTCTCGCTTCAGGGGTGTCGCACCAAATTCTGAGCCCTGGGTACTTTTAACTATTGAAAAATAGCAGATATACAAGCTCACAGCGTGGCACAGAGTGCCGCATTGCCCACACTTGAAAATCCGTGCAAGTCTTTGAATATTTCAAATCCTTCTAAGGTTTTTTGACAAACCTATGTTTCTATGTCAGTGGTGCTCAAACTTTTTCATGTCAAGGACCCCCAAAATGACATGTATTTGGCCACGGACCCCCATCACAAAATTTTGTTCCAGGGAACCCCAGAAGCAAAATGTTAGTATAAATGTTTGCACACGTTTTCACAACTTTTAAAAAATAGCAGATCTACAAGCTCGCAGCGCGCTGTGAGCTTGTAGATCTGCTATTTTTCAATAGCTGAAGTATAAAATAATGAAGGCCCCTCCACCTTGGGCCCTAGTAACTCAGTCCCTACTTCCCCCACGCCCCTTGTGACGCCCCTGTCTCGCTTGCTTGAGGGTTCCAAGGGTTATGTCAATGCTGATGGCCAGTGTACACATCAGATGTTATGGCAATCAGAGCGGAGGTTTTCAGGACTCCAGGACCTTTTCCCCTTCAACCGGTTTGGGAATGTCATTATGATGCTGTAACCTAAGGCAGATTCTACAAATGTCTTCTAAATCCTGACCGTTTTCTGAAAAAGAAAAACGTATGCTGCTATGTCAGCGGTGCTCAAACCATTTCTTGTCAAGGACATCATCTGAAAATATTTTGCTCCAGGGCTCCCAGAAGAATTAAAAAAGTTTGCTTTACAAATAGGATTTGCACCAATCTTTAAAAAAAAATAGCAGCTCAAAAATTCAAATTGTTTTTGAAAATGGGGAAGCTCACAATGCGTCTCGAGTTTGTAGATTGGCTATGTTTGTACGGTTTCATTAGGGGTTAAGTTCCCAAAAATAGCGATTTTGCTGAACTACAATCACGGCCGGGCTACACCAAGCCTTTTCACGCGCGTCTGTGCGTACGCAGGGCGTGCACGCGTATGCACATTTTGGAAAGATCCAATATATATCAATGATATCGGCTACACACCAGGCACACGGATAGCGCGAGCTATCCCGGATACGCATGTCGCATGCTGTAAAAATAGGTTCGGTTCTATTTTGTGCACGCGCGCATATGCATTTTGTATACAAACTCCCTGGTCTCCCGCACATACACTCCCTCCTTGGTGTAGCCAGGGGCTTTTCGCACACGCACAGATAGCTGGTGCAGCCCGGCCGTCATAATTTGTGTAAAAGTGCAGAGTCCTTGCTATGGGGCTGAAAGTTGTATGCGTTGTGGTATCAAGCCGTGGTGACAAGCAATCTTCCCCTGGTGTTGATAATGATGAGTCCATGATGGATATAGGGAATTAGGAGCAGGAGAGGAGGGAGCGTTTCAAGGTGGACTCCTCCAAACAGGACAAAGATGTCAAACACACACACACACACACACACACACACACACACACACACACACACACACACACGCACACAGACCGACACACGCATGCACGCAACGCACACGGCACGACACAAAGACACCCCAGAAGCCCGGCATTAATGCAAATTATGCCCTGATAATTTAATAACTTCTCTGGCGTGATCCCGTCCTTTTTATTACAATTATGATCAGAGTGGGGGTTGCGTTCCATCACCGCGCCACAAACACCATCGATCATCCTTGTAATGATTAGCGGGTGACAGGCGGCCCTCGACTCCACGCTCTGCATCGAAATGTCTTCCAAACGCCACGCACGCTCACAGCATGTTGGACCAGAAGGCCTGGTTTAAGGGGGACACACACACCGGCTGCGGAACGGCGCGCGTCAAATCAGCTGTCCCCCATTATTTTCAATGAACGGGGGCAGACCTCCATTCAGAAACACCCCCACTTAGAAACATCCCCATTCAGAAATACCTCCACTAAGGTTAGGGTTTAGGTTAGGTTTAGGTGACACCTCCATTTAGAATAATGGAAGTCAATCTTCAGATGTGTAACCTCAATGAACATGCCCACACCGGCGGCATCAGACGCTCGCAGGTGCGCGTTCATGCCTCGCCCGCCGCTCCGATACGCCACTGTTTTTTTTTTTAATCTCTAATTTTTATCCCACAATTTTGCAACCCATTTCTTCACCCAGTGCCAATAGACCGTTTGTCAGCCTTCTGATTGGTCCCTGAGACTCCCTGACTGGCCAACCAGAAAAAACATTCACTTTTTGCTATGGATTGCTATGGCTATGGGGGTGGAGTTTGTGCAGTGGAGAATGTTGCTTCAGCCTTTCAAAAACTGTCCGCAGTGCGGAGCATGGCAATGCCTGGTACGGCCGCGGCAGTAGGGGGCGATCTCGCTCATCATAATGAATAAGCTTCAACAAACTAGTTCACATGGACCTTATCAATGGTCTAACTAGTTACGATTGGGTACATATCTTCTATCTATAAATGCGACAAATCTCTGTCTGTTTGTTTGTAATCCGCGTATCTCGAGAACCGTTCGTCCCACCGGCTTCAGATTCGGCACGCGCGTTCCCCGCCGCCGCGCGGAGTGCAGTGCCGGGCCTCGACCCGACCCGACTCGCGGTTTTCCGAAACCGGCGCGAAACGTTCGGAATCTCCTTATGCGGAGCTGATTGTTGACATCAGGCAGTTCCGGAGGAAATCGGCGCAAGCGCTGAGTCATTGTGACATCACTTCATAAAAGGCTCTGACATCACGTATGCCACATGAGTCAACACAAAATCTCTGTGAATGTGTATGTATGTATGTAATCCGCGTATCTCGAGAACCCTTCTTCCCACCGGCACGCGCGTTCTCCAGATATGGGCATAAAGTCTGACATCAGAGTTTTCCGCAACCGGTACTGTGTGTGCAGAGATCTTCATATATGGGCATAAGTGGACAAAGACAAACAGATGGTCAAAACGGGTCCTATGACAACAGGTATATTGGGGTTTGCATTAAAGGGTGGGGCATTCATGGGGTTTGCAGAGTTTTCCGCAACCGGTACTGTGTGTGCAGAGATCTCCATATATGGGCATAAGGGGACAATGGCAAACAGATGGTCAAAACGGGTCCTATGACAACAGGTATATTGGGGTTTGCATTAAAGGGTGGGGACAAAGGCTAACAGAAGGCACACAGATGGTCAAAACGGGTCCTATGACAACAGGTATATTGGGGTTTGCATTAAAGGGTGGGGACAAAGGCTAACAGATGGTCAAAACGGGTCCTATGACAACAGGTATATTGGGGTTTGCATTAAAGGGTGGGGCATTCATGGGGTCCGCTCCAAAAAAGAAAATAAAAGAGACAAAGACAAACATAAGACAAGCGACAAAGCGTGGGACTGGGAGGATGACTTGAATGATGCAGATTTAAGCAGGCTGTGTATTCTGCTTAAAGAAGAAACAAACAAAAAGCGACAGAGATCTCATATATGGGCATAAAATGGACGCAGATAAACAGATATCTCCATATACGGGCATACAGGGACACAGACAGACAGATACAGAGATCTCCATATATGGGCATAAAATGGACGCAAATAGACAGATATCTCCATATATGGGCATATGGGCATAAAATGGACCCAGACAGACAGATACAGATATCTCCATATATGGGCATAAATGGACACAGGCAAACAGATGGTCAAAACGGGTCCTATGACAACAGGTATAATGGGGTTTGCATTAAAGGGCGGGGCATTCATTCCCTATTTACATCGTTCCCGAGTTGGCCAGGTCGCCGACTAGACGCTGGGCCGCCCGAAGGGCGGCCCAGCTTCTAGTATTTTAAATGGGCAGAATTACGATTATGTGAGGAGAACAGATTATAGTTCTCCTCTTCCTACCCAAGATGCAATGCACTTTCTATTTCTATACTATTCTCTCTCTGATCCAGAGGATTAAACTAATTAAAACATATATTTTCGGGGGGAAACTACTGTTTTGCTATGTAATTACTGTACCCTTTTCTTCCCTTTTTATTAATATCACGTAGATGTGTTTTTTTTGGTACTTTATATAGCTGTAATGAGGCTATGAACAAAAAAAAAATCCCATCCACTTCCACTATAAAAGAATCTGCAATAGTGATTCTGTCCCACTGGGATTAAACACATTAAAACATATATTTTCGGGGAAACCCCCTGTTTTGCAATGTAACTACTGTACCTTTGTCTTCCCTTTTTATTAATATCACCTAGATGTTTTTCCTTTGGTACTTTATATAGCTGTAATGAGGCTATGAAAACATAAAAAAATCCCATTCACTGCCACTATAAAAACAATCTGCCCAGGGAAAATGTCCCATCATAGTAACAGGGCAGAATGGGGCGGGATTTGCAAACTAGTCTATTGCCTAACCTGTAATCCTGGGTTCTGCCCTTCCCTCTGCCACGCCAGGGGAGCCCCGACTGGCCAGGGGGGAGGCTTTATAGAAACCACAACCAGGATTACTGCATGTTTTTGTGAGGGTTTCTACCCTAGCAGACACGGGGAGAACATGCAAACTCCACACAGAAAGGCCCTTTCACCAAGGAAAAGGGGAGGAGGAACTTTTTTCATAGGCGCTGGCTGAGACTAGATGTTGTCTCTCCCTGCTGTGGTTCCTTTATGTGAGTTTATTACCCGTGCCGATAACCACAACAAGGTCTTTTCTTCTTAGTGCGCCGTGTTCAGGGACGTGCAGAGAATGTTAGAGAGGCAGGGGCTGAAATGTTTAAAAGGGCCTTTTGGTGAAAATATTGAAAATAGCCGACCTCCAAGCTCTGCGACACGTTGTGAGCTTGGAGTTTGTCTATTTTCAGTACTTGATACCACACAAAAATAAGCATAAAAAAGGCAATACTGGCGTAACGGCATCTACACAGAGAGGGCAATTCGTTAACATACATAGGAAACTGCATTCATGGTCTGAGTGGAGAGGGCACTTTTTTTAACAGATGGATAAAAGGGCAGGGGCTCAAGCCCCCTTTGACGTCTATGTGTGCACGCGTCTGGCCGTGTTGTGTTCACAGCCAGGAAGAGGAGAGAGGGGGGGGGGGTATTTTTTCTTCTGCTTATTCTTTTTTTTTTAGGGGGGGGGGGGGATTACGTCAGGAAGTGTCGGCTCCGGCGCGGGGCTCTCCTCCCTGACTCCAGCGTGTTGCGTACCCTGAGCCAAGGCATGCGTCTGGGCCCTGTCATGTCCGTCCAAGAGGGGCCCCCGGTGGAACCACAGCCGCGCGCGCACGCACGCGCACGCACACGCGCACACACACACACACACACACACACACACACACACACACACACACACACACACACACACACACACACACACACACACACACACACACACACACACACACACGCTGTACACACACCCACAGAGTCCTGGCACAGAACGGTGTCTTTTTTAATCAGTGCCCCTCTCTCTCTCTCTCTCTCTCTCTCTCTCTCTCTCTCTCTCTCTCTCTCTCTCTCTCTCTTAATTGCGATGGAAAATGATGCAGCATTTCCCTCCTGTTGAAACAGCTTGTAAAGACCAAAGCAAAGCTGGGTTGATTTATAAACTGAGAATAGGTCTGTTGTTTCATAAGAAAAAAGAAAATAATCACACGTTGGATTTAGGACTTTTTTTATTTAATCTTTTTTAACTTTAGTCTTGGCACACTTTCTTCCTACCATGGGGGAAAGTCCTATTTATTAGGACTTATGGTTCAGCAAGTTGATGATGAATGCAGGGTTGCAACGGTTAATCGAAGTAACCGATTCAACCGATGTATGCCAAAATATAAATATAGGAGTTATTTTATAATCGACTCAATCGATTAGTCTGAATCAGACTAATTGATTGAGATTATAAAAAAAATCTCTTGTTTTTGTCTCCGCTACATCTTTGCCTGAGATGTAGTGGACTAGAGTGCAAGCATTTTCAGTACTTTTACTTACTTACTACAGTCTTAGTCACTAGACTGTAGAAGTAAAAGTACTGAAAATGCAAATACTCCAGTGAAGTAAAAATAGTTCAAAGTTGTACTTACAGTAATTAAAGTACTTAAGTCAGAGGTCTTCAACAGGGGGTCCGAGACCTCTAGGGGGTCCTCAGAGTTACTGCAGGGGGGCCGCCAAATCCTTGTGTGATAGGATAATAATTTTAAATTAACAATTGAATCCTCGCTTCCCTATACTCTGAGGAGAACTTCAGCCAAAAATAGCAGATATACAAGCTATCAGAGCTTGTAGATCGGCTATTTTTGGCAAATAAGTTTGGTGTATAGGTAAAAAAAAGAGCAGAACAAGTACAGAGTGAAAGGTCAAGTTTACTAGGCATCGACGATTTATGATTTTAAGTGGTCAAGTGTTAAACAAGTATATGAATCTATATATGAAATCGATGAGAATCTCCATCAAACAATATGTAGAGGGGGTCCCTGCTTCATCTCTCTCTCTCTCTGCTAAGGGGTCCTTGGCCTGAAAACGTTGAAGACCCATGACTTAAAGGAGCTATAGTCAACTTTTTCTTGAAAAACGGATGCTAAAATAAAAATAATGTTTCAAAAATATTTTATAAAAAAATAAGCTTCATATATGTGTTTCAATTAAAAAATGACCACAAAAAGCGGAAAAATAATGATAAAATAATCATTTTGGTCCTTTGTTTACATTTACAGGGCCCGTAAATGTAAACAAAGGGCCAAAATGATTATTTTATCATTATTTGTCTGCTTTTTGTGGTCATTTTTTAATTGAAACACATATATGAAGCTTATTTTTTTATAAAATATTTTCGAAACATTATTTTTATTTTAGCATCCGTTTTTCAAGAAAAAGTTGACTATAGCTCCTTTAAGTAAATGTACTTTGTTACTTTCCACCACTGATGATGGTACAGTACCTCAGCCAGATGCCTCATGAGCACACAAGAGCTTTTGAACAAAGGTACTGTACGTCATACAGTATGGAAACCCTGCAGAGCGATGCAAGCCCTGATTGCTGCACCGTCGGGCCCTAACACCAACATAATGTATAATATATGATGAATGGTTCAATTTATACACCTTTCACACCTTTCATATTAGTATAGGCTACAAAATAATAGCGTTCGATCCCTGGTCTTTGCCAGGGGTGGGAAGGGGAAAGCGAGCAGCGCGGAGGGGGGTGAGTCAGAGTTGCTCCTTTGTTCACGAAGGCCCTTGATCGCGATGCTTGTTTTTGAAATGCTGAGTGGCTCCGTTGAAGAGCCCTGAGGATCACTTGTTTTCTCTGCCTGACCACAATCGGGGATGTTGTCGTCATCTTCAAAAAACCTTCACCTCTCTTTGTGAAAGACTCAATGAAACGTAGCCCACTGGTTGCCAAAACCTTTGTGGGTTCAGGGCCCACTTGAGTGGGGGCCACGTGCACTTTTTAGAGCATGTTTATTTTCATTCAATTGTGTTCCGGGTTGGAGTCAATGGAGCCGAAGTTGTAAACGTTATGTTGCTCTAAATTGTTATCACAGCGATAACATATTTTTCAAGGTTAAAAAAAAAATACTACAGTATATCATTGGGGGGGAAAAAAAATAATTTTAATATTAATCTTATATCATTAAAATGGTAGTGTTTACTTGGGGAGGGGCATGTACTTGTACAATATCCTCGCGTCACAGCAGTGGTCCCAGGCCCACAGGTTGGGATTCGCTGTTGCAGTGTACAAAACACCAGTAAAACTCCCTAAATCGGGAGATAAGCGACCGTCAGGTCGCATACACAAACTTCAGAATGGTAGCCAATCAGGAGGGAATATGGGAAATGGGACATGATCCATGTTGATGACATGACTTTAGAGATACTGTGTACCGCTTTGCGTGATTTTAGGGCAAAATCTGTACTAGGACTAGGAGCAGTGTCTAAAAATGTGTTTTAAACAAATCGGCCAGATGGTGGCTGTCATTACTCCGCTGCTAATGTTTTGTACCGATGACGGCATCAAAGCCAGTGGAAGCCTTGTGTTTTGTAGGTATTTTGACCATTTAGGGTGGTGATGGTATATGTGTTGCAAAGTGGGCAGATGCTCTGGAGAGAGCCTCTGTTTTCATGTTCTGTTTAACCACTTAAGCTGCATGTAAGCTATAACCTACAGTATGTAGGCTAGTTCTTATCTTCTACATGAAGTTTGAAGGTCAAAATGTGAAAAGCTCAAAGAGAACACTGTGGTGCAGTTACAGTAGCAAGCATGTATCTCAGTGGTAACGTATGTGCTTGCTTCAACATGACCAAGGTCATGGATACAAGCCCCAGTTTTACTCGGAGGAAATCAACTTTTGAGAGCTAGGTTTTGGAGGACAGTTTGGAAAGCTCACTCTGTGACCTGAGAGAATGGGAAACTGGTGTTCCAGGTGTTCGATTATGCAATACCCACTGTACCCGCAGTACCAAGCATGGAACCACTAACATACTATCGATAGACCAACTAGAAAGATCGCTCATGTGCAGAACTGAGAATTTGTTCAAAAGTTGTAAGCCAGAGCTCACAACTTTACTGTGTACCGTCCTCCTGAATCTGATGGCATAAGGCATGCATGGGCAACTGGCGGCCCGGGGGCCACATGCGGCCCCCATCTTCACTTAATGCGGCCCGCAGGAATACTGATATATTATTGGTTTCAGCTGTTAGAATTCCAAACGTGCTAACATGACCAGCTTTAATTATTTCAGTCTACTGTATATTAGTATCTTGATGACTAGTAGCCTACTACTAGTCTTTGTTTTATGTCCAATACATTTGTATTTAAGTTCATAAAGTAAGAAGTAACATAAGTAAGTAACATAAAAACCTGTACATGCATTTGAAAATTACTTTTCAGGATTCTAATTAAAAAAAAGCAAAAATAGCAGATCTACAAGCTCAAAACGCGTCGCATTGCGACGTGTTTTGAGCTTGTAGATCTGCTATTTTTGACTGTATAGGCATTGTGGCCCTCTGGAGTGTGTGTGAAAATATAGTGGCCCTCTCCAGCATCAAAGTTGTGTTTAACGGGTAATAATAGTATATGTATACGCAGGGTCTCATTCATTGATGTCCTACCACAGTATGTTGGTGGCAAAGATCTGTCGATGCACAAAATGATGATTATAAATTTACAGTGGTGGGTTGACTGAAGTGGATCTACTTCAGGTTATGGAGTTTGTGTATAGCACCGACAGTGGTGGAAAAAGTACTCACGTTTTACTTTTTTACAACAAGGGTTATTTTAGAATGTAATTAGAGAAAAGAAAAAGTGAGTGTTAAAATGTTTTCATTTGCTTCGTTCTATTGTTTTATCGCGTTTACCGTGCTAAAATGTGGGGCATGCGAACGCATGGGGGCATGTGTACAAGTGGCTAAATATGTCTTTTTAGACACAATAAGCCCGCAGTTTCTTTATTGCTATTTACTGTAACACGTCTAGCCCCCATAAGTCACATCCAACCATGAAAGGTTTCGTTGTATCTTGGGAATGAATGTCAACTTTGCAGCAGAAATTCAAACTGAATTTTGTGTTTGTTAGTTAGTTTTGGCAGTTCCAAATAAGGCCGGGGTCTTCAACAGGGTGTCCGGGACACCTAGGGGGTCCTCAGAGTTACTACAGGGGGTCCTCCGAATCTTTGTGTGATAGAAACTTGTTTTTTTTCCTTCACTTTTTTATATTAACCACTTGAACCCTAGCGTCCATATTCTGAGAACTTTAGCCAAAAATTGCTGATCTACAAGCTCACAATGCCTCGCAGCTTGTATATCGGCTATTTTCGGCAAAGAGCTTTGGTTTAGATGGGAAAAAGAGCAGACTAAGTACAGAGTGAATGAATGGTCAAGTTTTTTAAGTATTGACGGTTCAAGTAGTTAGAATCACACATTAACATGAATCCAAAATACACTGTTGATCGTGCTGTCAAACAATGAAACTATATCAATGTACAGGTTGTGGGGGTCCCTGCTTCATCTCTCTCTCAACTAAGAGGTCCTTGGCCTGAAAACGTTGAAGACCCCTGAAATAAGCAATAGGCCTTGTTCAGTGCAGACCCAAACTAAACTCACACCTCAGGCTGCCGTCAATAAACATTTGCATGTATGCAGATGGCGTATTTATCAGTATCTAAGATAATTATCGTTTCCATTAACAAAGCCTCCAACATTCCCTCATAGATCACCGCTTATCTGTCTTGGCTCAGGTACCTTCATTTAAATAACGACACCAACTTAAGTTTCACAGCACACGTTTACCTTTTAGGAGGCCAAATTACCTCAAATGTTGCAGTAGTTTTAAGGAAGGAGGGGGAAGGAAGAGAGAGGGGGAGAAAGAGTGGGGGTTGAGAGAGAGAGAGAGGGAGATGTATTGGTTATCTTTGTTTACGGCGGCAGTGGATGAAGGGTACTAGAGGGGCCGCTTGGCAACTGGAAGGTCCCCAGTTCGATCCCGGGCTCCCCCAGAGTACATGTCGAAGTGTCCTTGAGCAAGACGCTGAACCCCTAATTGCTCCCAATGAGTGAGGTTGGTGCCTTGCATGGTTTCCTCCGCCATCAGTGTATGAATGTGTGTATGAATGGGTGAATGTAATGCACATGAATGTAATGCACATTTTTTGTTGAAGCGCCTCAGTTAAAGGCGCTATATAAATGCATATACATGCACCATGTATATTTTTATACTTATATATTGTGTAGTTAGTTTATTTTGAATTAGTTTTCAAGTTTTGTACCTACTACTATAGCCTACTTGTGACAATGTTACACATCTCTGATTACACATTTCTATATTAGGGCTGTTATCTTTTTTGTTTGTTAGGTTGCTTTTATTTCACACTTGCTTTGGCCACGTAAATGTATGATTCCCATGCAGAGAGAGGAGAGTTGGAATGGAACAGGACAGACAGACAGAGAGAGACAGACAGAGACAGAGACGGAGAGATCAGTTTGGGGTTGTGGAGGCGGAAGCCATGCGATGAAGCTTTTTAATGAGGCCTGGTCTCCCCGTAGGAAGCTGGGCCCCCGAGCGGCCAGACCTGGAGGTGACGGAGCCTGACCTCCCCGGGCGTACGTCCTCCAGGAGGAGCCCTGACTCTCTGACACCCCGACACCTCCTTCAGCTGGAGAGCTTCCACACGCTCCCTCTCCCTGCTTTCATATCGTCGTTGTCGGGTGGAAACCTTGTACGTCCAAAACCGTTCGTTTTGCATTCATCATTTTAAAAATGATTGAAACTAGTGAAAACAGCCGATCTACAAGCACACAACGCCTCGCGGTGCGAGGCGTTGTGTGCTTGTAGATCTGCTGTTTTCACTACTTTTGTGCGACTGCCTTGAATGATGAAGCAGGGCTTTAATTTGCGAAAAACGTAAAAATGTGAAACTTGGAGATACAAGGTTTCTGCCCGACAGTGACGATATATCTCATTCCCTCACTTTCTTCGCACCTCCCTGCAGACGGTATACCCACCCCTAAGCCTGGCTGTCACAATTATTACATAATAATCGTCTAATCGCAATTATCTGACATAATCGTTTTTGTTTTTGACGTGATCGTCGTAATCGTTTCCGCGTTGAAAGATTTTCATATGTTTTCAAACATTTTCGAAAATAGTGGAAATAGCCGATCTACAAGCTCACAACGCGTCGCATCGTGGCGCGTTGTGAGCTTGTAGATCGGCTATTTCCACTGTCAATGTGCTTTTTCAAGTATAAAATTGTCAAATGTGTCAGTCATTTCTTTCTGTGTTTAGGTTATGTGTCATATCTGCCATGTGCAACTTCAAAGCCTACAATCCAAACAGAAATGTAATTGTCAACAACAGAAACACAATTAAATCGTTAATCGCAATTATTTTTTTGTGACAATTAATCGTCATGTAAAATGTCACTGAGGTGGGCTCCCTTCCCCCCAAGACCCCATTCAGCTTGGAGGGTTTAACTCTTGAGAGGGGTACAAATGGAACCAAATGGACCCTTCCTCCATTTCTTCTCAAACATTTTTTCGCCCTTGCATTAATATGCGGCCGTGGACCCCGAAGAGAAGATGTGTTTGTAGTTTTTTGAAAATAGTCCTAAAAGAAATGTGATATAGGGCTATTCCTCGTTTTGCTCGGGACAGCCTCGAGGACCTCTGGGCGTCCCAGGACCCCACTTTGAGAACCAGTGCCTTACGGGTCCATTTGCCTTCATTTGTACTCTCTCACTAACCTGACTTTCGCCAGATAGTTGCAGCAGTGCGTAACGCTCTGCCTTACATCTGGGCTCTCTCGGCCAGACTCGATGTAAGGGGCGGGCCATTTTTTGAATTTCTGTAGCAGGTGATTGGATGTGGCCGTTTCTATCACAGTCTGGGAGTGCCAACTCCAACCACTCATATTGGCCTGTCTGCATGACGTTGCACCCAGAATCCGCCTCCTGGGTTTCCACGTGGTCTGCAATCAGACTCTATTGGCTCAGAGCCGCTCAGAGCCCGCCCATAGCTGCCGCTGATTGGTCCGGCCTGGGACTTTACGAGTGTTATCAACTCTGGCCGAGCAAGCCCAGGTGGTAAAGCAGAGCGTTATATACGCAATGCTGCCACCATCTGGCGAAAGTCAGGTAACTCTCTCACAGTTACAAATCAAAAAGTATTACACTGAGGATTTTGCTGTGTAGCTCTACATCCCTCATGTCCCTCGTTCTCGTTCTCTCTGTCTCTTTCTCCCTCCCTTGCTTGCCATACCCTCTACATCAGGGGTCTTCCATGTTTTCAGGCCAAGGACCCCTTAGTTGAGAGAGCAGGGACCCCCACAACCTTTTCATAGATTCCATATAGTTTAATTGTTTGACAGCACAATCATCTGTGTATTTTGGATTCATGTCAATTTGTGTTTTCAGATATTTAACCACTTGAGCCGTCAATACTTAATAAACTTGACCTTTCACTCTGTACTGTCTGCTCTTTTTTCCCCTCTGCACCAAATATCTTTGCCGAAAATAGCCGATCTACAAGCTCACAACGCCTCACGCGGCGAGCGTCGTGAGCTTGTAGATCGTCTATTTTTGGCTAAAGATCTCCGAATATGGATGTTATGGTTCAAGTGGTAACACAAAAAAGGAGATTTTTTTTTCCTATCACACAAAGATTTGGAGGACCCCCTGTAGTAACTCTGAGGACCCCCTATTGGTCCCGGAGCCCCTGTTGAAGACCCCTGCTCTACATTCTCCCCTGCCAAATTCCTCTTTTTAGTCTCAAGCTGAAAAAAGTTTAGGAACCCCCGGTCCCCGAACGTCTTAAAAAAAACCTCCCTGTCTGCTGGAACGGTTTGTGTGATTACCAGTAAATGGTTGTGGAAACGCCGCTCACATGATATATTGCAGATAACGACTACAGCAATTGTTTTTTAATATCTCCTCGTGTCTTTTTTTTCCCCCTCCTTTTTTTCTACAAAGAGACGTTAATATCACAAAGTCCCTAAAACAGATGGTATGTTGTTGGAAAACAGATGTTATTTTGCATAGGAACATATCATGAATATGCATGTTATATTAGTTCATGACACTGAGTCTCTCGCCAATGATTGGCCAGCCCACCAACACCCCTCCCCACCCACCCAACATTGTCAGGGATGCTGTGCAGATACCAGGAACCTGCTGTAGGTTGATCTAAAGATGCAATCCTAAGTATTTTCCTATTTGTAAACCAATTTGTATGGTAGAGTATCGTCGTTGTTGGGTGGAAACCTTGTATGTCCAAAACCGTTCGTTTCTATCATTTAAAAAAATGAACTAAACTAGGGAAAACAGCCGATCTACAAGCACACAACGCCTGTAGTCTGTAGATCGGCTGTTTTCACTACGTTTGTACGACGGCCTTGTCTGATGAAGCAGGGCTTTACTTTGCGAAAAAAGTACAAATTTGAAACTTGGAGATACAAGGTTTCTGCCCGCGTTTCAGCATGTCACATTTCAGCATTCCAGCAAAGGAGGACACACACACACACACACACACACTGACACACACACACACACACACACACACACACACACACACACACACACACACACACACACACACACACACACACACACACACACACACTGTTGAGCAACCTTGCAATGCATGCATTTTACCCATATACCTCACCCAGCAGTGCACAGCCTCTACCGCTCAGTTCACACGGGTGTGATTTCAAGAACATCTCCAAGAATAACGTCTGCTCGCTTGTAGATCGGCTACTTTCACCGCTACTTAAACATTTTGTTTTCGAATTTATGGAACGTATTTGATGTTTGGCATTTATTCATGAAATTATTCTTGAAAAGTTACGTTTTGGGGGGGATTTTCTTTGATTATTTTTAGACAAGTAAAAACAACATGTAGGTCATGAAAAAGATGAAGGGGATATTTACTCTCAAACCCGTAAAAAAAATGACCCGCGAGTCCGCAACCCACAAATGGGTCCCGACCCACTGTTTGGGAGCCGCTGGCGCTGATCTGAAGTACAAGGAGGAACCAGGTAAGTGTATCAACGTGTTGTGGTGCAGACAGTAGACAGTGCTCCGCTCCTCCGTCCATGAACGCCCAGATGTTCCGTCCTTGTTCTGTTCCCACGTCTGTTAGTTTATGTTCTGGACTCACTCCTCTCTTAACTCCAAAAGGATGGTCTTGACAGCTAACATCCAGGAGAACACTTCAAAGGCTCCGGGAGGAACACGTGAAGTGTGCAAGGCTTCTGTGGTGCAGACAGCGGTTGGTCAAATGTCGTCGTCGTCGTCCGGTGGAAACCTCGTATCTCCAAGTTTCAAATGTGTACGTTCTTTCGCAAAGTAAAGCCCTGCTTCACCGTACAAGACCGTCGCACAAGACTAGTGAAAACAGCAGATGGTGCGAGGCGTTGTGTGCGTGTAGATCGGCTGTTTTCACTAGTTTAAATCATTTTTAAAATGACAAATGCAAAACGAATGGTTTTGGACATACAAGGTTTTCACCCAACAACGACGATATGCATGGAAACGGTTTCCTCTATAACGACAATTGGCAGGTTCAAGACCCATGCCATGGTGAGGTACTGGTGCACCACCACAGTGCATGAGGAATCATGATTGCCATGTCATCAGAAGCAAGGCAGTCATTCTTTTGTGATTTGGTTGTCATTCAGGTTTTTCACTTTACACATCCTGGGGGTTCTTTATCAAAGGAAAGCTGGGTTAGTGAGAGATAATAAATTAATACTTGTTTAGAATTTCGATGTTTGAGTTCTAGGTGGTAGTTAAATGCTGGGATACCTTAGCTTAGGGCATGGGACGGCATATCAAGGGCACTAAGCCACACCTACTGAGCCACAGCCACCCCAATGCGTTTGCATCGTTTATTTGACGGTTGTTCCTTTGCTTTTAATTTTGTATGTAAAAGTAAAGGTTGGACAAGCGCAGAGCAGACCCCCTCATTTACATCTCAGTATACAGGGGAGAGGCACGGTCCCCTCCCGATGGTCCAGCAACAATATGTTGGAATGGGACTCACCTCACCACTGTGCCAAGGTACCTTTGAGCCCTCGACAGGTGTCTCTTATACAGTATGTGTGGCTTCAAAACATCAAAGTACTCCTGCATTGAACTACAGTAGGCCCAGGAATTGAACATTGAAATGCACTAGACCAGTGGTTCTGAAAATTTGCAATTTAAAGGTCTCCCATTAACTCTGACAGTGTACAAATTGAACCAAATGGACCCGTCTCCCATTAACTCTGCCATTTGTACACAGTCAGAGTTACAGACTTGTAAGGGACAAATTAGACCCCCCTAAAGGAACCTAGAGAGTCCATGGAATCCACTTTGCGAACCACTGCACTAGACCACTACTCTGTGCACCCTATGCTCAACAGTTGTCTCTCCTAGTGTTTTTAAAATGTTCTTTTGTACGTTAGCTACTGAAGGTCTGGGATTCAAACACGGCACCCCGGTGTTCAGGGGCACTAAACCACTCCACCAGTGTTAAGACCTTCACATGACAGGTGTCCCTTTGGAGTTGGGGTTAACTACGGAAGGTCTGGGACTCAAACAAGGAACCTCTGTGTCCAGAGCATTAGACCATGGTGCTAAAGTATATACAGTACAGTGAGACCATCACACTGACATTATTATTAGCCTAAAAAAAACTTCAAATTATGAAGGCTTGGGTCTGGAACAAGGCATTTCTTACAACCCCCCCCACCATACAGTATATCATGAACGCAACGTCCAATTATCAATCCCAACTTGGAATTGCATGTTGAGAGGCCTAGCACAAGCAAAATGCTAACTTTGTCCCATAGGTGGCGCCACAAATCTGAAAAGTTGAACCATACTTTATGTCATTATGTGGTAGAAAGGCTATGGCCGCTTCCTAGGGCCCTGACGGGCCATGACTAGGAGTGATACGATATTAAAATGTCATGTCACGATTATTGGGACCAAAATAATTGCGATTTACGATATAGTGATAATCAACATATATGCCTAATACTCCTAAAAAGCCACTTTTGTTAACCACTTGAACCCCTGCATCCATATTCTGGTGGCGGAACGTTTGCCTAGTAAAAATAGCTGATCTACAAGCTCACGTTCGGCTTGATACGGTCGAAAAAAGGACTGTATCAGGTACGTTTAGAGGTGTGTAGAGGGTTTAAGTGGAGGTGAATTGATCCTAGCGTATGACAATTACACGATATATTAAAATCTCTGCGATACCATTATTGTGAGCGTTTTTTTATCATGATAAACGATAAGAACGATTATGGTCCCATCCCTACCCAGGCCAGCCAGCCTGGTATTGGAACTGGTGGTGTTAGCACAGTCTTGAGGATCAAGAAGGGAGTGTGTTGTTCACCACACTGACACCACTCTGCGCTGCAGCTTTGAATGCAGGCCTCAGTGAGCCACCAGGGGCGTCACAAGGGGGGCAAAAGTGGGACTGAGTTACTAGGGCCCAAGGTGGAGGGACCTGGGATTATTTTATTCTTTAGCTATTGAAAAATAGCAGATTTACAAGCTCACAGTGCGGCACCGAGTGCCGCACTGCAAGCTTGTAGATCTGCTATTTTTGAAAAGTCGTGAAAATGTGTGTACATTTTTGATTATGTGTATTTTTTAAGCGAACATCTGTAACTAAAACTTTGCTTCTGGGGGGGTCCCTGGAACAACATTTTTGAGATGGGGGTCTGTGGCCAAATATATCAATGTGTGGGGGTCCTTCACATGAAAAAGTTTGAGCACCACTGACATAGAAACATAGGTTTTTCAAAAAACTTTAGAAGGTTTGGAAATATTCAAAGACCTGCACAAATTTTCAAGATTTTTCAAAAATAGCAGATCTACAAGCTCACAGCGCGGCACTTGTAGATCTGCTGTGTTACACCGAACATTCATGGGGATCCCGCACTGAATCCTTGTACCCAGGGCTCAGAATTTGGTGTGACACCCCTGCAACAGTCGCACAGCAGGAGATCCTTAATCTTTCCCCCACAAAGCTGGCTCTCAAACCTATGTGTTGGAGTAGGGGGGGTTTGAACTCATAACCTCAGGGACACTGAGCAAACCTTCTAAAGCCACAGGCGGCTGTACCACTTGATCTCATCTCGCTGGTGAATTATTCTTTTGGATGTAAAGCTCTCAAAACACGTACTGTAAGCTGAGAGCAGCAGAGGGGAAAAGACTTGAACACACAACCGCAGGAAGTTGAAACGGCAGCCGTAGCCGAATGGGTAAAGAGTGCCCCTGGGAGACAGAAGGTCCCCTGTTTGTGTCCTTCGCTATATGTCCAGTGGTGTAAAGTAACTAAGTAGATCTAAACTGTACTTAAGTACAATTTTGAAGTATTTTTTGAGCGGTGCTAAACCGCTCCATAGAGTGGCTGTGCGTGTGTCTGTAGCCTTTTTCCTCAGCGTTTTGCCATAGCAAAACGTGTGTGTGTAGCATAGCCTGCTGTACATCCTAGACTCAAATCCTAGTCTGAAGACGTTATGCAAGCACGACCACCGCTCACTTCACATTGGGTGTGATTTTTTTACTTTACTGGAGTATTTCCAATTTCCAATATTTTAATTGTACTCTACATCTTGGATCCAAATATTGTACTTTTACTGTCATTTATTTGAAAACTTTATAGCTACTAGTTACTTTGTAGATTTTGATTATTAATAGAAATCATACATTATCCACTCAAGCCCTAGCTATATACATTTCGGCCATTTGAAAATAGACAATCTACAAGCTCAAAATGCATTGCATTTGTGAGCTTATTATATTTGTGAGATCTTCTTTTTTTTTTCTTTTCTTTTTTTTTTTACATTTGAAAACTTGAAATGGGTCATTCTGCATAATGATTACACTTACTTTTGGTCCTTTTTGATAACAATTATTTTGTACTTTTACTCAAGTACTCAAGTGATTTCTGGACTTGTAACAGAGTATTTCTACATTGCAGTATTGATACTTTTAGTAAAAAAAATTACATTACTTTATAGCACATTTCATTTGTCATTACAGTTAAATGTGTTTAAGTGTAAGATATTGTACGAGGAAAACGAACCCTTTCCATTATTGAAAATAATCACCAGATAAAGGAATACGTAACATACCTGTCCTGTGATAAATATGAATATATATTTTTAATAACACAGCTGACCTTTCCGCAGAGGGAGACTCCTTAGATTATTCATTGGCTCCTGGTTAATATTAAGCAGGCTGACATTGACACTGCATTGGGGGGGGGGGCCCTGGTAGTCGCCCAGCTCCCTCCACCCCTGGCCCTCCGGCTGGGAGGTGGCCCTTATTGAAATGAGGAGCAGTGGCGTGCATGAGTTATTCATTCGCGGCGGGTGTCGTTCCCATCGGGGCCACCCATGAAAAAAAAAGAAAGAAAAAAAAGAATGCAGGTGTTTTAGGCAGGGAACTGGTCCATGTAGAACAGGGGTTTTCAAACTTTTTTTTGACTCAAGGCACACCTGTAAATAACACCCCTGAATTACACTGTAAAGAGGAACACACACTGGACGCGGAGGCGGCGCGGAAGCGGCGCGTAAAAAAATACGCCCCCGTTATTTTCAATGAACTAACCCACACCTGCGGCGTCAGACGCGGGTCTGCCGCCATGTCTGCCGTGCCGATACGCAGCTGTTCTATTTTTCCAGCGTTGCCGCGCGGTGAACATGTTCTCCCATGGTTCTCCCCACTGGGGGAAATGGATGTGCTGTGTGGCAGCGCGCCGCATCCAGTTGGGGTTACTGTGCGGCACTTCACGTGCGTCGATAGCGCGACCCGACGCTGCGACGCCGCCCGCGGCCAGTCTGTGCTCCCCTTTACAATTAAAATAAATTTAATCTTACGTCCTATTACGCCAGTGGTTCTCAACCTGGGGGTCGGGACCCCCAGGGGGCTCCCCAAATTATTTTGGGTGGTCCCCATATGATTAACTTAATGTGAAACATTGTTTTCTCACTCAACAGTAAACAAACCAACATAACGTTTAAGTGTATAGAGGGTATCTGCACATTTCTAAAGGGACAATTTAAGGACTTTTTAATAATTGTCAAATATTAGAGGCTGAAATTGTGAAAATAGCAGATCTACATGCTCACAACGCCACGCGGCGTTTTGAGCATGTAGATCTGCTATTTTCACAATAGAACCATGTCATACAAAAAGTAAATACCTCAATTACTAGTGCTCGTAGGGTGTTAAAAATATGATTATTTTGGGGTCGCTGCCTGAAAAGGTTGAGAACCACTGTATTACGCGACCTAAATATGCACATCTTTTCACTTGAGATACTGTCGTATAGGCTATGTCACGGTGAAATATTAGTTTCCTTTATATTTGAAGTTTAACCACTTGAACCCCAGCATCCCTGTTCTGGGGGCAAGGTTCACCAAAAATAGCTGATCACCCAATGACCACTTGTAATGACAAGAAAAAGATTGTGCTATTTTATCATAAGCATTAGTGAGGACCAATTATATGAATTATATGATAGGTTGAAAAGTGGTTAAGTCGTCCTTTAAGTTTAGGAATACATTTATGGTTTGGCATCGTTTTACTGAGGTCAAGGTTAGGAATAAGTTTAGGTTGTTTAGGCATATTATGCCTAGTTTACTGAGGTTACATTTAGGAATTAGGTAGAGACCGTTAGGACGCCGGATTTGCGCAGTGTTTTGAGGTGAGATATTCATATTTTAGATTCATGAAATAACATCCCCTTCTCAGTCAGGACTGCAGACTCCACTTTACACCACTTTCTCCTCCACAATCGGAAAACGTACCTTTTCAGACTTTACGTCACCCTCTAGTACGTATCACTTTGTGTTGTCTATTTTGATAGATTGCATAGTTATACTATTATGCTGGTTACTTGTTCACATACTGTATATTATGTTATTTATACGTATTGCTGTAGCATTGTTTGCAAAGAATATGATTTAGATGGCATGTTGTTTAGACAAATGCTACAGTACGTTTGATGTATACTTGATTAAGGTTGCTCTCGATCAAGCAAATGCAAACATAGACATGTATCCATCTGTAAAAAGTGCCCTCTCCAGACCAAGAATGCTGTTTTTACTATGTGAAAGAAAATGCCCTCTTTCTATGCCATACCTGAAGGCGGCATTCAAGAGAATTGCCTTGTCCAAACTCTTCTGAACTTAAATGCAGCATCTTATTTTTAAAGAATCTCTCTGTGTAGAAATCCATGCCGTAAGCCACATCTCCAGTATTTTCTTGATTATGCTTAGTTTAGTGTGGTATGGTATTGAGTACAGAAAATAGCCGACCTCGTTGTGAGCTTGTTTTTGAGAGCTTGTTTTTTTTCACCAAAAAGCCCTTTGAGAAATGTCAGCCCCTGCCTCTCTAACATTCTCTGCACGTCCCTGTTCTCGACTACTACAGACTGGCAGTTGAATGAAGTCGGGAAATCAATCGGTTGGAAGGTGTGAAAAAAAGAAGTTTCTGAATGCACCATAGTAGCCGTCTGACTAAAACTTCTTTGAGTCTCATCGCTTTCCTTGTTTTTGAACTGCTTGGGTAAAATGGCCGAACATATCACGCGAGATGAGTAAAAGCCTGGCTACGCGAGGCTACATATCACGTGACGTTGATCGCCGTTGCGATTTGCTCATACTAGGACATGACGTTTTTGTATGCGGAAGTATTCCAACGTTCTGTAGTTCTGAAGCGCTCTGTATGCGGAAACATTCCGACGAGGAAACGCGAGTCTCAGAGAAGTTTTAGTAAACATTAATTTATTAGAAACATATGGACTAACAAATGCCAACGAGTGGGCGATCCGGTAGATATAACGCTGTTTCGACGGATCGGTGAGCAACTTATTGATATGTACATGTTTTGAGCGTAGTATGGACGTTGGGGCTCATCCAGCGAGAGCCATATGACTCTGGCTTATAACTCCAGGAGAGACAAAACGTCCGAATATTAGCGCCCCCTCCTGGAAGTTATAATTTATGGCTAGTCCGATATGCATCACTGGCCAGATGGCCAAGACATGGCGCCCTGAGGCGTCTTACTAGTATGTAGGTTAAAGTGGCACAACAATCTTATGAATTGAATTTGAGTCGAAATAGAGTGTGTGTGTGTGTGTGTGTGTGTGTGTGTGTGTGTGTGTGTGTGTGTGTGTGTGTGTGTGTGTGTGTGTGTGTGTGTGTGTGTGTGTGTGTGTGTGTGTGTGTGTGTGTGTGTGTGTGTGTGTGTGTGTGTGCGTAATTTATGCATGCATTTATGTATGTATTTATTTATTGATTCATTAGATTATTTCTTATATTCTTCTCCTCCTTAACAATTGGCCCCCCAGGCACCCCCCGGGGCCCACGGCACTCTCTTTCAAAACCGCTCCTCCAGTCGACCCCTGTGTGCACGCATGACATACCGCACCGTACAGCTGCAACTGATCGGATGTCTTCATCTCTTCTCTTCCACCAAGCATCTCTCTCTCTCTCTCTCTCTCTCTCTCTCTGCCTCTCTCTCTCTCACTGCCCCAGTGGAGGGGCCCCTACACATGTCCGCCAGTGATCAGTGGGAGATCTGAGGCGCTTGCGAAGATGGTCCCCGGGGCCGACCGCGGTGTGTCCTGGAGGGGGCCCCGTCCATCCGCCCAGGCAGCCCCACGTTGGCTCTTTCACTTTCATTTCTCTTCAGCGCTGAGGGCCCCATTTGCATAACCCATTTAGAACGGGTACACATTATAGTGTATCATTATTTTATGCTTTAAAGGAGCTATAGTCAACTTTTTTATTGTAGGGCCGACACTTTGTTTACATCCTAGTCTATAGACTAGAATGTAAACAAAGTGTCGGTCTGACAATGGCCAAAATAATTATTTTATCATTAGTTTACGCTTTTTGTGGTCGTTTTTGAATAGAAACACATATATGAAGCTTATTTTTTCATAAAATGTTTTCGAAACATTATTTTTATTTTAGCATCCGTTTTTCAAGAAAAAGTTGACTATAGCTCCTTTAACTAGAAAAATATTGTTCCTTCGAAACAATTGTGGGCTCGCTTCAAGCCAGAAAACAATGGCTATAAAAGTACAAAATGTCAAGATCGCAGGCAGTGCTCTCTTTGACGTTACTGACGTCAAAGATTGGTCCATTTTGTTCCAAAAATGTGTTGTGCAAAAGTTGACCCGCTGGTGGCGCTATAACAGGCCAATGTAAGAAGGGTGGTATCTGTTCCTTGACCTATTGGGAATGTTCTTGCAAGATTTCACGCACATTGCAGGCTGTGTTCATGATTTGAGGTGTTTTTGGCTTTGGCCACTTTATCGCTGCTTGCAGCTATATTCATTATATATTTTTGTGTGTGTGCACTTCATAGGCATATTAGATAAAGGTCCTTAGATTGTGTGTAGAATGTTTCATGCAAATTGCAAAAAAAAAAAATCCTAACGGGTTTAAGCGTTTCACAAACTGCTCAAAATGATATAGCGCCCCCCTTTGGCCAATTGGGGTAAGATTGGTTTTAGTGATATTTGGACTAACACTCTACATCTTTGCCAAATGCCATGAACATGTTACTTTGCATGTATGATTTAGAGGCAGAAGAATAATTTGCATAAAACTGCAATATTCATTGAATTTATTTAAAAAAGCATGTTTCACTTTTAAAGAAATCCGATCTGACAGATCTTTAGATATCGGTCCAAAGTTCACGTAAAAAAAGTTTTGTGCACGTGGAGCGAAAATTCCAGAATAAAAGCGGGTTTACGCGTTTTACAAACTGCTCAAAATGGTGGAAAATCGTAGGGCGGAGCTTACTTAACAACGACACAGATGTCTTCCGCTCGAGTCAAAGCACGCGTGTAACAAGTTGCATGTCTTCAAACGAAACGAGTCATGACTTATGCCCGTTTGAAGTTTGAATTTTCAAACGCTTCGTATAGCGCCCCCCTTTGGCCGATTGGAATAAAATTGGTTTCAGTGATACTTTGACTAACCCTCCACATCTTTGCCAAATGCCATGAACGTGTAACTTTGCATGTATGATTTAGAGGCAGAAGAATAATTTGCATAAAACCGCAATATTGATTGAATTATTAAAAAATTATATTTCACTTTAAAAAAAATCTGGTTGATCAATCTGACCGTATTGGTCCAAAGTTCATGTGAAAAAAGTTTTGTGCACTTGACGCGAAAATCCCAGGAGGAGATAGATTTTTACTGTTTTTCATATAATTCCGAATTGTGGGAGATCTAAAGGTCAGAGGTCAAAAGTCAGAGGCTAAAAGTTGTTCGGCATGAGGAGACGCATACGTGTATACAGGTTTCATGCCTGTACCTCAAACACAGCATGAGCTATACCTGTTCAAAGTTCGCACTTTCGAAGGCTTCGTGCAGCGCCACCATTTGGCCGATTGCTATAAAAAATAATAGCGCACTTCGCCACTGTAAACTGAACACATTGATGTTTTTATTTTCATTTTCTCACTAAGTATGTAGGAGTAGAAAGGAACCGAAGTTCCCGTCTACTGTCTGACTGACTGATAGATAAACTAGAAAAATATTGTTCCTTCGAAACAATTGTGGGCTCGCTTCAAGCCAGAAAACAATGGCTATAAAAGTACAAAATGTCAAGATCGCAGGCAGTGCTCTCTTTGACGTTACTGACGTCAAAGATTGGTCCATTTTGTTCCAAAAATGTGTTGTGCAAAAGTTGACCCGCTGGTGGCGCTATAACAGGCCAATGTGAGAAGGTTGGTATCTGTTCCTTGACCTATTGGGAATGTGCTTGCAAGATTTCACGCACATCCCAGGCTGTGTTCATGATTTGAGGTGTTTTTGGCTTTGGACACTTTATCGCTGCTTGCAGCTATATTTATTATTATTATTTTATAATTTTTTTGTGTGCACTTCATAGGCATGTTAGATAAAGGTCCTTAGATTGTGTGTAGAATGTTTCATGCAAATTGCAAAAAAAATCCTAGAATAAAAACGGGTTTAAGCGTTTTACAAACTGCTCAAAATTATATAGCCATTGGCCATTTGGGGTAAGATTGGTTTCAGTGATATTTGAACTAACCCTCTACACTATTTTGTCATGAAAATGTGACTTTGCTTGTATGTTTTAGAGGCAGAAGAATAATTTGCATAAAAATGCAATATTGTTTGAATTATTTAAAAAAGCATGTTTCAATGTTAAAGAAATCCGATCTGACAGATCTTTAGATATCGGTCCAAAGTTCACGTAAAAAAAGTTTTGTGCACGTGACGCGAAAATTCCAGAATAAAAGCGGGTTTACGCGTTTTACAAACTGCTCAAAGTGGCGGAAAATCGAAGGGCGGAGCTTACTTAACAACGACACAGATGTCTTCCGCTTGAGTCAAAGCACGCGTGTAACAAGTTGCATGTCTTCAAACGAAACGAGTCATGACTTATGCCCGTTTGAAGTTTGAATTTTCAGACGCTTCGTATAGCGCCCCCCTTTGGCCGATTGGAATAAAATTGGTTTCAGTGATACCTTGACTAACCCTCTACATCTTTGCCAAATGCCATGAACGTGTAACTTTGCATGTATGATTTAGAGGCCGAAGAATAATTTGCATAAAACTGCAATATTTATTGAATTATTAAAAATTTATATTTCACTTTAAAAGAAATCCGCCGAGATTAGTTTGACCGTATTGGTCCAAAGTTCATGTGAAAAAAGTTTTGTGCGCGTATCGAAAAAAACCCAGGAGGAGATAGATTTTTACTGTTTTTCATATAATTCCGAATTGTGGGAGATCTAAAGGTCAGAGGTCAAAAGTCAGAGGCTAAAAGTTGTTCGGCATGAGGAGACGCATACGTGTATACAGGTTTCATGGCTGTACCTCAAACACAGCATGAGCTATACCTGTTCAAAGTTCGCACTTTCGAAGGCTTCGTGCAGCGCCACCATTTGGCCGATTGCTATAAAAAATAATAGCGCACTTCGCCACTGTAAACTGAACACATTGATGTTTTTATTTTCATTTTCTCACTAAGTATGTAGGAGTAGAAAGGAACCGAAGTTCCCGTCTACTGTCTGACTGACTGATAGATAAATAATGACAATATCTAAAGTGTGCTCGCCTTATAGGCGAGCCCACAATAATGACAATATCTAAAGTGTGCTCGCCTTATAGGCGAGCCCACAACTAATGAAAAATAGCAGATCTACAAGCTCGCAGCGCGGCACACACACTCGGTGCCGCGCTGCGAGCTTGTAGATCTGCTATTTTTGAATCGTGAATCGTGAACATTAGAATTTTGACCCGATTCTATAAGTGTCTTTTGAATCCTGGCTATAGCTATGGCTATAGCCATCGTCAAAGAAAAGGTCCTTTTCACTTAACTGGAGCTCAGTTAGTCTGTTCTTGAGAGACTACTATTTCAGTGGTTCTCAAACCTTTTCATTTGAAGGACCCCCAAAATGATATGTATTTGGCCACGGACCCCCATCTCAAAATATCTAGTTCCAGGGACCCCCCAGGAGCAAAATTTGAGTTACGAACATTCGCTTTGAAAATACATCTATTCAAAGATTTGCCACACATTTTCACGACTTTTCCAAAAATAGCAGATCTACAAGCTCGCAGCGCGGCACTCTGTGCCGCGCTGTGAGCTTGTATATCTGCTATTTTTCACTGGTTAAAGCATTCAATAATTCTAGGCCTAAATAGGATAAAAGTGCATGAGAGCGGCCCCCGTGGCTCGCTCAGAAGAAGCCGTCTAGTTCACTCGGCGTCTCTCCGCGGGCTGTTAATTAGACCCAGCAACAATACCGAAGCGCGGCTCTCCCAACGGTTCATTTATTATGCTGCCTCGTACGGCGGTGTCGCGCGCTGAAAATGGTTTTGCACATCGCGGATGCGTTCCCTTTTATATCATGGCAGGGGTCTTCAACGTTTTCAGGCCAAGGACCCCTTAGTTGAGAGAGAGATGAAGCATGGACCCCCACAACCTTTTCATAGATTCCGTAGAGTTTCCTCGTTTGACAGCACGATCGTCAGTGTATTTTGGATTCATGTCAATTTGTTTTCAGATATTTAACCACTTAACCATCAGTACTTAACTCTTTCTCAGCCTGATCACACTTTTACACAATTATAGCTAAGGTGTTCCCAGCCAGAACACACTTTTACACACTTTTTCTAAATAGGTGAAGATAGTTATGGTGAGTTTATGACCGTGCGGTCGAAAAAAAGAAGGAAAAAATGGCGTCCAAGAAGGAGGGGGGGTGGGCTGATGTTTATAAACATAATATCAGATCATAATACAATATTAGAAATTTCCGGCTAGTCCACAGACAAGCCCATTCTGACCAGGCTAGTCCACAGACAAGCCCATTCTGACCAGGCTGTAAACTTGACCTTTCACTCTCTACCTAGTCTGCTCTTTTTACCCTCTACACCCTGTGTGTGTGTGTGTGTGTGTTTAAGCGTGTGCGTATTTAGATTTCACACAGATCTGTGAGATTGGTTCGCCTGGATCAGGAGATGAGGAAAATTATTCTCTTTTCGAATATGCCCGTTTTTTTGCAGGATATATTATTGACACACTCCATATTCATAAAGGAAAGTACACAGCCAGACAGACTGGTAGGTAAACAGACAGACAGACAAATAAACAGTGAGGTACTATAAGCCAACAGTGGCGTCGTTAGCCAAACTGGTGGACATCCAGGTGGCAAGACAAGCAGGCTGTTCACCAGGCAGAGAAACTAACGGATAGACAGGCAGGCAGACAGACAGGCGGACAGGCGGACAGGCAGTGCCAGCAGGCACACTGCAGTGCTGTAAAGTAACTAACAGAAATTAGCCTACAAAAACAAATATGTTGATACATACTGTACATGTACTGTAAGCCCCTCCCATACACTAAAATGTGTACCCGGCCTGAATGGGTAATGTACTTAAAGGTGCAGTGCCATGATTTTTCCCCCCTAAAACATGATGATCAGGTATTATGATTATACTAGGAGGAAGATTTTTTCAAAAAAACTGTACAGAAAGTGTAAAGAAAATGGTTTTATGTGGCCACACCCACCAGTTCATTAAGTATGCCTGGTTGTCTGGTGGGTGGTGACCCAGCTGAAGTTAGCCACACCCCCAGTGTTGAGGCCCAGTCTTTTAGCTTTCAGGAAGTAACCAAAAATATACAGGGTAGACAAATGTGCACATTATAACCACACCTGGGGGCCTATTAGAGTAATGTCAACTCCATAGACACTTACAAAAACAGACAATGCAATTACTTTTGGTAGCATACATTTTGATGCCAACAATTTCATACTTTTACTCAAGTACATTTTGAATTCCGGACATTTTCTTGTAACAGTGTATTTCTACATTGCGATATTGAATACTTTGACTTAAGTAAAATATGTGAGCACTTTTTCCACCACTGGCAGACAGACAGACAGACAGACAGAGAGAGAGAGCTGGCGGACCCCTCAGCACCCCAGCTTGACTACGGGGGCCGCGCTTCAAATTGACTCATAAATTAATTTCCCGTCTCCCGGGTCTCCGACAGAGAAAGAGAGAGAGAGAGAGAGAGAGAGGGGCCGGGGCCCCCGAATTTCTGTGGGAGAATTTACATGATATTATTCTAATAGAAATGAATGACCTATCAACGCTTGTGCAGCGCGATCCATCATTGGCGATGACACCAAGCAGCTCAGCTCGAAAAGTAGGGCCGAGGCAGGGAGACCAGAGCCTACTTTGGCAGCCGGAGTTTGGCCTTGTTAGAACACTGCCTGTGTAATAATGATGCACGTCGGAGCTTCAATAATGTGCCGTGGGGTTATTATGGGGGGGATGAGGGTTGGGAGGGTGGTTAGTTTAGGGGGCCACGCTAGCTCAGACTTCTCCCCATGTCTCCTTCGTGTCAGAATGCATTTGCTTTGATTGTCGGGACGCTTTAATTGAACTGGCAAGCGGCCCGATCGCCCCCTCCCCCCCCACCCCAATCATCAATTTAGGTTCTGTACCCCCGGTCGGTGGCGGCGCCCGCCCGTCGGTCAGCCAGCTTGCAGATGTTGGGGATCTAGGAGGGATGATGTCACACGTGTGACCTCATCAGGGGTGTCGCACCAAATTCTGGGCCCTGGGTATGAGGATTCACTGTGGGCCCCCCATGAACCAGGAACGAATTATTAAGCATTATTTTGTGCTTTAACTATTGAAACATAGCAAATATGCAAGCTCACAGTGTGGCACCAAGTGCATATACATATATAAATACATATATTCAAAGATTTGAAGACATTTTCATGACTTTTCAAAAATAGCAGATCTACAAGCTCGCAGTGCGGCACTCGGTGCCGCGCTGTGAGCTTGTAGATCTGCTCAGGCCCACTTTTCCCCCCCTTAAGTTGTGACGCCCCTGGACCTCATCACCTCGCCGATGCATACCGTAATGCTCTTGTCACGTCTGACGGGGTTGAGCGTGAACGTCACCCGCCGAGGTTTCCTCGGACATCAATGACCTCATCTTTCATGTCACTGAAGTATATACGGGACGGACAGTAGAGGATCAGCACTGTGGAATGGTTTCATATGATGTAGTCTTTTTCTCTTCTTTTTTTGGACTAGAATGAAGCTCTTTCTCTTAGGGCATTAACCAAAAAGTCGACAAGTCGACTCAGTCGACTTCAATACACAAGTGGACTCCCACCAGGGAAAGTTGAAAGTCGAAAAAACTAAAAACAAACAAAAAACATATTTTTTCATCATTATTTTTGCTCCATGTGTGTACTGCATTCAAACAGTAGGATTGCTTTTTGTCAAGGACAGAATGATTCTCTCTTTTTCCAACTGTATTTCTTCAATGAAATTAAGCACGTCAATGTGATGATATGTCATCAAACAATTGTCGATTTCAAGTCAACTTTTTACTGAGTCGAGTCGACTTGCAAAAGTCAGAAGTCATTAATGCCCTACTTTCTCAGTGGTGTAAAGTAACTATGTACATTTACTTAAGTAATGTACAGTTTTGTGGTATTTGTACTTTACTTGAGTATTTCCAATTTCCATTACTTTTACTTTTACTCCACTACATCTCAGATCAAAATGTTTTACTCTACTATATTTTTTTGAAAACTTTAGTTACAACTTTAGTCACGTATTAGAAGGGCGTCAGAAGTCACCAGAAAAAAGAACGGTTGTTTTTGATGAATCTATCATGGTTTGAGGAAGGTCTAACGACCGAAACGTTGCTTTTAATAAATGTATCTGTGGAACGGGCAAGTGTTAGTGTGC
>NC_137831.1:28390140-28419559 GCF_963921795.1 Nannobrachium achirus | reverse complement strand
CTCTGCTATTTTCGATATTTTCACCAAAAGGCCCTTTTTAGACATTTCATCCCCTGCCTCTCTAACATTCTTTGCACGTCCCTGATCCTGAGATAATCTCCCTAGTAGTCTATAAATCAAGTGTAATTATGTTGAATAACTTATTTCTTGAAACATACAGTACATACCCCTCATATTATGGTTAGATTACTATTTGGGCATAGTAATGTACAGTATATGTGTTCATATTATTTAGTATTTTTGTACTTGGAATACCTTCTTATAGTTCAATACACATGTTAAAGCACTGACATACTGTAAGAACATTGTAAAATAAAATGTATACCTGTACTATGAATTATGTGTTAAAGAGGTGGTGCCATAGTTTTGTTATTTTTTTCTGGTTTTCATGTGTCTATGAGGTTGAGAGTACTTAATTAGACCCCCTGGTGTGGATGTTATGAGCAATTATGTATTCCCTTTGTATTTTGTATTTCTTCCTGGAGGCTGACACCTTGTGGGTCAAAAGTGCCGATCCAAAAACTTAAATGACATCATATAATCATCCCCTCCCATTTTACCATTCACCCAACACTGTGGGTGTGGCTAAGTTCAGCTGGGTCACCACCCATCTAAACAACCAGGCATGCTTAATGAACTGGTGGGTGTGTGGTCACATAAAAACCTAATTCAACTCTTTCTGTACACTCTTCTTGAAAATCCTCCTCCTAGTATAATCATAATACCTGATAATCATGTTTTAGAGGGGAAGTAAATCATGGCACTGCATCTTTAATATGTAATATTAGTTTCACAGTGTTGATTTATAAATAATGAAGGCATGACATTCAAGAGTCACTTATCAACCAAAAGATGATTTACTGTGTATCCATAATTCAATGATAGTGCATCCGTTTTGGTGCTTAGGCTACGTGCCCTTTAAAATTCACTTGACAGGAATCTATGCCTTTATGAACACAGACTTGCATTCATAATCAATGAACCTATTGGCAGAGCGTTGAAAGGGCCCGTCTTTTATATTTCTCACCCAATTATCTCAATCAATAATCGGAAAGGGCTTGCTCTTAACGCATCATCTCCGCGAGCCTCTCCTTCCCCACCTCCTCGTGGTTTCAGGGGGACTGCGTTGAGTTTCATGCCCCGAGGCTGTTTTCTCCCCCTCTCCGTATCTCTGAGAGAATAAGGAATTCCAGTGGCAAAAGCAATCAAAAAACCTCAGATCAAACGTATCCTCCCCTGAATTCCCTGCCAGACTAAAATCATTTGTTCCTCCCCGCTCACGCCTCGGAGCCCTCATCCGCCTGGACCTCGCGCGCTGCGTACCCGCTGCCGCGTTTTATGTGGTTTCAGCAGCCAGCTCCTCTGGGTCGCAAACTGTCAGTGCTAATATTGAAGTACAACGCAGCGGTAGCCGCGGCGCGCTGTCTAGCCTCTTTTCCCCTCAGTTAGATTCCATTTTTTCATCAGTTTCCAAGCGAGAATTTACATCGTGTCAGTGTTGCTTTCGCCCGGCGAGGTAAGACGGGGTCAGTGGTGCGTTGTTTCAAAGACTGAGCATTGTTAGGATTGTTGCAGCGCGAGTCGGTCTTGTCATGTGAAACACGAGAGCAATACAGGGGGGGAAAGTGCATTGTTGGCAAGCGGCACGTGACTTCAAAGACTAAAGTTGAGCTTTTAAATAATTCAAGCAATCAACACTTCCCACTACAAAAGGAAGGATCAAAATGGTGAAAGTTCTCCTGTAGCCCACGTGTTGTGAACCTGCGCCACTGTGGCAGAATACCTCAGACGCTCTCAGTCTCTATCCATCTCTGCTCTTAACATTTCCCTGGGCAAGCTGCCCAGATCACACGTCACATGTATCTTCTTATTTTTTCACTCTCAAAAAGTGCCTGCAATGTAGTGCATTTGAAACTACATTGCACTGCTTGCCTCCTGTGAATTGTTTTATTTTACATACATTTATTATTTTTTATATATATTTATATATTATTTATTTATAGTATATATTATATAATATAAATATTATATATATATATATATATATATTATATAATATATATATATATATATTATATATTATATATTTATATATTTTTTATATGACGTGAGTGAGATGAAAAAACATGGGTGAAATCTGCCAGTCTCAACAGGAAACATCGGTATAGCCTGGACGTTTTGTGAAGGTCTGAGTAAGAGCCTGGTGGCTCGAAACCTTAGTAAATTGGTTTCGGGAGCATCAATACTGGCTGTGCGTATTTTTTTTTATTCTTGTACACTGTTTTAACTTGTTTTGATCCAGCATCTAGCCTAGTAGTTCTGGGATGTCTTTCAGTTGTTTATCAGCTTCTCCCTTAGCTCGGATGTTGTACTAAATTTACCCTTTGAAAAACTCCCCTGCCCAGCTCCATCAGTGCTGTGACTTAACTACGCCCAACAACACCCAAAATCGCAAACCACTCTTCGTACAAAAGACAACACAGGCAGCATTTCTGTAAAACAACCATGTCGATATTGTATTTCATAAAAATGTACAAATAATATTTACATATAACCAGCGCAACACACTGGCTTAGCATGTACAAAAAGAAAGCTTGAGAGGTTTTGGAAGGGGGCGGGGGGTTGGGTTGACCTTCCTTCTCGCTGCCAGAGAACGACTTGTCTGTCATTGTGTGTGATGTCATAATTCCAGTCACAACTCGAGCGTCTTGACGCCTGACACGAAGTTGTCACAATCAATCTGGGCAGAGGCGCCCAACAAATAATGTCTCACTGAGGAGGACCCTGTGAGCTAACGTGATATGATGATACAAGAAGAAAATAAAAAAAATAAGGGCTATCGTTGAATCACTCTCATTACCCATGTTCGCTGTTTGCCGTTTTGCAGGCAGAAAGCGACAGCCGTCAAACAAGCCGACATGGACAATGTCGCGCTCAAGTACTTTGCTTTAGTGTACAGTGTAGAATCTCTAAACAACTAGGCGATGGTGATAGTACAGTACATTCCAAAATATGTAGGTATCAAATCGGGACCTGGTTGCACTTACACATTTCGTCGTGTCATATGCTTGTCGGGCATACTTTTGGGCGGAGCCAGGCACTTAGTAAACTGATTTCTTCTTTCTTTTTTCTTTTACTGCAGGTCTGTACAATCCCATACAACAAAAACAATTGTGCTGTCGTTTATATTGTATCCACTACCTAAGGCAAAAAAATATGGCTTTTCAAAAGATAGAAAATTGCCATTTTAAATACTTAACAAATGAGACTGTACAGGAGTCATGTGAACATAGCGTGTGTGCTTCAGGTTTTTGGCACACGGCCGTGTCTGGTTCGTCAAATGTCTTTTTGTCTTTGCAACTAATACATCTCTGTTGTGATGTCAAGTGTTGGTTGTCAGGCGTCAAATCCAATTGTCTGCAATTCGACGGCGGTTTTACAAGCGTCCGTCTGTGTCGCCACTACAGTCTGTGTCGACACTATAGTCTGTGCCTCGGTGCAGCGCTACGACATCAAGTTGAGGAACTTGCTCTCTTCGGCCAGAGCGGTGAGCAGGGAGCTCATGTCCCCGATGGCCATGTTCCCGGTCCCGGCAGGAACCGAGGGCAGCGTGACCGAGTTCCTGGGCGTGGTGAGGCGAGAGGAGTTCTGGGACAAGCTCTGGAGGAGGCCAGGACTCAGGGTTCCCGACATGAGGCTGGAGTGATCCCCGTCGTCCAGCATGCAGTCAAAGTCTATCTGGGTCTGCTCCTGTGCCGCGGTGCTCGCGGAGTCCACGGTGCTGCACGCATCGTCAGCAGGAGACGTCGCCACGTCCAGCATGGGCGGAACCTCGTGGTCCAGGTTACCGTTGGGTTCAAAGAGCTGAATCTGCCCTGTGTAGTACAAGGCGTTGTCGTCGGAGCAGTGCTGATCCGTGAGCTCGCTGTTTGAGGTCTTCGGCAGAGCGTTTGCGTTGGCATAGCTTGGGGTCCCGCCGAGCTGGACGAGTGCTGATCGCTGCATTGAGACTGGCCCCGAATGGTGTCTATTTAGTATCCTGGGTTCTGCTGGTGGCCTGGGTTGTAGAAGTCCTTGACCCCCATTTTGTATGGGATGCTGAGACGCCATGCTACAGCTCTGCTGCTGCGAGGTCATGTATGATCCGTCGCACTCCTCAAGTTTGACCTGAACGAGCTGACCCCCCAAACCGTTGTAATGCATTACATCCGTCGGCACGTTTTCCTCTTTGCAGACGAGGCTCAACATATTCATGTTGACCCCTGTGGTGTTACTGCAGGGCGAAAGGTGATTGGCGTTGCCGTTAGCATCGTAAGGGCCGCTGCCTCGGTCGAACCTGTACTGGGATCTCATTGGTTCATTGAGGTTCGCCGCCTGCTGAAACCTCTGTTGTTGTGGCATGCAGTTTACTCTGGGGTCAGCCGGACACTGTGCGGGATTGGAAAAGTTCTGGACAATTTGTTGGTTGGAGTTAAGATTGCTGCCGTGTAACGACCCAAAGTTCTGGTTTTGCTGGAGGACAGCCAGGTTCCCTCTGACCTGCGGTCTGGCCTGGTGGCTTTGGGTGGTCTTGGCTGTACCCGGGGACCCTTGGTTCCACTGGACGGACACGTGGGCCCTACCAGACCCGGGTGAAGACTGACACAGCTGTTGCTGGTTCTGATTCTGCTGCTGCTGCTGTCCCGGGATCAGAGCTTGGGTGGACTGCGGGTTCACGATGGCATCCACGACGGCCATTCTCCTTGGATGGTAGAACTGCTGCTGTGGGTTCCCCTGCTGGACGCTTTGTGCCTGGTGATGATTCACAGGCCGGCCTCCACTCTGGGTACTGAGGTACTGCACCACGTCATCGGGCAGCATCAGATCCTCCTCCTCGCCGGCCATGGTCTCCATGGCGATGTTCTCGCAGATGCTGGGAGGCCGCGGGCCATAGGGGTAGCGGTGGAGGCTGCCGTCCGACCGCAGGCAGCCCTGCTGGGCTAAGACCCGTCGCTCTGTCGCCGAATGTGGCTGGGGGTGCCCCATGCTGCCTAGCGTTCCCATGCTGTTGTAGCGCTGCATCTGCGGCTGTCCGAGGGGCTCCAGGACAGCCGGCCGTCTCACCGGGTCGCTGGCTCGCCGGGGGATGCTGGACGGGACCTCGTGGGGCATCATGGTGCGAGACGCATAGTCACTGCAGCGTCTGGAAGAGAAGTCGGAGGATCCGTTGAAGCCAGAAGACTCCTGGTGGTCCGCGTACATTGCCATGCGGGACCTCAGGCTCATCCGCTCCATGTTGGGCAGAGGCGTGGGCGGGGCGCCCCCTGTGGCCGCGGCGTACTTGGCCTTGAGGCGGTAGTGCTGGGCCGGGGTCAGGCTGAGGATGCCACCTCCTCCCACTCCTCCCCCGCCACCGCCACCGCCTCCACAGTGGCTGGACTCGCTGGAGCGGCGGGACAGGTCGGTGGAGATGGGGTCGTAGGAGCCGGCTGAGCTGAGGTTGTTGAGGCGGTTGGAGCCGAAGTGCGAGGTCTGGCTGGAGCGTCGGCTGGAGTAGCAGGGGGATATGCCGGACGACCTGCGGCTGAGGGTGTAGACGGAGCTCATGGTGCTGGAGGTGCTGTCCCGTCGCTCTATCAGCTGGCCCAGCAGAGTCATCTTGCTGGGGGTTAGGTCACCCAGGCTGGGACCATCCAGGAGGGACCCTGAGAGAGAGAGAGAGAGAACACGAGAATTAAATTACCATAAGTGATGGGTTGTGCGATGATCACACTGACTTCCTCTATACTGTCCTCTATACATCTTGTCTCTCTACTATCTGTCTATATGGACCTGTGTCTGCACCACAGACACACTTTCTATACAGCACTATGTCTCAAGAACATACTTTAAGCTGCATCCAAACCAGAAGCTATTTCTTCTATTCTAGTCGCGTCTATCGCTTCACCTTGGTCGCGCAGGTCAGCGTTGGTAAAAAAATCATGTCCCGTTGGAATCAAGGCGAAACAACCGGAAAGATTCAGTCCCAACACCAAACACCAAAAAACATTTCCGTGTCTCCGGACAACATCAACGCTGATTGGCTGTCGGGACGCGATGGGTGGAGTGGGGTTGAAGCGAAGGTCGCTTCAGTTGGATTATTCGCCGTTTGCGTCCACCCCGTTCGGATCGTTAGCGCCGCGCCCTTTCGCCCCGTGCTCGTCGCGCGTTGTCTCGTCTTTGCATTCGCTTTGTATGTAATAGCGCCGCTCGAACCATCCAGGTTTTAGAAGTGAAATTCTCTTGAGAAAACCCAGAGGAGTCGGAAACAAAAAAAGTCAAGAACCGCTCATGTAAATGATCAAAAGCATCACACACACACAGGAAAATGCTGACACTTTGTGGTGCTTCTTTGCTTGCCAGCAATAAATACACTCATAACCAATAACCCTAAATTATCCCCTTGATGATCAGCGTCCACTCACCGCTGTGTAGGATGGGCGGAAGCTTGGAGGTGCCATGGGTCAGGGGCGGCGGGGGAGCTGGGTTGCCGCCGGCCCACATGCACGAGTCCCTCACTGACTTGAGCTTCTCCTTCTTCAGCCGCTCCAGGCAGTGGCCGGTGCCCAGCGGCTTGCGGAGGTGGAGGCCCACCGCCATGCCGCCGCCGGCTGGGGACCCCCCGGAGCCCCCCAGGGAGTCCACGGAGGGCAGGTCGTCCAGGGCACTGAGGTCCCCCAGGCTCCCCCCGCTGTGGCCCGCTGTCTCTACTCCACTGTCATGGTTGGCGGCGCTGCCAAGTGGCGATGGCTCGCTACTGCATGACGACTGGCCACCAGGGCTGGACTGATACATCTAGTAGGGGGGGGAGAGTTTTTTTTTGTTTAGTTTGGTTTATTTGATCACTCATAGGGCTGTCACAATTATTACATAATCGTCTAATCGTGATTATTTGACATTATCGCAATTATTTTTGTCATAATCGTCATAATCGTGAATGTTGAAAAATTTCCGAAAAATGTCCGATCTACAAGCTCACAAGCGTCGCGATGCGACGCGTTGTGAGCTTGTAGATCTGCTATTTCCACTATCAAAGTTATTTTTTAAGTAGTAAGTTGTCAAATATGTCAGTAATTTCTTTGTATATTTAGGTTGTGTCATATGTACAACTTCAAAGCCTAAAAGCCAAACAGAAATGTAATTATCAACGACAAAAACACAATTAAATCGTTAATCGCCAATTTTTTGAGTGACAATTAATCGTCATGTAAAATGTCATATCGTGACAGCCCTAATCACTCTCATACATTTATACAGGTCATACATCCGTTTAGTCATTGTCGCAGGTGATCAAAAGGAATAGGCTGAAGCTGAAAGCTTATATAGATGCCTATCCTTCGTATTCATGGAGTAAATACATTGATTAGTTATTGAAGTGTTTAAAATTTAAGGATACATCGGCCTAATGGCAGATATGAGGAAAAAAAGGGGAAAAACGGAGGGAGGCAGAGAGAGATGGAAAGAAGGATGGAGAGAGGGAGGGAGGGATGGGAAGAAGAGGGAGAGATGGAGGACAAGACGGGAGAGAAAGTTTAAGTGAAAAGGGAGAAGAGGATAGGAGGTAAAGAATGGAAGATTGTGATGAAAGAGAGAGGAGGAGGAGGAGGAAAGAATGGTGGAGAGGGGGGAGAGAGAAGTAGAAGCATCATGAGTCTGTTTATACTCAAAAAGCAAAACATTTTCTCCAGCAGATCACAAACTGACCAATTGTTGTTGTTTCTTTTTTTACGATGGCACCACTAACAGCCAATCATAGAGACCGTTATCCTCCCCCGGCTTAATTGTAAATAATGAGAGGTTGGCGATGGGGGGGCCGTTGATTACAGACCATCTTGGCCCGTCTTGTGAATTAGAGATGGGCAGGATGAAAGCCTGCTGGGTAGTCCACAGCCACGCACTGCGTTAGATCATCAACTTTGGCTTCTGTAAAGTTTCTGCCGACGCAGGGGAAGGAGGTCGCTGTGGCTGTCTGCCAACGCCAGCGACGGAACGCGTTACCTTAGACTTTGCGATTTTTCAAAAATAGCAGATCGCTGTGAGCTTGTATATCTGCTATTTTTCAATAGCAGATATACAAGTACCTTTTACCAATTATAGAGGGTTTTATGAAAAAGGAGTATTCATAGCCCCGGGTGCCCAGCGTTGCCAGGGTTATTATGTGGGTGAAATAGGCACAAACATACTCAGAGGAAGGTCTATGCTGTTAGTCATCTATGAGTCTATGACATCAGGGCCATCTGCATAATATATGGGCAAAGTAAAAGTATAAAACATTCAAGAAGCTGCCCATGCACTTCCCTAATGAATAACACACCGGCTATGGAAAGTTTCACTAAACCCCAACAGATTTCCATTTGGATTCTTCATTTCAAATGATTATTTTATCATTATTTTACGCTTTTTGTGGTAACTTTTTAATAGAGACACATATATGAAGCTTATTTTTTTATAAAATATTTTCGGAAACATTATTTTTATTTTAGCATCCGTTGTTCAAGAAAAAGTTGAATATATGCCAAATTTGAAGACATACATTTATGTATATCTCATGTCCTCCTGTCTTAGCATTATCTCATTATCGTGCCTTGTCAACCGATAACCACACAACTGCCAAATAAGGTGATCCGTCCCATCTGAAAAGGCCCGCCCCTCCCACAGTACACACCCCCCTGGTTTCCCTGACGATGCTAATTTATTCGCCGCTTAAAAAGCTGTCTTGATCACAGCGTGAGAGATGGCAGCGGTTGCTCGTGGCGCCAAAAACAATCCCCCCATGTTTGAATATTAATCCAGGGGAGGCTTTTATCACGGTCTGGCTCGCAGACATGTGTGATAGGTCTGTGAACCCCAGAAGGATTTGGTTTGCATTACGGGGAGAAACGGGAACAGATGTGCTCTTGTGCAAACAGGAAGCGGCGAGGTGTTATACAATAGCCGTACATGACAAAACACATCCAGGTGAATCCTTGTACGTGTTCACGTATGACTGAACTGATCTGTGTAAAATGGACAGCCAATGTGAAGAGGAAATGGCGAATCATGCGATGGATCATGCGGTGAACGACGGTGAACGTCAGCATAGCGATAAGGTTTAAATCAAGGGGGTCTTCAACAGGGGGTCCGGGACCCCTCATCGTTACTACAGGGGGTCCTAGCGTCCATATTCTGAGAACTTTAGCCAAAAATAGCAGATCTAATAGCTCACAACGCCTCGCAGTGCGAGGCGTTGTGAGCTTATAGGTTTGAGCTTATAGTTGTGAGCTTATTATAGGTTTGGTTTAGAGGGGAAAAAGAGCAGACTAAGTAGAGTGAAAGGTCAAGTTTATTAAGTATTGACCGTTCAAGTGGTTAAATATCTGAAAACACAAATTGACATGAATCCAAAATACACTGACGATTGTTCTGTCAAACAATGACACTATATCTATGAACATGTTGTGGGGGTCCCTGCTTCATCTCTCTCTTAACTAAGGGGTCCTTGGCCTGAAAACGTTGAAGACCCCTGCATTGGAACACTGTCTGTTTAATATATTTCTTGAAAAGTAACAGTTTTGGGACATACAAGGTTTCCAACCCTGACGGTGATGATGATATACAGTATGTGCGCTGTTTAACCAATCAGAACGGGCATAAACAAACCATGTAAGCTTTGTTTGTACAAGGCCTTTCCACGCATGCAGTTTGATGAAGATGAAGCGAAGACCGGTGTTAATTATGAAGAGCTGGATTACAAAATGCATACACAAGGCCACCCTTTAGTAAGCGAACTCATGCAGCAAATCTTGCAGAATATGCAAACAAGATACTATGCGAGTAGATTTAGGCTATTTTGAGTGACCGTAATGATTGTTGTTCACGATGTGTTTTAAAATACACATTTTATATTATATTTTTATTAACCAGGTAGGTTACAAGTTGATTAATTACTTAATCCAGCTCAATATGCATTTGTGGGGTGGGTGATTTGGTCAAAGCTGGTCTGGTTAAACCAATTTGAACTGGGTGCAACAATACCCCTGTGCTTCAAGCTAATGATGGACTAGGGATGGGACGATATGAAGATTTCATATCACGATTATTGTGACAAAAGAAATCGCGATTTACGATATTATCGCGATAATCAAAATCCATTATCCTGGGGTGGAACATTTGCCAAAAAATAGCAGATCTACAAGCTCACAACACGTCGCAGTGCGACACATTGTGAGCTTGTAGATCGGCTTTTTATTGGGCAAAGAGATTTGTTAGAGAGCGAAAAAAAAAGACTGCATCAAGTACGTTTATTATAAGTACCTTTTACCAATTATAGAGGGTTTAAACGGTTCCGGATATGCAGCTCGGCAAATAAAAGGTGAATTGATCCCAGTGCATGACGGAGGACGATATCACGATAATTGAAATCTCCACGATACGATTATCGTGAGTGTTCTTTATCGCGATAAACGATAATATCGCGTATCGTCCCATCCCTGTGATGGACACAGGATAAATTGGCCATCCCCACGCACCACACACATGTTCAGGGAAGAGCCCCGGTACCATTTCACTACCATGGGTTTATACCTGTGGCATGGCAAGCAGTTTCTGTAATTAGTAGAAAAAGATAAGAGATCTCTGGTCCCTTGCCACACTGAGAGAAAGCCTCTGCCGTGATGGCAGCACGATTCCATCTGTTCTGGCTTGTACCATCTTGCCCTCTCTGCAGTAAACATGCTTATTACACGGCTTGGTTGAATGCTGGATTCTGATTGGTCAATCGCTGAATTCAGCCACAGCGGTGTGTTATTTCTTGATAACGACCGCAGCGCTCCATAACAGACCGCCCTCTAATCAAAGGCTCAGAGCGCCTGGCTGCACTGCTTGAATTTTATGGCATATCCAACATGACAGCCATGTAAACAAACACACAATGCGATTTACGACTAAACGTTGCTCTCAAGAATGTTTTTGAAAACATTTGAAGCGAGAAATACACGATGCAGTAACCAAATTTGTATTCTATTTGATCAACACTTCCTTGTTTTCCGAGGTGACAGTGTTGTGCTGGGCGGACCGTCAGCGTAATACTTTCATTACCGTAAGCAAGGAAATACTTTGTTTTGTGGCTATTTTTGGGACAATTTATTAATGTATTTATTAAGTAGCTGTGTAATAAGTGGGATAATTGCTGGGTCGCTGGTCATTTTTGGTTCAGGGTGATATGGCACCTTTGCTGCCTGCCTTATCAACCTAAAGACCATTTCCCACTGCGCCCGATAACGATAATGATAAAAAATATATAGTTTTCAATTGAAGTGGATAGCAGCGTCCACACCACACCAATAAAGCCGGCATAATTGATGTGAATGCCGACATATCATTATCGGGCGCAGTGGGAAATGGCCTTAATAATGACCAGCGATCTGGCGATTATCTCTTGCTTGTACATCATCTAGCTGACAGTGACCCATGCATGTCAAGAGTAACCAGCAGCAAAGCTACAGAGGTAGCGTGTGTAGCCAACAAACTGCTACAACACTTCAAAAACGTGTTCACTAGCGTCGCTATTCTACGCATGCCGGTCAGCATTGGGGCGAAAACAAGTGTAGACTCTCTACAAGCTCACGTTGCATTGCAACGTGTTGTGAGCTTGAATACATATATGCTTTGTTCGGGGGAAGATAGAGGAGAAAAAGGGAGGGGCATAGAACATATCCCTAGTCAACAAAGTATATATGGTTCAGGTGGTTAATACAGCGATCTACATAATCTAATAGAGGGAGACAGATCTGTCAAATGCCGGATGTGTCATTTTGGAACAAAGCTCTTCACAGCTGATGAAAGAAGATGTAATGAACGAAAAGCGAGTCTCACCTTAGCAAGGTCTGTCCTTAGGGAAGGTTTTTAAAGCAGGAAAGAAAGAGAGAGAAGGAAGATCAAGCAGTGAGCAGCGAGAGGCTCCTAGCACAGAGGAAGGTGTTAAAGGCTAGTTGGAATACAGAGGCAAGACAATGTTAGTAACAGAAGAATGTTAGTGAGGAGAATCAAGGTGGCGCGCACTTTTCCTCTGCATACGTAGTACTGGTTCAACTCGACATGCTTTACATCGTTTTGCACTGCAGATACAATACGTATAGTAGGACCCCCTCAATGCACACGGTCGCCATTGCAACATCCAACCCTCTACATATGAGTGCTAAACAATGTTAAAGGAGTAGTTCACCCCCAAAATGACTTTTTTCTATTTATTACTCATGCCATGGAGACTTGAGTTCAATAATAATTTTAATTTTTTCGCATGCCTAAGACAATCATTTGATTACAATAAACGTACCCCCATTGATTCCGGATGGGGACCTATCCGGAATCAATGGGGGTAAATTTACTATATCCAAAACTTCTTTTTTTTTTTTTTTTTGAACTCAAGTCTCCATGGCGTTAGCAATAAATAGAAAACTTTTCATTTTGGGCGTGAACTACTCCTTTAAAGTTAACGTTAATGTTACTACCACTGTATAATAAACAACCTCTATTTCACCTGTACAGTCTTAACAGTGTAGGTGAGAAACAGGCCATGCAGTGGATTGATATTTTCTAATGGCTACCGCTAGTTTAAAAGTTAAACAGTAATTGGGAGCTTGTCGGGGAGTCCGTCATGACGAAATCATGTATTTTGGAGTGTTCACATCACCTTTTGGTGTCACCAGAGCTCGCTTAGAACTTTTGACAGTGGTAAGTCCTATACAAACCCATTGTAACTTCAAACTAGATTTTAACCATGATGATAGATACCAAAACGCCCGTCTTACTTTCTGGTGACTCCTGACGTGAGCTGGCAAAAAATACAATATATAAAAAAATATATTGAAAAAACACGGCCAGCTCACATATTAGGAGGGATTGAGACCGCCAAACTAATCTTACCACAGAGTGCTCCGTCTTGATGGACTTGACGTGCAGATAGTCCTCCACGCCTCTGGGGGAGCTATGGTCCGACATCTTGTCGTCTCTGAGCCGGTCCCTGGCCCCCGCCTCGTTCTCGCCGTTCTCCCTGGGCGGCCGGGGAGGGGGCAGGTCGCTGCGATACTTCTTGGTGACGTGGGCCTCGGGGCCGTGCACCGTCTTCACGTGCTTCCTGAGAGAGCTGGGGTCCGTGTAGCGCTTGGTGCAGCCGGGGATCTTGCACACGTACGGTTTCTGTTGGCGTAAATCAAACAATCTTTATTAACCCATTTAGGCAGGGGACGCATTATTAAGCATTATTACTTTGAACGATTATTTTATGCTTTAACTATTGAAAAATAGCAGATATAATCTCACAGCTCAGTCGGTCGGAGCACATGGGGTTCAGTGTCAGTGTCTTGCTAAAGGACACATTGGATATGAAACCAGGAGGAGCCCGGAATCAAACCGGGGACTTCCGAGGGACGGCTGCTCTATACCTACAGTATCTTTGTGGATGGCAGGCAATCCATGTCCCTTTTGTTTACACAAATCCCTGGCTAATAAACCTTAATAGGCCTATGCGTTATAATTGCCGGCTATAACTAAACTTAAAGATTAGAAAACCTTAAATATTGTATTTCTTTGAGAAATAGTTCATCTTTTACCAAGGTAGGACAATGCGTCGCAAGTTGATGATGTCATTTTGTCCAAGTGTGTTTCCAGCCCTATATGGAATGCATGTTTGTGCTAACAAAAAAAATGCAGGGTAACAACAATACATACATTGGAGAATGTATGAAATGAATACATTACATAGCTTCCTGCCATGCATCTGTGACTCTATAAGTATTTATAAATATGCAAGATTCAAAGTTCGTTTGTACTATTCTCTTTTCTTTTCTTCTTTCCTCTACTTAAACTCTACGCCATCATTTCACTGTGAGGCCTCTCTATGGAAATATGTAACACCCTTTTTTTTTGTGTGGCAAAACAAAACATCATTAACCATCGGCATATTATTAAGCGAAGCGCGCGCGTGGTTCCGCCACTTAAATATATGGCCGTGAATTAGATTGTACCACTTCCTCCAACTTAGTCAGATTATGTGGTACTTGTTTTTGTGAGAACACAATTAGAGACATACATAATTCATGTGCACCCCAGCCCAGACTGGAGTGTGTGCACGTCGCCTGCTAAAGCGCCTGTGTGTGATTCATGACTGTTTGTTCTAGACCGAATGCAGGTGGAGACTGGTGTGTGTGCGTGTGTGTGCGTGTGTGTGCGTGTGTGTGCGTGTGTGAGCGTGTGTGTGTGTGTGTGTGTGTGTGCGTGCGTGCGCGCGTGCGAGAGAGAGACGGAGGTGTGAAGCAGGTCAGATTAAATAGATGGACTTGTTGTCTGTATTTATTAAAGCCAGACAGTCCAGATCAACCGGATGTGTACAATATGTAAATTATGTGTATGTGTTTACCGTATGTGTCTTACGTACTGAATGTACATATTTAGTCATATACTGTAGGCATCTAGTGTATAATACAACATATCGTCGTTGTCGGGTGAAAACCTTGTACAGGGTTTGTCCAAAACTGTTCGTGATTTAAACTATTGAAAACACCCGATCTACAAGCACACAAGGCCTCGCACCGCGAGGCCTTGTGTGCTTGTAGATCTGCTGTTTTCACAACTTTTGTGCGACGGCCTTGTATGATTTGCGAAAAGATTTACAAATTTGAAACTTGGAGATACGAGGTTTCTGCCCGACAGCAACGATATATTAGCTTGTATTTTTGTGTTACAGTGTGCATGTTGTATACAAATACAATATACACACATAGTAGGCGTGCAGATGCACGCACGCAGCCACGCACAAATGTGCGCACTCACACACACACACACACACACACACACACACACACACACACACACACACACACAAGTATCTGTATTGGCACAGTATACTGTATGTCCTGTATTTCAGTTTGTGTGTGTGTGTGTACGTGTGTGAGCCTGTGTGTGTGTGTACCTGTGTGTGCCCACATGTGTGCATGTGTTTCTGCCAGTGTATGTGTGTGTGCCCACATGTGTGCACGTGTTTTCTGCCAGTGTGTGTGTGTGCTGGTGAACTCCCACTCCTCGTCCCAGTGTGATGGATGGTCAGGAGGGGTGCAGTGTGAAACTCTTCCAGGTTTCATTTTCTATTCGGGACCTGCAGGTGGTCCTGCGCGGCGGGGGGGGCGGGCCTGATGCGCCCTAATGCATTGTGGGCCGCCGCGCTCATTAGTTCCCTGCCTCATTATTTACTCACAAATGTGTGAGCGCGCAGAGGGACTGAGACGTGTGCATATACACGAACGCACTCACACACACACACGTCCAAATACAGACACACACACACACACGTCCAAATACAGACACACACACACGTCCAAACACACACACACTCACACACAGACACCTGTATGTTAGGGCTGGGCGATACGACTTCAAACCCATATGATGATTATTTCAAACTTTTGCCCCAAGTTTACGGAAAGATTATCAACTCATCAACTGCTTTCGTTAAACTTCGACTTTGAGGGTCGACTGCCACGCTTTTTTCGTTTTTCTTGGCGTCGCGGCGTGTCCATCGTGCACAATGGTGCACAATCTGCGTGTGCGCTGCGGTTCGTGGCGGATGACAAAATACCGCAGTCGAATCCATCATACTGTTCCAGACATCCAGGCATTAGCCAAAAATAGTCAGATCTACAAGCTCACACCTCACGACGCACTGTAAGCTTGTCAACCGGCTATTTTTTTGCAGAAGAGATTTGGTGTAGGTCTCAGGTCCAGTTCTCTGGAGTCTAGAGGGCTTAATCCCACAAAGTACTACACATAGTACATTTCTGCAGAGAAAAAAACACTGAGGGAATGTGTAATGCAACGCTATAAGACAGTCTGTCTGAAGTCTGCAGCAGGCGCACACACTGCTGCAAGACTGTGTGTGCGTGCGTGCATGCGTTTGTGTGTGTGTGTGTGTGTGTGTGTGTGTGTGTGTGTGTGTGTGTGTGTGTGTGTGTGTGTGTGTGTGTGTGTGTGTGTGTGTGTGTGTGTGTGTGTGTGTGTGTGTGTGTGTGTGTGTGCGCGTGTGCGTGTGTGTGTGTGTACACTGCACCTCGTTGGAGTGCGTTCGGTTCTGGTGCTTGGCTCGGTCCGAGGCGTTGGAGAAGGCTTTGTTGCATCCCTCGTGCTCGCAGACGTAGGGTTTCTCTCCCGTGTGCGAGCGAAGATGGGTCTTCAGGTTCTCCAGGCGAGAGTAGGCCTTTGCACAGCCTTCAAACTGCAACAAGAACGAAATGTGCTTTAGTTTTAATCCATCAAGACCCGGGGCCGATTCTACAAAATGCCTTCTAAAATCGGTAGCTCTCAATACTTTCAAGATTTTTTCAAAAATAAATAGCGGACGTGCTTGCTCTGTGAGCTGTGAGCTTGTATATCTGCTGTTTTTGAATTGCCAACACAAAACTTTCCAAAGTGACACAGATGCCTTCCAGTTTTATTGGCTTAAGTACAGTTTGTTTTAATTTAGTTTAGTCTTGTGTAAATTAGTCCAGTTCAGTATAGTCTGGTGTAGTTCAGTTTAGTTTAGTCTGGATTACGGTAGTTCAGAGTACGTTTTTAGCAACAATCAAATTGCAAGGAAAAAATAAATACAGATTGAATGTGTTCACTTTACATTGGAAAATGCCTTTGAGAAACCAACACATTGTGGTAAGGGTGAAAACCTTATACGTCCAACACCTTTCATTTTGCATTTATCATTTTAAAAATGATTTAAACTAGTGAAAACAGCCGATCTACAAGCACACAACGCCTCGCACCGCGAGGCGTTGTGTGCTTGTAGATCTGCTGTTTTCACTACCTTTGTGCAACGGCCTTGTATGATGAAGCGGGGCTTTACTTTGCGAAAAAAACATACAAATTTGAAACTTGGAGATACAAGGTTTCTGCCCGACAGTGACGATATAAAGTTTACAACTTTAAAAGAAATAGATTTGAGCTGATCTGCTCAGAGATAAAACGCAGGTATAAATCATGCACTCGCAAAACATGACGTGAGAGGTATAACATAAAATATGAAATGCAAGAACATAAAAGATGATGTGATGGAGTGACCACATCTGACGGGAATGCTTTGATGCAGCAGCGTCTCTCATTATGAAACCATAACATTCACGTGAGTCGTCCTTGAAGCCCTTCAACTATTTACCAAACAGGAGTGGCATTCCCATCTGATCCACTCATTGACTAGTGATGTAATCGCATGAGCCACCAGGGGCGTCACACCAAGTTCTGGGCCCTGGGTACAAGGATTCACTGCGGGCCCCCCATGAATGTTAACTATTGAAAAATAGCAGATATACAAGCTCACAGCGCGGCACCGAGTGCCGCGCTGCAAGCTTGTAGATCTGCTATTTTTGAAAAATTGTGAAAAAGTGTGCAAGAAACCCATGTTTCCATGTCAGTGATGCTCAAACCTTTTCATGTGAAGGACCCCCAAAATGATATGAATTTGGCCACGGACCCCCATCTCAAAATATTTAGTTCCAGGGACCCCCTGGAACTAAATATGTCCGCTTTGAAAACATATTCAAAGATTTCCACACATTTTCACGACTTTTCAAAAATAGCAGATCTACAAGCTCGCAGCGCGGCACTCGGTGCCGCGCTGTGAGCTTGTATATCTGCTATTTTTCAATAGTTAAAGTTACTAGGGCCCCTCCACCTTGGGCCCTGGTAACTCAGTCCCACTTTCCTACCCCTTGTGACGCCCCTGTGAGCCACGCCGGTTTAGGTCCGATCTCGATTTTGTTTGTTTTTTCTCTCTCAGTAATCGCGGCCGTGTGCAGGTAAAGGATCGTAAAAGAATCTTTTATAAGTACCTCATTTCTGTGGCCAAACTGGCATAACTCCCATATTCTTCTCTAGTGTAACCATCCAAAGAGGTATTTCACTTTAAAAGACTCCTTTTCTTTTGTGTCCAGACAGTTTTTATGTTGCTTGATATTCGTGTCTGATATTCCTCAGACCATGTGAGCTTGCATATCCGCTATTTTTGCAGCGTTCGCCTATTGCGACAGCGCCCAAAATAGGGACGTTAGGGTTTGCGATAATGGAATCCGTAGGAGACGGGGTTGAATAAATTAGAAGGCGCGGCTTGTGATTGGCTGGAGCGGAGGTCGGGAGCGCTCGGCTGTGGTCACTTGGACAGCGCGGGTGAATGTTGACCTCTATGCCTAAACCTAACCCAAACCCTAACCCTAACCTCAGTAACCCTGACGCTGGTGAGTAGCCAACCTGCCGACGCTGGTGAACCGAAAAGAAGCGCTCCTTCTCCCACCGTCTCCTACGGATTCAATAATAGCTTAGGGTTCACGTGATTAATGCCAAAGGGAAATTCCTTAAGGAAACTCGCTCTTCTTCTGGCTTTCCGAATCTGTGTTTTAGACATTTTAAATAGTAGTCTCTGGATAGTGACTTTTTTAAAAAAAACAAATGGCCATTATTTTCTCATTACCGAGACAGACGGGAGACAGCGAGACTCGGGCGGCAGTCAATCCCGGGTCAACAGGAGCCCGCGTTTATCCCAACGACGCGTGCCTAAAAACCTCTGCACCGTCTCTGCACCGCAACGACGCTAATGACTTCTCGCTTTTCGCCCCAAAATGGATATATATTGTGTTTGGAGGCAGAGCTCATCAACTGCAATCTCAACGGGAAGTTAGCGTGAAATATGAAGATAGGAGTGGTCCTGGTGGTATTTTTAAATCTTCTTTATATTTGAAGTTTTAAAATCGCGGACCACATAGTTGCGGGGGGAAGATTTATGTTGATGTGTAATGCGAGGTGAATAATGAGCTAACACGATCTCCTACACTGGCGTCCCAGAGGGGTACGGAGTACCGTATGTGTGCGTGAGCGGGTGACACAGATTTTGTTTATGTCTGTGTGCTACAGGTCTGCGTGTGTGTGTGTGTGTGTGTGTGTGTGTGTGTGTGTGTGTGTGTGTGTGTGTGTGTGTGTGTGTGTGTGTGTGTGTGTGTGTGTGTGTGTGTGTGTGTGTGTGTGTGTGTGTGTGTGTGTGTGTGTGTGTGTGTGCGTGCGTGCGTGCGTGCGTGCGTGCGTGCGTGCGTGTGGTCTGTGTGTGTTTATTTGTGTGGTCTATGCCTGTGAAACACGGCACGCTATCAGTCCACTTGTGTGTTAGAGTTCTGTTTGTGTCTACAGAATGTGCGTGCGCAAGTCTGAGAGTGTGTGTGTGTGTGCAGGGGCGTCGCACCAAATTCTGGGCCCCGGGTACAAGGATTCATTCACATTTTGTGCTTTAACTATTGAAAAATAGCAGATATACAAGCTCACAGCGAGCTTGTAGATCTGCTATTTTTGAAAAGTTGTGAAAATTTGTGCGGAGTATGAATATTTCAAATCCTTCTATGTTTCTATGTCAGTGGTGCTCAAATATTTTCAAGTGAAGGACCCCAAAATGATATGTATTTGGCCACGGACCCCCATCTCAAAATATTTAGTTCCAGGGACCCCCCAGAAGACAAATTTGAGTTACAAATGTTTGCTTAAAAAGTACATATATTCAAAGATTTGCACACATTTTCACGACTTTTCAAAAATAGCAGATCTACATACTCGCAGCGTGGCACTCGGTGCCGTGCTGTGAGCTTGTATATTTACTGTTTTTCAATAGCTAAAGATAGACCCCTCCACCTTGGGCCCTAGTAACTCAGTCCCACTCCCCCCCCTTGTGACACCTGTGTGTGTGTGTGTGTGTGTGTGTGTGTGTGTGTGTGTGTGTGTGTGTGTGTGTGTGTGTGTGTGTGTGTGTGTGTGTGTGTGTGTGTGTGTGTGTGTGTGTGTGTGTGTGTGTGTGTGTGTGTGTGGCCTTGCAGGTAGTTGTGCGTTAATGCTTTAATGTCTGTGTATTTGTGGGTCTGTAGGTGTGTTAGAATTCTGTTTGTGTTTGTGTGTGTGCTAGAGGGAGAGGTGTGTATGCCCAGTGGTGTAAAGTAACTAAGTACATTTACTTTAGTATTTCCAATTTCCAAAAGTTTTACTTCTACTCCACTACATCTCGGATCCAAATATTGTACTTTTACTCCACTACATTCATTTGAAAACCTTAGTTACTGGTTACTTTGCAGATATAAATTATAGCCTAATATTATAAAACATACATTAACCGCTTTAGCTCTATTTTATACCTTGGCTATTTAAAAATAGACAATCTAGACAATCTACAAGCTCACAGCACAGTGAGTACATTTAGATGCCAACGCTTACTTTTGCTCAAGTACTTTTTTTTAATATTTTTTATCCCACGATTTTTGTATACCATTTTTCCACCCAGTGCCAATTGCTTAAACCTGCAATCCTGCGTTCTGCCCTTCCCTCTGCTTTCTATCGTTTTAGCGATTTTAGTATTTTGATTTCAGTGGGTCGGGGCATGCCTACAAGTGGCCAAATATATTTTTAGACACAATAAGCCGGCAATTTCTTTGTTACTATTTACACCAGCCCCCATAAGTCACATCTGCCCATGAAAGATTGCAGTGCATCTTGGGAATGGGCTTATTGTGTCTAAAAAGACATATTTAGCCACTTGCATGCATCACTAAAGTGATAGAAAGAAGTAAATGAAAACATTTTAACACTCATCTTTTCTTTTCTCTATTGACTATCTAAAATATGAACCCTTGTTGTAAAAAAAAAAAGTTGTCCTTTAAGTAAAACATTTGAGTACTTTTCCCACACGGCCATGCCACCGGCCTTGCACTCTAGCAGGTACACTAGGTGTATGTTCATATTTTACTGTCTGTGCCTGTGGGGCTGGGGTTGCAGTTGCACCTCTATAACTGTTTTTGAGAGCTTGAACACACGGCGGGCCCCCTCTGTGGCGATCTGTTACCCAGGGTGCACTTGTTCCCCTGTGTGTCGGCACGTATGGGCGCATCATGCGTAGTGTGTGTGTGTGTGGGAGGGAGGGAGGGAGGGAGAGAGAGAGAGAGAGAGAGGCAGACAAGTTGGCTATCTGTTAACTACTGTAGGGTGCAATTGTATGGCTTTTCCCTTGTGTGTTGGCATAGTGAACCACCAGCAGAGGGGTGTGTGTGTGTGTGTGTGTGTGTGTGTGTGTGTGTGTGTGTGTGTGTGTGTGTGTGTGTGTGTGTGTGTGTGTGTGTGTGTGTGTGTGTGTGTGTGTGTGTGTGTGTGTGTGTGTGTGTGTGTGTGTGAGGTAGAGAGAGAGAGAGAGAGAGAGAGAGTCAGAATCGGTGGTGGCTATCCGTTACCTGGGGTCCACTTGGCGTAGTTTTTCCATTGTGTGTGTGAGTGCATCTCAGACTTATGGCTATTTATTACCTACAGTACACATACCTGCTGTACCTACCGTGTAGTTGTGTGGTTTTTTCCCCTGTGTGTGTGTGTGTGTGTGTGTGTGTGTGTGTGTGTGTGTGTGTGTGTAAGAGCATGGAGGTTGTGTGTGCTTGGTTTCTATACGTACGGTGCATTTGTGTGGTTTCTCTCCGGTGTGTCGTCTCATGTGAACCACCAGCATGTACTGGGCCTTGAACGGCTTCTGTTCCCGAGAGCACTCCTCCCAGCGACACACAAACTCCTTCTTCTCCCCGTGGATGTGGTCGTTATTGATGTGCTGTGAACGCACACACACACACAAAGAACACACACACAAGGTACAACAGTTATTCATGTTCTGCGCAGTTGCACTACTGGCACAGTTGTGTGTTAAGAGCGTGCACGTGTGTTAAGAGCGTGCACATGTGTACGCGTGAAAGCACATAGCCTACTGTCCTCCTAGGGGAGTTGGTGATTACTGTGAATGCACGTGCATGCATACGTGGCATATGCACACACACGCGTGTGGGAACACGCATGCATCAAACAAACAATCACAGACACGGGAAAATCGCACTCTTTTGAACGACCATCATTTCGACCGGAGGGCAGGTGACTCACTCCACGGAGGTTAGGGTTAGGGCGAGGGTTAGAGTCGGGTGTCGAAAAGATGACATGTAGTAACAGCGACACGCTCCCCACAGACACACACAAACACACTCACGTGGAGACAACTGAAAGATTGGGCTCACACAGTATAGCTACTGGGCTCATACTGTATGTCCAAAACTGTTAGTTTTCAGGATTCAAATTAAAAAAATATGCTCTCAAGCAGGGCAGGAATTTAGTGGAGGCCCCTCAGTTTGGCCTTGTGCTCCTCAACAAAATGGCGTGCCCTGAGGCCACAGTGGCCTTAATGCCCCAGCTGACTGTTCCACTTTCTCCTCTGTCTCTTTCTTGTCAATATGTAGACAGTAGTGCAGTGTCTCTTTCTTGTCACGTATACACCAGTGTCTTTTGACGAGATTCTGAAATCTTAACTCCCCTGTGTCCCGATCTTTAAACCAATCAAGTGACTTTGATTGGTGCAGGCATGGGCATGGATCAGATTGTAAATAACATCATTATCTATTTCACTGCATATTAGGTTATCATTCAACAAATTGTTTCAAAGGACTAAAATCTTGTTTTATTTGATGGCCTTCCTGCCCTGGCATTTGACCTTTGTGCCCTAAAAAAATGGACTACAGCAAAGGCCAAGTGACCTTGCCCCTAAAATGACGAAATTCCAGGCCTGTCTGTACAAAAAGTCCACACAATTAGAGAATGTAGAAGAATTGTTATTTTGATAAATATTGCCTGTTATCTCTCCTATGGTACCAACATCAATACACCATGGAATTGTGGACCAAAATCTTATCCAACGATAACAAAATATTCCAAGTTTGGGTCTGAGTGTCTTAAATTTTGAATAGATAATGGACTTTCATATGAAAAAGGTTGAAAACCACTGAAGAAGGACATTCATTTACGAAAATCCTTTTAAACAGTTTAAAACATGCTGATAGAGGTTTCTGCACCAACTGCAACGGTTGTTTCACAACACGCAACTGTAGTGTCTCTACGTGTGTGTGTGTGTGTGTGTGTGTGTGTGTGTGTGTGTGTGTGTGTGTGTGTGTGTGTGTGTGTGTGTGTGTGTGTGTGTGTGTGTGTGTGTGTGTGTGTGTGTGTGTGTGTGTGTGTGTGTGTGTGTGCGCGCGCGTGCGTGTGCGCGCGTGCGTGTGCGCGCGTGTTTCCAAGTATACAGCATACTGTATAACTGTGTGTGTGTTTGCGGTGTAAATGGATAGCATATAGGGTGTGTGCATGCGTGTGTGGGTGCGTACACTGTACAATCACATGCCACATAGTATATACACATATGTAACAACAGCATGTGTGCAGCATGTATACGTGTGTGTGGGATGCCCGGCGGGTTCTTTGATAAGACAAACGTTGTCACGTCAGCGAGCAGCCAGTAGCTCCACCGCTCCTCTCCTCTGTTTGTATACATGTCTGAGGGTGGAGCGCCTTAAGTCATTTAGGCCGGAAAAAAACACATCTGTGTCCCTTTTAGATTTTAACCACTTAACACTATTCAAAAATAGCAGATATACAAGCTCATAGCGCGGCACCGAGTGCCGCGCTATGAGCTTGTAGATCTGCTATTTTTGAAAAATCGTGCAGACGAGTGCAAATCTTTGAGTATGTGTGTTTTTAAAGGAGCTATAGTCATCTTTTTCTTGAAAAAACGACGCTAAAATAAAAATAATGTTTTGAAAATATTTTATAAAAAAGATTAAGCTTCATATATGTGTTTCTATAAAACAAATGACCACAAAAGCGTAAAATAATTATAAAATAATAATTTTGGCCATTGTCAGGCTGACTTTGTTTACATCCCTCTTCTATTCTTATATATGGATTGATAAGGTATGTAAACAAAGTCGGCCTGACAATGGCCAAAATGATTATTTTATGCTTTTTGTGGTCATTTTTGAATAGAAACACATATATTTTATATTTTTTTATAAAATATTTTCGAAACATTATTTTTATTTTAGCGTCCGTTTTTCAAGAAAAAGTTGACTATAGCTCCTTTAAAGCAAACCTTTGCAACTGATATCTTTACTTCTTTTTCAAAAGACATTCATAGAATCAGTCCTCAGTGGGTTAATTCCACACTGCTGCCTGCTGCTTGAAACGTCTCGGTTTCAGTTCAGAGTTTCATGTGGTCTTACGCCCCTTTGGCGGACAGTAGCCTAACCAAGTACATTTACTCTTTTATGCTTTCCTCGAGTATTTTTTGTATTTTTCAATACTTTATGCTTCCTCAACTCCATTACATCCCGGAGGCAAATATTGTACTTTTGTACTATTCTGGTGCCAATACTCAATTGCATACATTTTACAGATTAATTCTACATTGTGGTATTTCTACTTTTACTTAAATGGCAAGTGGGTACTTTTTCCGCCACTGTGTTCCGCCGACTCGACCTTGCCGGGACGGGTCGGAACGGACATTTATTTAAATTGAATTCAACAGTTTTGCGTCCGCGCACGTGTGTGTGTGTGTGTGTGTGTGTGTGTGTGTGTGTGTGTGTGTGTGTGTGTGTGTGTGTGTGTGTGTGTGTGTGTGTGTGTGTGTGTGTGTGTGTGTGTGCGTGTGTGTGTGCGTGTGTGGCTATTAAACAGTGAGGTGTAGTGGGATTGTCCAAACACAGCTGTTTCCTGGGATCTCTTAATTACTCTCGTTCTAAATACGGACCGAGTGTCCCCCGAGGATTCTGCTAGCCTGCTAGCCAAGTGTTGGTGGCAATACAGACTTCATGGAGGTTCACCGAGTTTCACTGTCTGAGAGTCACTGAGTTTCACTGAGTTTCACTTAAAAGTCCCTGCATTTCACTGAGAGTCACTGCATTTCACTGAGAGTCACTGCATTTCACTGAGAGTCACTGCATTTCACTGAGAGTCACTGCATTTAATTGCGAGTCACCGCATTTAACTGAGAGTCATCGTATTTCGCTGAGAGTCACTGCATTTCAGTCACTGCATTTCACTGAGAGTCACTGCATTTCAGTTACTGCATTTCACTGAGAGTCACTGCATTTCAGTTACTGCATTTCACTGGGTCACTGCATTTCACTGCGAGTCACTGCATTTCACTGCGAGTCACTGCATTTCACTGAGTCACTGCATTTCACTGAGAGTCACTGCATTTCACTGAGATTTCAGAATCAGAATTTATTGTCATTAGAGTTACAACAGAATTAGAAGCTCAGCTTTAAAGTGCCACATAGCACATTCAATCGGTTTCACTGAGATTCACTGAGTTTATCTCAGAAACTTCATGGACTTAGTCCTTTCTCGCCTTACACTTTCGTAAAAAGGTATTTAATGTAAGTTAACCTTGTCAGCTCTCAAGAGAATATGGTGCGTGCACCAACTGGCTGAGCAACCAGGCCCCTCAATATTAGGAAGTTGAAAGTGGAGAGGGGCACTCTGTTTTACGCAGAATACAGCCAGGCACACACAGACATGATTGAGCACGCACGCTCACGCACACACACACACACACACACACACACACACACACACACACACACACACACACACACACACACACACACACGAGGCATGCACTGTAGTGATAACAGCCACCATTGCAGAAGGCAGAGAGATGCTGGTCTAGGTCTACTCCTGTACTACTGCCCTGTTATTTTAGCTCCCATGCTAATTACACCTGGGCATTGGTTTATCACAAGGTCTTCAATAACTCAAGTTTCTCTCTGCCTTTGACCCAGAAAATGTTCCCAAATGCGAGGCTTGTACTGACATCGTTCGGTTTGTTTAAGTCAACAGAATACGCCGGATTTCACTTTAATGTGAACAGTCCCGGGTTTTAGTCTCATTTAGTATCATTGAAAGGCCTTGTCATGAATTCAGCGAGGTGTAATTTTAGCGTGAAAACCCACTTGAAACCCCAGCGAGCAGAGAAGAAAGAAATCAAAGGGGAAAGATATGTCCCTGAAGATAACACGTCAGATCTCTATGCCGGGGCGGGGAGAGCCCCCAAACAATCCTAATCTAACTCTCAAATACCTGGAACGCCGCCCGAGTCGCGTTATAGATTTGAACCACTTTAACCATTATTTCATGCTTTAACTATTGAAAAATAGCAGATATACAAGCTCACAGCGCGGCACCGAGTGCCGCGCTTGCGAGCTTGTAGATCTGCTATTTTTGAAAAATCGTGAAAATGAGTGCAAATCTTTGAATGTCTTTGACCTGATCTTTGACCCAACTTCTAAATCCTTCCTCTAAATCAGCTGTTCTCAAACTTGTTCATGTCAAGGACCCCCAAAATCACATTTATTCGGCCGCATACCACTATTTCAAAATATGTTGTTCCAGGGACCCCCCAGAAGCTGTGATTTGAGTTACACAAGTCTGCTTTGAAAAATCTTTATTGAAAAATGTGCACACATTTTCACAATTTTTCAAAAATAGCTGACCTACAAGCTCGCAGCGCGGCACTCGGTGCCGCGCTGTGAGCTTGTAGATCTGCTATTTTTCAATAGTTAAAGCATTCAATAATTGTAGGCTTGAATGGCTTAAAGCGCTGTATAAACGATAAAAGATGAAGAAATACCAGACACGCAACTCAATATTTGTGGCTCACATTTCTAAAACGGCGCTGACTCCGTCGTTTGGTTCAGAGGTGAGTCGCCGCGGCTCGTTTCTGTACGTCTTTTGCTATTTTCTTTTCAGACGGAAAGTGGAAGGTTCAGGAGGAGATGGCTGAGTGACAGAGAGAGAGAGACCCCCCCTCCCTACACACACACACACACACACACACACACACACACACACACGCACACACACACAGAGCCCCTCTATGATCGCTAATCCCCCTGACCCCTATTCCCACCCCTCTGTCTCCCTCTCTCTGCTTCAGTGGAACCATGGAATGCCTTAGACTCTACCATGCCTCTGCTTTGGCTGTGATGGAAAGCTCCAACACAGCCCCACCACTACACAAAAAAAGAAAAAAGAAAAACCCCTAAGACGCTGATGACTGTTTTCTGTGCGCGCGGCTGACTTTAGAAGTTTCTCAGGGGGGAAAGGTAGAGGGGCCCTATAGGAGCTGACAGAGGGGAGGCCACGTAAGGCCTGTACTGGTCTCCCTATAACGCACATCACAAAAACAAAACAGTCCACCTTCGTCTCCACTGACTTGCAGTGTGAACCCGTTCCTATTCATAGATAAACCTTACTGCAGGGGTCTTCAACTTTCAATCTTCTAAAGTTTGTGTATGCGACCTGACGGTCGCTTATCTCTCGATTAGGGAGTCTTACTGGTACACATACTGTATGACAGTAATAGAATCCTCAATGATAATTCATCTGTTTGTAAATCAGAGAGTGTACAAGTGCAACCTCGTAGTGTACTTGTAAACTCTTTGAATTACTACCAGAGTAAAATGAATAGTACACACTAAAGCCCCTTTTCCACTGGCCCAACTCCACACCACTCCACACCACAACACCCACTTGTCGACTTGTGTGAGGTTTTCCACTACAAGGTCCTGGGTAGAGTGGTGTGAAAGTGGTACTAAACGGGGTACTAAAAAGTATCCACTCTAGAGTAGGTCTGAGCTAGGCCACACAGGGCCAAACACATCATAATGACTGATCACTCACTGACTTTTCATTTAGACTACCATGATATAGTTGTAATACATGATAATAGATTCTATTGTGTTATAACCACTATTATAATCTATTATAGTATATTATAATTATCATAGTAATACATTAATACTGTATAATGTATTATAATCACAGTTATAATCCATTATAGTGCATTATAATTAGGATAGTTGTAATACAAACTTATTATGTATTATCACAGTTAAAAGGGTCAATTTGTTTCTTACCGATAGGGGTACTTTTGTGTAATGGAAAATGTAGATATTTTTATGTGGTGCGGTGTGGTGTGGTGTAGTGTGGTGTGGTGTGGTGCTAAAACTGCAGTCGAAAAGGGGCTAAAGAGAAGTTCTTACATGGACCAGTTGTTCCTGAGTGTCGTATTCCTTGGAGCATCCCTCCCAGTGGCAGTTGGTCTCGTACACGGCTTCTGGCTCCTGCTTGCACTCGTCTCTGTCCATGTCGTCCTTCATGTCCATCATACCGCCCAGATGGTCCTGAGGAGAGCAGCCAAATGTCACCGGGTCAAAATGTCAGCGAAGGATAGTCTATAAATAACTGTGAACTGTTGAGGGAGCTCACGTTAGTGTGAACAGGTGATAGATCTATGTCAAAAGTTTCTGTAAAAGTGTTAAATATTCACCACCATAACTTAAGATTGCAATCAGTTTAAGTTTCATAAAATCCCTATGTTCCTCTCTGCCGGGCCCGATAATCCAGAGACTTTAATGCTTTAATCGCTAAAAAACATTTAAAAGTAAAATCGCTGTTTTATCGGAGATCGGTGTCTAATCGCCCGACCGGAAGTGCTTCCAGTCACATTTTCGGTCAAGCTCACAATGCGTTGCGTTGTGAGCTTGTAGATCTGCTATTTTTTGGCAAATGCTCCGCCCCAGGATAATGGATTTTGATTATCGCGATAATATCGTAAATCGTGATTTCTTTTGTCACAATAATCGTGATATGACATTTTCACAACGCATGGCACCGCATCATGTTGTGAGTTTGCAGATCTTTTTTTTTATGTATTCTCACTATTTATCGTATGACAAAGTATCGTGTAGGGCTTAAGTGGTTGGTTACTGTAAGCACTCACGCATGCAAGTTGATCTCTGTGTTCATGTAAAGATACAAAGAAACCGGAAGCGGGAATAAAAGTGTAGAAAAGGAGAAGTAAAAGTTATAACGAAGAAATAATAAACTCGATGACATCGTGCAGTCTTCTCCTGACCATGAGACACACGCAGACGCATGCGCACACACACACACACACACACACACACACACACACACACACACACACATACACACACACACACACACACACACACACACACACACACACACACACACACATCTGCAAAGACACACACGTGCATTGTCTGAGACAAGAGACTGACCCTAGCGTACTGCATTGATGAGCAGGCTGTCCCACCCGGATTTCAGTGTGTTCTGTGCGCGCAGCGGGCGCGCACACACACACACGCACACACACACACACACACACACACACACACACACACACACACACACACACACACACACGCACACACGCAAACGGCAACGCACACCCGCACGCACACACGCACAGGCAGTGCTGACTACAGCATGTTTGTCTCTGCCCCACGCACGCTATGTTCATCAATTGTGGTGGCCCCAAGACGACTGCGCGCTCCGCCATCCCCATGCATCAACAGCAACCTGCCTCGCGATCGGGAGAGGAGCCGCAAATTTGTCAAAAGGAGAGGAGAATGAGGCAAGAGAGAGGAAAGAGAGGAGTGCGAGAGAGAGAGAGAGAGAGAAGGAGGGAGGGAGGGAGGTAGGC
>NC_137831.1:28385774-28389940 GCF_963921795.1 Nannobrachium achirus | reverse complement strand
CCAAGGAATGTTTTTCATTCAAAACAAATGCTTGCAATGGATGAAGAATCATGAAGAACCCCTAGTTTGACCCCTCACATGCTACTTGAAGCAGATCTATTTTTTGTATTCTGCTGGGCTGCTCCCCATGTGACAGTGAATACAAATGACCATAACCTTTTTTCGCAATGTTTCCGGCAGAGCAGGCCTCTCATTCTGTGTACCTTAACGACCAAATGAATCGAAAAAACTAAAATAAAAAGTATGTCATGACGTCACAGGTAAAACCCTATTCTTTGAGCTTTTGGGCCTGTGGCTCCCCGACTATAGTAGATGTAGTAGTAGTAGTTGTTGTGAGCTTGTAGATGTCAAATGTTTGCCCTGAAATAGGGACGCTAAGGTTCATGCGTTTATTCCATTTGGTGGAAGGACTTTAGAATACAATGAGGGTGAGCATGTTTAGTCTTGTGTGTGAGGCTCCCAAGTGGGAATCCAAACCTTGTTCTACCCATTGAGCATGACAGGGATTTGAACCCTCGACCCTAGCAGCAGTGTTCCATATTCCACACACACACCACTGGAATGAAGCCATTGTGGAACAGTTACCAAAGCCTCTGGCTGTTTAATGTTTGTGGTAATGTGCTTGTGTGCGTGTGCGTGCCAGTGTGTGCGTGTGTGTGTGTGTGTGTGTGTGTGTGTGTGTGTATACGGTACAAGCATGTGCATCTGTGTATGCAGTGGTGTAAAGTAACTAAGTACATTTACTCAAGTACTGTACTTATGTACACTTTTGAGGTGTTTATACTTTACTTAAGTGTTTCCAATTTCCAATACTTTACTTCTACTCCACTACATATACATGTATACACGTGCACGCACCCACGTGCGTCGTGCACACTCGCGCGCACGCGTGTGTGTGTACCCCCTGTCACCTCGCCCACACTAAGTGATCTTTCAGACACAATTAGGACAGACCGGCGTAAAAGAGAACAGGCATGTGCTTGTGTGCTGATTTCATTGCTGAACTAGATACACACACATGCGCGCGCACGCATACATACACACACACACACGCACGCGCGCGCGCAAAACACAGTATCACGTTTCCACCTTAAAAAGCATGTGAAGTGGCCCCGCATGGGGGGGAAGCGGGCCTGGCCTGGTAGTGGGTAGACAGATACAGGCCAGAGAGGCTTGTTCTTAATCACACGGAAGTCTACGGGGAACCGTGACGGTGAACAGGACAGGCCTGGGCAGCTAACAAACACTTGTGTTTGTGTAGCACATAATCACCACACTGTCACACTGTGTCACGGCCTCTGAGCGGCCATTTGAAACCATTTTGAATCCCACCGTCCATATTCTGGGGTGGGGAGGGGGACATACTGTACACCCAGAAATAGCTGCTCTGCAAGCTCTCAACGTGTTGTGAGAGCTTGTAGATTGTGAGTTTTTTTTGGAGCTGTGTGAAGCACAGGCTCCCTATACGTGGCTGTGTGGGTCTGTCTGTCTGTCTGTGTGTGTGTCTGTGTGTATGTAGCCTGAACTTCCTAAACTTCGGCACGCTACTAGTCCCACAGTTTTGCCACCACACACTCGCGCCATATGTCAAATCGACCGGCTTACTCGGGAATCGTGGGCTAGTAACTTGCTAAGAGAAAGGTTCAATAGTTTAATTGATATTAATTTATTAGTGAATTAATTTTCCCCATTGACTTATAATGGGAATCGCAAAAACTCACATTCAATTATTTGTCTCTCGCAAACCATAGGGGCTAGAGTTTCAAGACTTGGAGAGGAGGTTCATAATGATTTCAAGGATTAAATAAAAAATAATTGTGTCATTTGGCCGCATGGTGGCGCCATAACACCCCACTTTACGTTTTGGCCTGTAACTCTTGAACCGTAGGTCGGAAAATTAAAAATATTTTTTCCCTGGATTCCTTGGGTCATGACGCATCTCCCCATATAGGCCACGCCCATTTGCGCCATGATAGATTTTCCACCATCTTGAATTTTCTCCAAAACACCCTTTTTCCTCCTTTTCCTACATATTTTCTTCAAATGTCACAAAAATCGGTACACATGATCCACACACACACACACACACACACACACACACACACACACACACACACACACACACACACACACACACACACAGCTCCACTTCACACAGGTGTGATTTTTTTGGTGTAGATGGGGGAAAATGCGGTCCAGGTACAGTTGGAACTTCCAGTCAAGTCTGTTTCACTATAATCTCTCGAGACAGCCTCAGAGACAGCCTCAGAGTCTCTGCGCTTTTCAAAGGAAGAGACAGACCGAGTGGGCGTCTCCCTTACTTTGACGACGGTTTGCCAGATTGGTTTCACTCAGACTAGAGCATACATGGGCAACTGGCGGCCCGGGCACCTTCACCTGCGGCCCGCAGGTTGATACCAGAATACTGATATATTATTGATTTCAGCTTTTAAAATTACAACCATGATCTGCTTTAATTCCTATATTAGTAGTTTTAATTACTAGTACAGTCAGTATATAGACTTGTTACAGAGTATTTACACATTGTGATATTGTTACCTTTACTAAAAATAAATAAAGAAATCAGTTCCACCACTGTGTGTGTACAGTGTGTTCTGCACAGCAAAATGTACCTCATCATCTGTCATCGGTTTAATAACGACACAGTAATACCGTAAAATAATACCCTGAACAAATAAGCTAACAGAGTGCCGGGAGATAGAGGAAATAAAAAAAACTGTTTAATGCGAAATCACTTCACTCATCGCGGAGCGAGTGCGTTTGCGAAGGGGTTCGTAACGCGCTGGCCAACATCCCGGCGTCAAAACAAACGTTGGACCGCGATCGCATTACGTGTATCACATCACAGCGATAAAACGGCCCGCTAATAAAAAAGAACAACAATGAAAAATAACCTCAGACAATAACAAAATATTATCCCGTCCTATTAAACCTCAAACACTGTGGGGGCGGTTTGTGTAGAAAAAGGAAAAAAGAGCCAAGTAACCAAAAGGGTCACCTGGAAGACATAACATCCAACGGCCTGCACTCACCAGCATCACAGAAACCCAAGACCCCCCGTTCTCTTTCAACAGCCTATTTGCATTATTCCTGCCGACCGCAAATAGCCCCCCCCCCCTTCCCAGCCCCCCTCTCCCCGGTCTTATCCCTCCTTCGCATGCCTTTATCACGGCCAGATCTCGGGCCACAGTGCTTATTTAAGTTTAAAAGCGAAGCCGCATTACGGGCTGACAGACTGTAAAAGAAGATTTATTCCCGGTCCGGCCTCCGCGTCCCCCAATCTGTTATTGTAATTCCAGCGCGAGAAGGAAAGAGTTGTCATCGGGTCCGGGGCGAATTTGGGGAAAGGGGACTCTCGTACCGCCGGCGCTCTAGGTTTTTCTTTTATCAATTTCCACCGGTGTTTTGTTTCTAAGAGGATCCCCGCCGAGTATAAACGCACCTGGGATACGGCGGGTCAAGGTTCCGCCCCGCCGAGTAATCTCCAGAAATGCTGGGGCCAAATCCTTGTAATAGTGTTGTTGTGTGGATGTTGTTTTGCGATGCATTCTACCACATGCAATCACATTATTCATTTCCCTGCTGAATACGACGCTATCGCGCCGCCTTTGTTTTTTTCTTACTGGGGTCCTTTGAAGGCGCCCAGCCGTTCTGCAAATATCACAACAGGCCTGCAAAATGATAGCACCTTTTCAATGATACCTTTATTAAACACAACATCCCTATTCCAGGGAGAACATTCTGCAAAAATAGCAGATCTAACAGCTTGGAGATCTGCTATTTTCACCCCCTAAGCTTGAGCGATATAGATTTATTTTATACCTTTATTTTAGCAGCACCAAAATATGACAACAATCAATTGCATAAAGCAGTGTTTCTCAAAGTGGATTTCAGGGACTCTTTAGGTTCCTTCATGGGGGTCTAAAGTTACCCTTACAAGTCTGTAACTTTGACAGCGTACAAATGGAACCAAATGGACCCGTTAGGGTCCATTTGGTTCCATTTGTATGCTGTCAAAGTTAAGGGGAGAGTTTTCAAATGTCAAGGTTTGAGAACCACCGGCCTAAAGGACATGACACTCACGTTCTGCAGGGCTGAGGCCCCTGGCTGCAGAGATCATGGACAGGGTGGGGCTGCTGTGCACG